>NC_064768.1:10744259-11052668 GCF_011397635.1 Epinephelus fuscoguttatus | reverse complement strand
GTGTGTAAACTTCTGCTTGATTGTTCGTTTGACCCTGAAGTGTTATACACTCCAGCTCACTTGATGGTGATAATGCTCCTTTACGTGGGTGTCACTAACCGGCAGGAAACCATTGCAATGTAATAGGACACAGAGAAGAAGCAGAAGAAGAAGGTTGGCGTTGTGTTCAAAGGCATCGTACTGTGAAGGTTGTTTACAAGCGAGTAATCTATTGTGCAGTTGTTTAAACTTATGACAAAACTTGTTCGTTCATTCTCGTTCTTCCTCCAGGAGCGCACACAGCACTGTCGAGCCAGCACTTTCGCTGAGCTGAAAGACTACAATGACTACAACCTTGTCGTAAACAACCCCCTTTCTGTTTCCTGTGGCGGATTACTACCAACAGACAATGAGGCTTCCTATAGAAAACCAATGGATTACACAAAATGTCGAATAAATCATCACGGAAACCACAGTTTGCTACGATTTTTATGTCAGAACATCAACGAACACCACTGATCACTCAGTGAGTTTCATGACTTTGAAAACAAATGTTTAGGGTGGTTTTAGGACAGGTTCACACATGGCCATAGGCAGCAGTGTTAAGCCAGTTGATGGCCAAATGAAGCCCCATGAAGCATGTTCTTTATTCTATAAGCCCATTAAATGGCACTTTTTTTCAACAAAACACATTGAATTGCCATTCATGTGGCCTCCCTTTTTAAACCAAGAGCGCCATCTAGTGGGCTCATGAAATAAAGAAAATGCTCCATGAGGCTTCATTTGGCCATCACTAACTACAGGGTCACTGCACCCTCAAGGATTGGCTATAACACATCTCTAGGTTTTGGAGTACTCTGTAATAATTTGTCATGCTCTGATTTGAGGCTAATTTGTGTCTGATTGAATGTGTCTGTTCTGGTTACTGTTTCTCCCCCTGCATCTCTACATAGTACTCATAGTCTGGGCTCCACTGACCCCCAAACGTCACCTCAATTCTCCACCTATCAATTTTTTTATACATATACAGTAATTTTACACTGATCTGCTCCCATACTTTTTCCTTCTGCTTCGTCTATGATAATCCCATATGACCTTGTATATGCTACCTTTCTTGTGATCATATGCTGTTCCTGATCTAATTCTACCTGCTGAACTGGTAGATTAGCCTCCCATCTGCACACACAACAATGGTCTTGCCCTCTCTTATATCACAGATTCCCTATTATTTTATGTCTCCTCCATGAACCCTGAGATCCTCCAGAGCTGCTCTTATAACTGTTCCTAATGTCAGTACAAAAACCTTTGGGGATGCTTCTTTTAGCGAGTACACCCCGAAAATATGGAACACCCTGCCTTTAAATATTAGACTAGTAGTAATCTGTTTTAACATTTTAATGATTTTTTTCTTTTCTAAATTCATTCATTCATTCATCTTCTAACCGCTTCATCCTCTTGAGGGTCGCGGGGGGGCTGGAGCCTATCCCAGCTGACATCGGGCGAGAGGCAGGGTACATCCTGGACAGGTCGCCAGACTATCACAGGGCTGACACATAGAGACAAACAACCATTCACGCTCACATTCACACCTACGGACAATTTAGAGTTACCAATTAACCTAGTCCCCAATCTGCATGTCTTTGGACTGTGGGAGGAAGCCGGAGTGCCCGGAGAGAACCCACGCTGACACGGGGAGATGCAAACTCCACACAGAATGGCTCTCACGCCCGGGATCGAACCGGCAACCCTGTTGCTGTGAGGCGAGAGTGCTAACCACCACACCACCGTGCCGCCCTTCTTTTCTAAATTGATTAATATTTTTTTATTTGTCCTCAAGCAAGTGTTGTATAGATGTATGGTTTCACCTCCTTGCTATGTTTGATCTGCTACTGAACTGTAAAGCACTTTGGTTGGTTTGGTCATGCTGTGAAGCCTCCATGTGTAAATGTGTTAAAGTGTATGCAAACCAGTGTGGTGCTGAAAATAAGAACACACTCAGCAAACCTTGGCGGGATCCTGACGGTGGAAATAAAATTACATGCACGGTCGATAATGTAGCATCAGATAAAATTTGGGAAAGCAACCTTGAAAACCCCCAAAGAAGCTCTGTGGTGTTTAATTTCTTCCTTTCTTTCTTTTTTTTTGGTTTTGGCAGGAGAGTGCTCTTTGCTTGATCACATAATCACCGCCTGATTAATATCAGATATGAACAGGTCAATGGGACACTAATGGGAGATGATAGGTTTGTTTACCAGAGGACAGCAGATGGGGAATGTGTGTCTGAGAGACTGTTTGTGGTTTTAGATTTGGATTAGACTGTCACCACAGGATCATTTTTGTTGGTGTTTTATTTCTAGTTTTTGTTGCCTCTATGTGTGAAGGTACACTTAACCTTTGGACCAGAATGATTGTGATGATTATCCTCACTGTTTAAGACTTGCCTAAACTTCCTACGCTTCATCCTCGCAGTGAATCTCTTAAAAAACATTTGTCTTTATATGCTATGGGTAATTACCAAAAGTCCTATTGAGGGGGGATCTTTGGTAAAAAAAAAAAAAAAAAATGTTGGTGCTGACTATTTGATTGGTGCAACATCTTTGTTGGCGGGCAGTAAAATAGTTCATTTCAGTTTCTAAAACCACACAGGCAATTAACTAGCCTAAGAACCAATGTTTTAGACAATGCTTTGCCTCAAGTTTGATGTGTGGAGTATACTTCTTTCACAGCTTTCTACAGAACTCTGTGTATTGACTCCTGTGACCTCAGTGCTTACTGTCAGTTTTTGACATTCTTCTGGACCCACGAACGAAAGGCAGACTCCCTGGATCTTTGTATAATGCAAGATTAAAACATCACTGATAGTGCAGGAGTTGCCAATGACTCCACATGTATTAACATAACATGAAGTAAAAGTGCTAAAAGGAAAGTGCTAATGTTCAGGAGCTAGGCTAACTAGTTTTCACGGGAAGGGTCCTCCCAAATGTTGAATTACCCGACTTTACTTGAGTTCACTGAAGCAGCTTTCACCCAAGGAAGCTCCTTCTCAGCGGAGCTCTAAAGTTTTTTTTCTGTGGTGAGGGCAGGTGAGGGGGAAGGGAGGGAGAGACAACTGCATAAGTGATGATGATTGGCTTAGGGAGAGTAGAATTTCATCATAAACCAATCAGAGGCAGAGTAGGGCGGGTATTCACAAGCACACAAGCAGGGTTGTCAGGTCCGCTTATTAGCCGCGACTTTTGGCTTGTTTCTAAAGTGGAGTTGCTTATTTGGGCTTGCTCTCTAAATGTCACCTTTCTATATCCGTCTAATACAGGTATGTTAGTTAAACTCATGATAGTATGACGGACTGCAGGATGTTTCCACAGCTCCGCTCCCTCCGCCCCTCTCCTTCTACGCATACACGCAGGTGACGGTCAGTCACTGAGACTTTTCACATTTAAATTGCGCGATTAATGGAAGTTCTTACACACACACACACACACACACACACACACACACACACAGACACACACAAACACAACAGTGCAGTATAGTGCAGATAAGTGTACAATGTTTGATAATAATGATTTATTCTATTATGTGTCAATTTAATTCATTTAACATATTCAATGTTGAAAAAAAAACTAACGCTATAGTAACCAGGTAAGTAGTTACTTTTATAGTGCAGTAACTCAGTTACTAACTCAGTTACTTTTTGGGGAAAGTAACTAGTAACTCGTAACTATAACTAATTACCTTTTAAAGTAACGTTCCCTGCACTGCCCAATATAGGTGGTAGCTGCAGCATGAGCGCAGTGCACAGCGGCAGTGATGAGCTAGCATGTGATACGCACATGCACTAATACGCACACACTGCCGGACAGGCTAATTACCACAATAAGCCACAGAGAAACCCGGACCACAACACACACACACAGGTAGTGTGTCTTCAGTCTCTACCCAGGATACTATTACTCCACTATATCTTTACATAGCAAATAATGGTTTGCTGCTATATTAATGTTCTGAATGTTGCATGCAGAACCTTTTTGTTTTCATGCAGTTTTGGAGAAAGCCCCTCGTGTTCAACCTAAAGAAATGCTTTACAGATGCATAGAAACACCACTGCCGAGAAGGTAGAAACGTTTTGTTTTTCATCATCCAGTCTTCTAGAATGTGTCCATGAAGCAGAACAGAGACAAAAATAGGACCAGTTATACAGAGTGACTGATAAGTGGGGACGTTGGCCTGCCGGGTGTGTTGCCAGTTTGTGAAATATTTTGTTAAAAGACATATGAGCCACTATGCATGCACTCTAACAATATGTTACACAGCTAGCATCCAACACATGAGCTCGCTAAAAATGTTGTGAACTTTTCACCTAGAAACAAAATGCATTAATAGAACTGTATTACATTCATGAATATGTTAACTCATTTCATTTTATGTTAACCAGATGTGGCACGGTGCATACAGTCTGTACAAAATCTGTTGCAAAGGTTCATTCTGGCAAATTCCAAACAAAAAACAAAACAAAAGAACATAGGGAGAAGTTTTGCAAACACATCGGGGATCATCGGGGTTGACTTGAAAACATACTCAGAGTTATGTGGCAATGAGGTGTTAACGCTAGACTCCCACCTTTGGGGCAAAGCATCATGAAACAATTTCCCCTTTAGAGCTGCAGCAAAATTTTAGTTTACGTAGCCTACTTACACAGAAGAGAATCATTTTCAAGTTTCAAGTCTAGTTTATTTGTAATATGCACAACAAATACATGGCAATGAAATTCAGCATGTTTAAAAAGAAAAGCATGCACGTGAAAATGAGAATCTAAAACATAAAACTTAAAACATAACATAGTGCAGAGGTTAAAACGCAGGAATCAAATATACGTAAAATAAAATAAATTCTAACATTAAATGTAATACTGTGGTAGGCTGGTGTATAGTTGTGATAAACTGTACAAAATCAAATTAATATATGTATGCTGCAGTGTGTGGTATAAACAAGAAGTAATACAGATGACACTGGTGTGGGAAGATGAGCATCTGTGCATTTTGGAAGGTCATTTTTAAATTACTGTGTGAATCAATGTTTCCGTTTTTGGACAAATCATGCCAAAGACTCAGGAAATGGGACTGGCTGCCTTTCTGCTCAGCTCAACACAGATAGATGAGGGTCGGGGGAGTTGGGTGGGAAGGAAGTCAACTCGTCCTGCAGACTGACATCCTGTCAGATGCAGCGTGCACTTTGCCTAAATTGGCCAAAAATGTCATCATCTTCGAGTTTGAGAACTCTTACTCAAAATATGGTTCATTAAAATGTTTCCAGATGCCAGGAGATGTTCATGAAGCTAATCCAAATATCTTTTAAATGGCCTTTTCTGGTAGTTATACTCTTGATACAACGATACCATCTATAAATGGTAATGACAGTAAATTTGAAGTAATTCTGCTAATGAGAGACAAGTTTCCAGCAGCAGGGGATGTGAAATCAATCTTCCAGTCCAACTGAATTAAGAAGTAAGCTCCAGGGTTAGCAAATTGGGACCATTAGCTGACCTTTAGAAATTAATTTCCCACACAATTCAGCTGTACACTTCAAGAAGTGCTTAATGAAAGCTCTACAGCCTTGTCCATGCATGCTTGAACCTCCAGCAGGACAAATACAGTTACTTCAGAGCTGCAAAGGGAATTGAGCCCTAAAGTCTGACAGTGTCATTATCTTCTTCACCTGTTCGGCTACAGAGGACACATTGATAAATTGCCCCTGAAATAATCTCCTGCGAGCCGTCATGACATGCTGTCGGCAAACAATCACCCAACCTCATTAGCATTGTGTATTGACATCAGTGTAAATCTCAGCTGAGAGCATTAGCATGCTGTGGAGTATTGATGTCCTTGTAAATCAACAGTGTTGGTAAATACAGCAGGTAGGACAAGGACTCTGAGCACGACTCATTTCCACAGGTGTTGTAGGGAAATACCGCTAGGAGAAGAGGAAGAAACACTGAGCTGCAAGGCCGAGCTTAAAGAGCCATGACACTGTGGTTTTTAAGACGCTGCAGAAAAACAACCGCATTCCTAAAACGCAGTGAGACAAAATAATGTTGAATCCTGGGTGAGGAGACTTTGACATCACCAAAGTCTATGTTTCACCAAGAAACAACAGTTGAGGTTTTTTTTTGACTACAGTCTTACCCAGCTGTAACCAATATGTGTAAGTTGTCGAAGGTTATTTGTGCGACATTCAGAGCATTAATATAGCAGCAAACCTACTCGCTATGTAAAGATATAGTGGAGTAATAGTATCCTAAGAAAAGGGAGTGTAATTCAAACTTCTCTATGGTTTGGTGTGGTAAACCAGTCCATCTAAGCATGCACGCGTGTTTCCCAGTAGCTAGCTCAGCCGCTTTGCACTGCGCTCACACGATAATTATTGCTGATATCACAACAAGGTCATAACTATAGGTGTTACCAGGGGAGGAATCACTGCTATCAATGCTGGAATGCTTTTTATTGGAATTAAAGGCAGTCTATATAATGCACTGTTGTTGAGTTATCTCCGGGTACTCCAGCTTCCTCCCACAGTTTAAAGACATGCAGGTTAATTGGTGACTCTAAATTGCCCACAAGTGTGAATGTGAGTGTGAATGGTTGTTTGTCTCTTGCAATAGTCTGGCGACCTGTCCAGGGTGTACCCTGCCTCTTGCCCAGTGTCAGCTGGGATAGGCTCCAGCTGATGCATTAAAAATGCATGGTCCTCTGGCTACATGAATGACATCACCGGGAGGTATCCTCAATAAGTAGCGACGTCGTGACACATGGGTGGTGCCACAACCTGGGGGAATGTTGCTTATTAGAAAATATTAAATTCAAAACAAACACATACAAACACACACACACACACACACACACCTTGGAAGGCACCACAGTGCTGCTTGTCTCTGTCCTCAACCCCTGTCTTGCACTCTCATTGCACTCTCATCACTGTCTTGCGCTCACCAGTTAGGTCCCCGACAGGTCCAGATATGTAGCCTGCTAGATATCTGGGGAGCTGGTGAGCCTCTTGGCTCACGTCTAGTCTTTCACACATAGCACTTATGTGAGCAATTATGCAAGCACTGAGCCAATGCTGACTTGACTCTGATCAGGGGCTTTTGTTGGGGAGCTCCAAAACTATTTGAGAGCAGGAAATCAGGGCTACAGTCATGTAGTGTGAACTAAGCATTAAACATTAAGAGACCTGAACTGAAGCCCTTGTTTTAAACAACTGCCTTGCAGAAGGAATCTCTCCCAATGCCTAAATTTATACTCTTTAATCTAACCTCTGATGTCTTACTGAAAAGTGGGCCAGGGAGAAGAATTTGATTTTTGGTCAAAAAGAGCGTCACAAAAGATTTACTAATAGTAATATTAGGAATTTTACATTTTTTGGATTGTCAATTTTTTAGGGTTATTAAAGTGGAGCTGAGTTGCTCAGTGACTAAATAGATCAAGCATACTGTGTTTTAGTTGTAGGCTTGTTCAACATAAATTTACAAATGTCTACAGAATGAGCAAAGTGCTTAAACTAATTCAAATGGCAGATGTCTTCCTTTGCAGTGAAACTCTTCATTAGTTGTGCTTGTCCAGTGAAGTGATTTTTGATTCTGTGGTGTGTGTTCCTCTGGGCTCCGGGCCCGGGGCAGCTGCACTCATTACAACGCAGACACACACATACACACACACACACACACACACACACCTGCCCATCCGCCCCTCCACTTTAACTGGAATCCCCAAATCTGCTGTAAATGGCGGAGTCCCCTCGGAGGCATTTTCCCTTTTATCACAAGTGTGCAGAGTGTGGACGTCAGCTGCTGGGCACAAAACTCTGTCCACTTAAGACTGTTGGCCGGAATTAAAAGAGCAATGAATAAGGTTTAAACTGGCCCTTAGCAAAAAAACAAACAAGATGGCCGTATCTGTGGGGTGTGATGGAATTCTTGACCAACAGAGACTCAGTGAGTCCTTCACCAGGTGCTGAAATCCTGGCATTCAGAGCTTGCTTTTAGGCTATTTGGTCATTTTGGAATCAACATCAACCCCTGGCTGGTGCTGTGCTGGAAGAGTGTGTTTTTATTTCCTTTTCACTAAATTTAGAGCAATTTAATTAGTGAACTGAATTGTGTTCCTTGTCCATTTTATTTAAGTTTGTCTCATTTATTGAACTGGTTTCCACTCACTGTGTCTTTTAATGTAGCTCTACATTTCTATGCCTAGCTGTATACACTTAATGTAAAGCACATTGAGTTTAACTGTAATAAACTGCTCTATTTAAATCAAACTTACCTTGTCAAAGTGAAAAACTGGATATTTCCAAAGACATTTCTGCTTCTCAGGCTACAAAACTGCTGAAGTCAGGTCAAGTGACAGAGCAGTTATATTTTTTATGTTATATATCACAGTGATATATTACCTCTTCACTAGACATTCCTTTAATTTACAACAGCACTTTCTCCTCTTTTGAAAATGTGACTTTATTGATTATATCAATTAAAGGTTGGCAAAGCTGATGGGGGTGGGAGCAATGGACCTGATGGTCCGTACCTGGAAAAATGATCTATTCAGTCTTGCAGTGTTAGATCTCCGCACTGGCTTGCACCACCAATGTGTATGTTCTCTTGTTAGTTTGGGTGTAAAGTCAACACTAGAGGCTTAGTATACTAGATAAGTAGTATGTGACTAAATCAGCTACCAAAAGTGGTGAAGCAGGACTACTTGGGGCCAACGTGCTCTCATCCCTATTCTGCATATTTTGCTTCCTGGGCAGAAGCCTTTTGTGGTATATCTTGATGCAGAAAGGGGTCAGCAGTTAAGTTAGGCCAACAAAACTACTTGGCTATGTTTAGGAAAAGATCATGAAAGCTGCTTAAAAGCACCAAATTAGTGGCACAAACGTGACTGGAAAGGCAGCAGATGCACCTCATTTAAATAATTTAATAATTTAAACATAATATTTCTTTCGATTCAGAAAAGAGTTGTCGGATCTAAGCAGATATATTGGCAAACATGAAATGCAATATTTATATTTTCAGCAGTGCATTTTCACCTGAAAATAAGAATCATTGTATCTTTTCATTACATTTGAATAAGTTGTATATATCTACATAGGGAGCAGTTCCTCGTCTGTGGAGACTGCTATCTAACAATGCCAAGTTTCTACAGTAGCCCAGAATGGACAAACACTTCACAACATTTTCATGTCGGCCACCATAATTGGCAGCCCCTCCGCAGCAAGTGGAACAGCTTTGGTAAAACACAAATAATTGAATGTGAAACTGCTATATTCAGCATTTTTATCACGTTGAATCCACTGGTCCATTTGTTTTGGAGAGGAAGAGACCTCTGTGGATAATTCGGCTCCAGGTCAAAACCTCCGGAACCTCTGGTTCTTAAATTATTATTATATGCGGGCTGAGCAATATTGAGAAAGTCAAATATAACAATATATTTAACCAAATACCTTGATATCGATATTGCAAAAAATATAGTAGGTTTAACTGTTGGTGCTTTCCCAAAATATTAATACAATGAGATTTTAATACTGATAAATAATCACCAGTAATGAAGAAATTATGACTAAGTGGATAAAGGCAAATAATAGAACAGTCTATTAAGTTCATCAGATGACATCAATTTACTGTAATGCAGCCTTTAATACCAGGAAAATAAAGCATTTACAGTATTACGACATCCAAAATATAAGACGATATATATTGTGTTATATCATGACATTGATATGATATATATTTATTGCCCAGCCCTATATTATATATTATATTCATATAAGGTGTGGGTCCCTGTCCATGGTGCCTGCCATGTTGCACCGCCATGTTTCTACAGTTGCCTAGAACGGACAAACCAAACACTGGCTCCAGATAGGGCCATTTGCATTTTCGCATTGGTCACCGTTATTAGCAGCCCCTCCGCGACAAGCAGAGTCAGATAAACACTGATTTTTTTAACCTGAAACTTCTTTATTCAGTGTTTTTACTTGTTTAAATCACCTGCTCCATTAGTTTTGGAGAGAAAGAGACCTCTGTGGATAATTCAGCTCACAGTAAAAACCTTCTGAACAATGAACACTAAAGAAATTGCAACCAGGAAAAGTCTCAGGTGGTTGCAATCTGCAATTCTCGCTGCTGGACACCACTCAATCCCCCTAAATCTTACACACTGAACCTTTAATGTCAGTAGTTAGCTGAGAAAGTTTCATGGTTATTGCTAATGATGACATTTTTTTTTACCATAAACACCTGTAGTGTCTCCCCTTAAAAAATGGCCAAGCTACAAACAAGTTCTTCTTAGCATAAGTGCAGTAATTTAAAATGGCAAACAACTCCTTTTCTGACCAACTTTTGCATTTGACTTTCTCTAACCTAATGTCTATGCAGGTTTATGTGCAAGAGTTAACAGTTACCTTTTTATATGACAAACTTATATTTCTGTGATAAATAGGCCTGAAGAGGATTAATGAGGTCCAGAAGCTTTAAACAAAACGTGACTGCATCAACAAGTTCTAGGTACGGGTTAAGAGGCTGCGCCCCTCACAGAAGCTCTTTTCCTTGAACACATTATAAAGAGAACTTATTATTCCTGGCACAGAACAGGAGATCCTTGAGAGGCCGGAGAGCTCTTATGTATAGGATTCATTTAGTTCTCCACATCAGCACTTTCTCTCCAATTCTCCTCCTCAGATTAAACAGAGGTGTGTTCAGGAATGTGTCTCATTTGGTTTACCTCTGCCCAGAAGAGGTGATAATGGGCTCTGGGATGCACGGCAAATGAGAGATTTTATCCTCTTGTGAATGCCATGAGGCGAGCAAGTGTGCTCAACTTGTTTTTTAAACAAGAACAAAGGGCGACGTTTTATTGTCAGGAACTTGTTGTAGAATTCTGGTCTGTTTTGCTTTCATCCTAGAAGTGCAAACCTCTGCACAATCCCGTCAAAATTTATCTGCGCTGTCAGGTTGTGGCTACTGTTACAGTGTTTATTGTATATACTGTATAATGCATTAGGCGGAGGCTGCAGGGGAAGAGGACGCCTGCTCTGCTTGCCCTGCTGGCACGGTGACTGCAGCCCAGACAAGAAGCATTAAAAATGGATTAAAGAAGGATGGATGGATGGAGGTATTAGCATGTGTATACCATGATAAAATGCCTTGGCCCCTGTTTTTGTCTGGTATTATATAAATATTCAGCTACAGCCACAGTATGTACAATATTTTCAACATGCCAAATTAAGTCAGATAAAATGCTCTCTACCACAATTTAAAAACCCCGACCTTAAAGTAATGAGTCAGTATCTGTGAAATACGAAAAAAGAGGTTATCTTTTGCCAGGGTTTTAGAGTGTCCCTGAGAATTTTGTTGCAATCAATCATTCCGTGAATAGGTGTCAGTGCATTTATCACGAGCAAAACACCTCAAATACCCGTATGACTCGAATTCTGAATGTGCAGCATCATTTTCAATTTGACTGAAATAAAAAAATCCAAACTGTGTTTGTATGTAGGAGTGAAAAGGTACAACTTGTATGCGCAGTGAGAGGTCATCTCTCTATTTTCTACAGAGCAAACAGGTGTAAACTGAGGCTTCAGGCTGTCCTTGTTAAAATACATGCCTATTTGGTGTCAAATGTAATATCAGACAAAAACTGGCAGTATTTTTTATCAGACTAACGCCAGGATGTCATGTAAATTATACATATTCATATGACTCTATCCTGTTCCTGGATTCATTACTTCCTCTCAGTTACACCTCACTTCATCTCGTGAAGTAGGCCTAAAGCTACATCAACTCTCACTTACTCACACAGGAGCCAATCACTAATCACCATCCTCCTCATCAGTCCAATTCACTGCACCTGCAGCACACTGCTTTTAGCATCTGATGATGATGATGATGATGATTGGAGTTGGGTCATTTTCCAGTTTTTCAGTCCGGTCTGGTGTACTAGCTTAAACCAGTTGGTTTTTATGCATTAGAAGAAGGACTGTCGCAATTAAGTCAAGGTCTGAAAAAACCCAGATGACTGAGTTGACAAGTCAAAAGTAAAATGCAACTTGTGTCAAATAGAATTAAAATATCTAAGAAGTACTTTGAGCTGGAGTTTGGAGTTTGAGCTACCACCCACAAGCTTAGTATAGGTACAGATGCAGCTAAAAAAAAAAAAAAACAGTGTCAGAGGAAAACCACATCATCAAAGCTGGCAATGCACTATTTTGGAGTATTTTGGAGGAATGGCCAAGACCTGTGGATGAATCTAAATCGAATAAGTTACGACAGTCCTTGCTAAATAGTTGGAAACTGACCGCAGACCTGCATTTTAAATTCTGTGTGTGATTTATCCTGACTTCATATGGGTAGAGAAAAACTCTGCTAGCTGCTAGGCTAATTTATGTAAAATGTCATGGGTTTATGTTACTAATGTTAGCATATTGTGTTTCTGGGGAAAATATGTCTAGTATAAGACAATTAATTTGGTGGTGAACCTTGTGAGTTGTACTCGAGTGGATTTTTGTAACGTTACCTTTGTCAAATCTTTCTGGATTTCATATGAGTAAAGGAAAACTATGCTAGCTGCTAGGCTAATTTATACAGTGTAAAATGCCGTAGGCTTGGGCTAATAAAATTAGCATGTTGTATTTGTGGGGAAAATATGTCCAGCAAAAGACAAGCTTTGTCTGTGAATCTTGTGAGCTATGATGAAGCTGGAGGTTAAAGGCTTCATTGGAGTCATCAGGTGTCATCGCTCCTTCACTGGTGTTTCTATAATAGGCCCAGACCACCTCCAGAGGGCTCATCAGTAACATCAGGCACCCCAGGTGTGCCCCCCTCAGCTTTTACTTGCTCAAACTCCGCTATTGTTAGTGTTACTTTGGGGCCCAAGTGGTGTCTCTCCTCTTAATCCATAGCCACTAGCTTGCCTCTATGTGAGAGAGGGCTTTGATTGCCTGACTAAACACTGTTTACATGAAGTAAATTTCAATGCATTAATTTGATTCTCACTCAGAACACTCTCGGAATACTTGGTTCACCTTGCTAGGACTTTTGAACTTCAAAATAACAAAAAAATAATACAATAATTTTGCACATGCGATTAAAAATGTAAATATTCAAGAACAACTATTTAGATTCAGTGATAAATTGCGATCAAAAAAATCAATCAATAATTGAAAGATATGTATGAAAATCTTTGAGATTTTTACTTTAAACATATACCTAGAAGTACAATGAGTGGCCCTTTCAGATTTACACTATGGGCTCTAGTTTCGCAGACCGGGCGAGGCAGGGGCGCAGCGTCAGACGGCCAAACTTCTCCCAGGAGGAAACTGGTGTTTTGGTCTGGGAGATCCAAGCTCGCAGTGTCCGAACATACGGAACTGCGAGCAGACCTCCCCGGGCTGATGATGCAAAGGTAGCCTGGGAGGAGGTCACCACAATTGTAAATCAATGTTGCGGTTATCTTGTGCGCGCGCGCGCTCTCTTTCTCTCTCGCAGTCTCACTCTGTTTCTTTTCTTTTGACTTTTCTAAGATGACAGATGCTGAATATATACTCCCTATCTGATGCTGTGGCTGTTTGTGGTTGGCTGAGAGGGATGTGAGCTCATTAGTTTGCAGCTGTGTTAATCAAATCAGGTTGGGTTTCCATTACGCGTGCCAAACGTGCCAAACCGTGCCAATCCCCTTTGATCTGACATCACATGTGACGGGACAGTCGATATAGAGATACATTTATGTGCTGATTGCAGATAGTTGCATTGAATAGTGGTTTTGGGTATTTATTACATTATTAATGTGCCTGATATTCTGGAATCCTGCCTGTGAGGTTTTGGTGACGTGTGCGCACTGTCCGCCGGTCAGCCAAACTTCGGCTTACACTGGCTGCTCTCCCCCTGCGCTGACAGTTGACCTGGTTTCAGCTGGCGAGCTTTTAGCACACCTTCGGCGAAGCCTTTTGGCACAAAACTGTCACTGCGCCAAGCTGCATCTGTTGACACCTCCCCCTGCTGCGCCGCCACACCCATCTCAGCGCACCTCAGTCTGCCAAACTACCAAACTGAGCACGCTTCGGGTTGCGCTGCTCGAAACTAGCTCTGTGCGGGGTTCGCCACCCTGCACCACCCTGCGCTGCACCGAGAAACTAGAGCCCATTGTTCCATGTTGTCATTTAATTTTATGAAAATAACATCTATTAAGGCTGCTTTAAGTATCTGAACAACAAACAAAAGTGGTCTCAATTTCCAGTCAGTCCCGTTACTACAGACTGCCAAACCAGTCGATTCCTGACTCCTCCATTCAGCATGTCTAAATATCCCTGGGCAAGATACTGAACCCCAAAATGCTCCTGATGGCTATGCATGTGACGTGTGAGTGCAAGTAAATGTTTAAACTGAGAAGCAGGTGGTAGCGTTGTTTCCACCAGTGTGTGAATGTGTGTGACATGTGTGACGGATAAATGTGACATTAAGTGTAAAAGCACTTTGAGTCGTGCAAGTCCATTTACCAAATCTAAAAACCTGCTAATGTGAGTCTCAACAGAGATTAAGAGATTCAGTCTGATGCATTGCCAGTAACTCAGCTAGTTTCCCCGTTGAGCTGTCTGGCTGCCTGCATCCGACTGTTAACATGAGTTGAGCTTGGAGATATCCATAGACCTCGATATCTAAGGTCTGTGCCCCTTCTTGAATGTTCTTCGACAAATTTTGACATAAACTCACTTATTATCAGCTAAAGCTTAAAATCATACAATAACCCTGTTACTATATCACCCAGAGTCAGTGCCGGCTCAAGGCATACGCGAACTAAGCATCTGCTTAGGGCCCCGTGACCACTAGGGGGCCCCAAGAGCAATTAACTTAAAAAAAGAAAAAGAAAAATAATAATAATTTTTTTTTTTTTTCCATGTGTGCATGATGATGATTCATATATTATCAAATGTACGTTCTTGTACAAAAAGACAATATTATGTTAACAGAGTGTAGTTTCCTACTGCCTCTCTGCTCTAGACTAAATGTCAGAGCTCTGCTAGTAAGGTGTGCATCCAGCCGTGCAGTGCGCACTGTGCATCCAAGGAGCTAGGAGCAGGTGGCTACTAATGTCGCTAAAAAGGACATACTCTTCAGGGCCAGAAAAAAGAAAAAGAAAGAAAGAGGAAGATGAGAAAAGACAACAAGATAAAGGTATGTTTGCATATCTTGGTAATGTAACGTTTGGTGTCATGGAGATTTTGAAAAGTTTCCTCAAATTAGGAAAGTCCCTAATTATTGTTGATATTTCTTTCCAACTATGTTAGCCTATAATAGCAAATTAGCTAGCTAACGTTAGTTCAAAACTAGAGAAACTTCTCTTTTAATTGGAAGGTTGGATAGCTTACTATTCAAGCTAACGTTTTTGTGTTTGTGTATGAATAAGTTGATTCTCGGTGTATATATGCTCGGTCGCTTTTTGGCATTAAAACAACGTTTTTGATAACAATGTTTGATAGCAAATGTTTAATAACAACTAACATTAATTACAGACGCGGTGACGTTTGCTAGCGATATGTTTTTGCATTAATGAATTAACTCAGTTAACTTATAGTTTGAGATATGTTGTTTGCTGCAGAGCACAGTAATTTATGTGAGTAAATAAATATATTCCTTTTACATCAACTCCCTGTTATGCTCATGAGTTATATTCCCAGGAGCACTGTTAAAGTATTTTGGAGAAGGCACTGGCTCAGCCCAGGGGCAGTCCACCTCCTCAGGCTCAGCCGAGGCTAATGAAACAGGTGTGGGAAAAACTGTCACCATATATATTTAATTTCTAGTCAAATTATCTCATTAAGATATACTAATATAGAGACATAATAAGACATAATCATATGACAAGGGACATGTTTTTCATCTTAGGTCCATCTCTATCCTCTGTGCCCACTGTCCCCTCTGTGTCTGCTGCAACCTCAGCTCTACCTGGTAAGTTAACAACAAAACAGTCTTTGTAATTGCTCAGTGTACTGCAGAACATTCTGAGATGAATCATTTTGTCCAAAAATATTAATTTAATTTCCCTATATTTTACTGCTTATTTATTTAGAAAATAAGCAGCATAATTTTCAAGTGTAATATGACATCTAACATGGCTAGCTTTTGTTGTTGTTGTTGTTGTTGTTGTTGTTGTTTTTCATCTTAGATCCATCTCCATCCTCTGACCCATCCACTGTGGCCACTGTCCCCTCTGTGTCTGCTACAACCTCAGCTCTACCTGGTAAGTTAACAACAAAACAGCTTTTGTAATTTTATTTTATTTTTAAACCATTTTGTTACCTTGTTTCAGGTGCCACTGTTCATTTACATCATTATTTAAGTATTTGTTTGATTTTTTTTTAAATTTTATTTAATACCGTCTGTTTTTGTACATTTGCTGTTGCAGTTTATTTAAAACAAAAAATAATAATAATAAAGCAGATTGTGTTTACAGTAAAGACTGGTTTATTTTGTTACTTTTAGTTGGCCTAGATGACATTTGGTATCCCACTTAGTACTACATCACTTTGAATATTAAGTGTAAATCAACCCCAGGCTGCTCTTGTAGCTGAATTTGCTACCATTTCAGATTAAAAACCATAGATGGGCAAAACATGCCGGGCTGCTCTTTGAGGTTTTATGTATTGATTCTCTGTGTGACCAGTAGGGGGAATTGCTGACTTTGCCAAATATTAATTGAAAGATTTTTCTGCAAGTTTGCAAATCTGTTGTCTGGTTTCATGGCCTTAATCACTGTGGATTACAATCTAACGACAACAAAAAGTTCTCACATCTAGTTTTACAAGTGATGACCAAGTAGAACATGAAATAACTTATAGTAGGTGTGTGAATGATCAATAATCAGTATTATTGGCAGTAATAGAGGGCCCCAAAATCAAATTTTGCTTAGGGCCCCATGGAGGCTTGGGCGAGAGTCCCACAAAGTGGACCAGAAGTGCTTCTTATTAATGTTTAGACCACAGCTACTCAACATTCTGGAGTTGTGTTGAGAGGCTTTTCACTTGTCTGACTCCCGGTGCAGTTCAGAGGAAACAGTGAAGTTTTCCAACATCCATGTGTAAAAGACACTTGTAGAAGAAAATGTTAAGAAAAACAGAACAAAAACATATACACAACAAGAAGTCACACCTAGACTGGGCCAAGTATTAAATGAAAATACAAATGCACAACTTAAGGATCACACCATAGATAACAAAAAGGTCATAAAAAGGTCAATGCACCACCCAGCAAGTATGCTATGTCAGGCTAACATGCTAAAATACTCACAGTGGATACTGCCAGATGCCACTTAATCCCCTACATCTTACACACTATTCCTTTAGGTACATTTTCCTGATTCTAAAATGCATTGTGTAAAGTTTTAAATGTAGTACTTTTACTTGTAGTGGTTTTTTTATTTATTTCATTTATTTTTTTTAGTACTCACACTATGTTGCAGCTAACTTTTGATATAAGTCTATATATAACCGTGAACTGAATATGACGTTGTCTGACACAGCTGGAAGAGGTGTGAACTTCAGAGGTACAGCAAGTAAAATAAATCATCAAAGTAAAGTCATTAAATTTGTTATTTAAATAATGACTTGTAGGGCGGCATGGTGGGGTGGTGGTTAGCACTGTCGCCTCACAGCATGAGGGTTCCTAGTGCGATCCCAGGAGGGAGCCCTTCTCTGCGGAGTTTGCATGTTGTTCCCGTGTCAACGTGGCTTTTTTCTGGGTACTCTGGCTTCCTCCCACAGTCCAGAAACATACAGTTTGGGGATAGGTTAATTGGTGAGTGTGAATGGTTGTCTCTCTCTATGTCTCAGCCCTGCGATAGTCTGGCAACCTGTCCAGGGTGTACCCTGCCTCTCGCCCAATGTCAGCTGGGATAGGCTCCAGCCCCCCCCACAACCCCTCAAGAGGTTAAGCGGTTAAGAAAATGGATGGATGAATGGATGGATAATGACTTGTATTTTTTTCCTTAAATACAGACTGTGATTTTATCTGAGGTCATGTGGTGATTTTTCTGTTAGCCTTTGTTTCCTTCATTGCAATTCAAACTCAATTCAGTTGAAGTGGCTCTGCTGCAATGTAAACATCTTTACAGAGAGTACAGTGGGGATTGTTATGTTTTCTTGCAAAGCCACAACAAAACAATCGGCCCCTTTCCACAAGTTTGTTGTTACAAAAACAGACCACAGATTGTCTTAAAGTTAGAATAAAAAAAACAATAGTAGCTTCCAATAAAATTTTGTTTCAGAAATATTTCCCAAAATGTATACGAATTTGAATCACACATCTCCTACAGATTCTTCCAAACTTGACAGCCAGATAAATCTTTACTCTTTATAGTGTAGCCTCAGTCCTATGTTATCTCTATATCATCCCTGGAGGGCAAATAATGAAGGTGCAATATTGCCACCCCAGTTGGAAAACATATTTATGCTCCCCATAAAGCAACAGTCCATAATTCTTGAAATGCAGGAGGGAGTCAACATGTCTGTCCTTGGCTGGCAAACTCCCCCGCCGAGTGGCTCTGCATGGACTTTGTGCCTTTGTGCGTTTGCCACGCCTGGTCAGCTTGCTCTATTGTGAGGCACCGCTGCCTCCTGGCTGTTCTCACTCGTTAATCATGATTAACATTCTGCTGGAAGCCATTCATTAGCAGCTACCTCCCTCACACCTGTGGTTTGGACCCCCTCGACACATCTCCATCACTTCCCCCTGGCTGACAGTAAGGATAAAAGGAGGAAAGAACTGAGAGCAAGAGAACAAAAGAGGGGAGGTGAAGTAATCACACATATATTTAAGCCATTAGAAGAAAAGCATTTAGTTGTGCAAAGCAGAGCAAATGGTTCCTGGTATTAGAATGATATATCCAACCTACTGTCATTTTCAAGCCATTACATACAGCAGCCTGGTCAGTGGCCCTTGGCTTCTGTTATCAAGACACTTTACAGTGAGCTGCACCGGGCTTTCAACTAACTCCAATGTAATGTAATGTATGCACGTCCCATCTCTGGCAATAACAGTAGAAAGAGTGGAATAGTCTGAGAAAGGTGGAAGGAATGGAGTGGAAATGGATGGGTCAAACACACACTGGACTTTCACCCAGTAGACGGGTGTTCATGTCCTGTGTGAAACCAAAAGTAAAATTGAGTTGTTTCAAACATGTAAAGTAGTTACTGGCGTCATGAGTCATCAAGTAACATACTCATTAAGATACTGTTTTTGAAACTGGTCCAGTATTGAGAAGCGCGCTTTAGCCAGTTGCCACAAAAGAGGCTGCTATGCAACCACGAGGGGCATGTTCACAAGCTCATTTTACATCCACTTAAAGTGCTTGTTTTTGCCACTGACAGGCTCAGATTAGGATTCTAAGTGTCTTACAATGTTATGGAAAGAATCCCTACAGAGACAGACCTTTTTATTGAAGTGTGAAATTCTTTTGGTTTAACCAGAAACAGCCTTTGCCATCCAATCGCCATCATCCAAATGCGCCAATCTCCATTTAAATAAACAATCTTTTTTTTTTCTTTTTTTTTTTTTAAGGTTTTTCTTTGGGGCATTTTTGCCTTTAATGGACAGGACAGTTAAGTGTGCAAGGAGGAGAGAGAGAGGGGATGACATGCAGCAAAGGGCCACAGGCTGGACTCGAACCCGGGCCTCTGCGACAACAGCCTTGTACATGGGGCGCCTGCTCTATAGGGCTGTCAAAATTGCTCAAAAATGACGTTCGAATATTCCTTCTAAAAATAACTCAATCAATCAATCAATCAATCAATCAATCAATTTTATTTATAAAGCCCAATATCACAAATCACAATTTGCCTCACAGGGCTTTACAGCATACGACATCCCTCTGTCCTTATGACCCTCACAGCGGATAAGGAAAAACTCCCCAAAAAAACCCCTTTAACGGGGAAAAAAAACCGTTAGAAACCTCAGGAAGAGCAACTGAGGAGGGATCCCTCTTCCAGGACGGACAGACGTGCAATAGATGTCGTACAGGACAGATCAGCATAACAAATTAACAGTAATCCACATGACACAATGAGACAGAGAGAGAGAGAGAGAGAGAGAGAGAAAGAGAGTGAGATGCAGGTAATGACAGTAGGTTACAACAACATTATTGAAAGTAATAATATTATAGTTATAGTTCTGGCTACTGTGGTACAATATGTTGAAAGTATGTATTAATATCTGGCAGTATACATGTGTGACAATAGTCATATGTGTATAATAACAGTAGAAGTATGACTAATGACGAATGATGGCAGCAGCAGCAGGAGGCATCTGGCAGGACCACGGCAGCAGCACAACCACACACGTCACGCTGTCCAGGCACCACTGCGATATGAGTTAATCTATATGAGAGAGAGAGAGAGAGAGAGAGAAGGAGATAAGGTGCCCGGTGTATTACAGGGGGTCCTCCGGCAGACTAGGCCTAAGTCAGCCTAACTAGGGGCTGGTACAGGGCAAGCCTGAGCCAGCCCTAACTATAAGCTTTATCAAAGAGGAAAGTCTTAAGTCTAGTCTTAAATGTGGAGACGGTGTCTGCCTCCCAGACCGTAGCAGGAAGATGATTCCACAGGAGAGGAGCCTGATAGCTAAAGGCTCTGGCTCCTGATCTACTTTTGGAGACTTTAGGGACCACGAGTAACCCTGCGTTCTCAGAGCGCAGTGTTCTGGTGGGATAATATGGCACTATGAGCTCTCTAAGATATGACGGAGCTTGACCGTTTAGAGCTTTATAAGTTAACAGTAGGATTTTAAATTCAATTCTGGATTTTACAGGGAGCCAGTGCAGAGAAGCTAAAACAGGAGAGATATGATCGCGTTTCTTAGTTCCTGTTAGTACACGTGCTGCTGCATTCTGAATTAGCTGGAGAGTTTTTAAGGACTTACTAGAGCTACCTGATAATAGAGAGTTACAGTAATCCAGCCTAGAGGTGGACAAAAGCGTGAACCAATTTTTCTGCATCTTTTCGGGTCAGGATAGGCCTAATTTTCGCAATATTACGCAGATGAAAAAATGCAGTCCGTGAGGTTTGTTTTAAATGAGAATTAAAAGACAAATCTTGATCAAATATTACTCCGAGGTTTCTTACGGTAGTGCTAGAGGCCAGAGCAATGCCATCTAGAGAAACTATGTCATCAGATAAAGAGTCTCTAAATTGTTTGGGGCCAAGAACAATAACTTCAGTTTTGTCTGAATTTAACATCAGGAAATTGGTGCTCATCCAAGTTTTTATGTCTTTAAGGCAGTTATGGAGTTTAGTTAATTGATTACTTTCTTCTGGCTTCATCGATAAATACAACTGAGTATCATCCGCATAACAATGGAAATTTATAGAGTGATTTCTAATGATGTTACCTAAAGGAAGCATATATAGAGTAAATAGGATTGGTCCGAGCACAGAACCTTGCGGAACTCCAAAACAAACTTTGGTACGTAAGGACGATTCATTATGAACGTGAACAAACTGAAAACGATCAGATAAATAAGATTTAAACCAGCTCAGTACAGAACCTTTTAGGCCAATTAATTGATCCAGTCTCTGCAGTAGAATTTGATGGTCAATTGTGTCAAACGCTGCACTAAGATCTAATAAAACAAGTACAGAGACAAGTCCTTTGTCTGAAGCAATCGGAAGGTCATTTGTAATTTTAACTAGTGCTGTCTCAGTGCTATGATGCACTCTAAATCCTGACTGAAATTTCTCAAATAAATTATTATCATGGAGAAAATCACACAGCTGGTCTGCGACTACTTTCTCAAGGATCTTTGACATAAAGGGAAGATTAGATATTGGTCTATAGTTGGCTAACACCTCTGGATCCAGGGTGGGCTTTTTTAGTAGAGGTTTAATTACAGCTACCTTAAAAGACTGTGGTACATGGCCTGATAATAAAGATATATTGATCATGTCTAATAAGTGAGTGTTAACTAAAGGAAAGACCTCCTTAAGTAGCCTAGTTGGGATGGGGTCTAACTCATTCGAATATTTTTTTTTTTTCGCATTATGTCCACAAGAGGGCAAACTAATACAAGGAAACATACTTGTATATGTATTAAAACAAGGAAACATAACTACTTGTAGGTATTTTTATTTCAACATAAACGTCTTTGAAAACATTTACATACCTACACATTAAAACACATAAAACAATTATCTATAACATTACGTTATAAACAACCGCAGACCTCTCGCTCACCCCTCCTCTCTGACCCGTGGCCACACCTCCCGCGGAAGTGCTGCGAATAGCCTCGAAGCACCGGACCGTGACTGGCTTGCGCCCTGCAGCGATCGTTTCGCCGTCTGGTCTATTTTCTGCGGTTCAGCTGGGAGCAGATCTGCTTGTCGTCCAGGCTGGAGAAATGCGCGTCTGATGCCAATGCCCACTCGCAAAGAGGACAGCTGCTGCGGTGTTTTTTTTTTTCTTTCTCCACAATTGAATATCAATTTTCACATTCTAAGGTCCATTTTTTTTTTCAAATTTGAATTTAAATTCGAATTTAGAATATTCGTTGACAGCCCTACTGCTCTACCACTAAGCCACCGACGCCCCAATAAACAATCATTTTAGTGTGTTTAGAACCAGCATGTTTTCATATCTATCTGGGCAAATTAAACCTCTTACTGGATTGATTTAAACCAAACCAGAGTTGATGATTATTGGAACTGTGGAAAGACCAACCAAGACCCCAGCTGGCTACCAACATTGTTAAATCACAATATTTTGTTGAATTTAGGTTGTGATGTCAGGTGACAAAAACTTCAATGTCAGGACATCAAAGTTTTGTTGTTAAGTAACCAAAATCCAACAACTCCAATGTCATCTTGACTTAGAATAACAAAATGTCCACACAACCTGAAATTCTAACGACATTAGACATTTACAGTTTCATCAACCTGATTTTCATTCAACCAAAATGTAACTTCTGTGTCTAATTTCTTTCTGACGTCATATTTACGTGCAGTGCCAGCTGTGATGGTTTATGTGAGTTTTATACGTGCCTGTAGACTTTTTTGTTTTATGACGATATGATGATTACTGCTTGTTTCAGTGGGGTAGTTGTAATTGTCAACTAAATGTAGTTAAGTAAAACGTATAATATTTCCCTCGCATTGTAGATGAGTAGAAAAACAAAGTGTCCTGAAATTGAAATACCCAGTAAAGTACAAATACATAAAATTTGTTCTTGAATAAATGTATTTGGTTACTTTCCACTAGGGTTGGGTATCACCAGAGGCTCCATGATATATTATCATGATACTTTAGTCATGATACAACTGTGTCACAATTTTAAATGTGTTGTGATATGTTGAGTATTGTGATAGAATATTCTGCAATATATTGTGATTTATTACCTTTTTTTGTACTGCAAATTATGTCCCTTTGTCAGCATCTGTATTATCTAATAAGACTGCAGTCTCGTCATCTTACGTCAGTCATTTTTTGCAGCAAGATGTATCTAGTGAACTGAAACAGAAATTGATTGAATTATTCTAGTAGATTACCTAAAGTTGAATTTGTATTTGTAATATTAATAACTTATTTGATTAAAAAAAAAATAATAAAAAAAGCAATACTTGTGTGTGTGGCAATACGATATTGCCACACAAAAATATCGCAATACTATGCTGTATCAGTTTTGTTCCCCCACCTCTATTTTCTACCGCTGATATACAGTGGTGGAAAGTTAGAAACAGTTTAGTTTTTATTTGTTACTTAATTTGGCTGTGCTCCTTCTCTGAATAACTTTTGGTCTTTTCTCTGTTTTATCTAACACCATTTCCTCTGTATCTATTAACAATTTCTATATTTGGAATATTAACTTTGAATTTTGATTGCATCTCAAAAGCTGTGGCATTGGGAGTCTTTTGGTTTACTGATTAATATGCGCACATATCCAGTGTGATGTGAAGTGACTTTTTCTTTTCTCTCTCTGTCTTTTGTGTTTAGTTTTTCTGTGTATTGTAGTATCTCTGCGTCCAGAGCTGAGAAGGTTACATGTACAACCTCTTTAGTAGTAGATTCTCTGAATCATAACTTATTGTCAGAGCAAGCTATTGGATTAAAAGTCAAAATTGTTTTTTGTTTTTTTTTTCATTTTTGTGATAGAGTTTGGATGATTCGCCCTCTCAAACACTCCTTGTTCTGTTAAGAATAAGCAGCGAATGGAATGAGACAATGCCTCTGCTTTATTGTGCAGATTGAGCTCCCAGAAGCATCCATGCATTGTTTATTTTTCCCTTCATAGGAGGCCTGAGGGAGGAGGAAATTACCTTGTCACTCGTCAGCAAGCGGCTATAATAGCTCCGTGTATTGTCCGTATGGCAGCAGTAAACATGGATGCTGGAGTGTGTGTAGGCGGGCGGGACAGGTGCTCATGCTAATCAAGTGTGTGTCTCTGAACCTGTGTGTTTCACTGAACCACCTGGATGCACTTCCTCCAAATGCGAGTGTGGAAGTATTCCCGTGTGTGTCACTTCACATTTCTGCTTAGATCCAACTTTGTGTGTGTGTGTGTATGTGTGCATGTGTGTTAGCAGAGTGCCAGCATGCTAATGAGAGGGATTACATTTCCACACTGCATTAAGAAGTCTCAGACACCCGCAGGCAGGCAGGGTCAGAGGTCAGAGGGTGTATTCACTGAGGGCTGTTCATTGTGGCTGTTGATCTCATTGACTGTCAGATTCCAAATTAACCTGCTGACCTCTCGCCATCAACGTCTATTTACGAACATGTTTGAGTGTAACTCTGTCAGCCTTAATGGGCTACCATTTCCTTTTTTTGTTAGGGATATAGACAGAAATTAGTGGGTACAGTTAGTTATTTTTTCATAATTAAAGTCCCCCTCCACCCGATAAACATGTTTTTCTTATGTTTATGCCTCCTAAAATGTCAGACCTTGACTATACTGACTTGTACGTGCGCTGAAGGGGGTGATGTCGGTGCACTTCTCTAATGTCTGAGATTCAAACATAACCGAGGCAAGCTAGATTTAGTACATCACTACTACGAAAGCCAATCACTGTCTAATTCAGGAGACACATACTGACGTGGGAACAGACTTTGATACAACACTGACAAAGAAACCTGAAACCTCCAGCGCAGAAACCTCCAGTGCAGAGTAGACTTGTTAGTATGGAGAGCAGAGATAACATTAGCTTAGTGAAAATTTTGAAAACAAACCTAGTAGACTGTGCATTTTTTAGATGTAAACCAGACCCTGGAGCTTTCTTCTGCTATCTACCAAAAAACCCCACCATAGCAGATATTAATGTATGTTTTACAACTACCAATGTTGTCTCAGCTGCTGCAAGATGGCCAACATGCTAACACACAACAGAAATAAATATGAGATGCTAACTACACTTAGCATTGCGATGCATTCGCTTGTCACCAATTTTGGTGTGTCTCCGTCTGGGTCTGACTGAGCAACCACCTCACCAGGATAAAAGTTGGCATTGCACGTTTCTGCAAACCACACCTCATTCGTACGTTACTATGTAGTGTAGGGGTGTCCCCGACTAAGAATTTCCATAGTCTAATCTGATGTGACAGTTTTTTCCTTTAGCCAACTAATCATTAAATCATGTTGTTTTCCTCTTCATCGATTAATGGGCTCATTTGCGCCAGTTTCCGCTCCAGAGAAAAGAGCTAAAACACCCAAATAAACAAATTTAATTCTTCAGTTGGCATATTAACATAATAATAATAATAATAATAATAAAAGTAAAAGTTAAAGTAAAACAGTTTTCCTTCTTTCTGACTTCAAATTACTTCATTAATCAACTCGGGTTCATACAAGTTCATTCACACGGACCATACGTCACCGCTCTCAATCGTCGGACAAAAAGTAGCCAAATAAAAAATCAGAGTCTATCAAGAAAACAGTCAGCGGTGAAATTCGTTTCAAGACACGTAAACGAATAATCCATCAAAAAAGTTTGATTTGAGAGCAGATACCTCCTCCAAACTTCAGCACTGAGCTGAGGACAGCGACACAAGGGAGCCACACCGGTGCACTGGCGTAGCTGTCCTCAATGCCGCAGAAAAGCGCTGAAACGGAGATAAAGGGGAACCCGTTTTTTGCTTATTTTAACTGGCCCATCCAGTTTTCTGGAGACCCGCCCACAATCAAAATCCTGGCGCCGCTACTGCTCCAAAGTGTTTGTTTATGTGCTCCGCCACCATAAATCATCACCACATGATTCCCGAGCACGGCACCGCTGCTGCTCATCACTCCCTCAGGGGATCGGTCAAATGCAGAGAACAAATTTCACATGCTCAGGTGTGTGACAATCAGAGGGACTTTAACTTTAACTTTAAATCACCGTAGGCCTCGATACTGCTCTGATGGTCCCGCAGCGCAATCACTCACCTCAGCTATTTTTGGATCGAGCAACTGGGTGATTTATTAATGCGTAGTAATGATTATGCCTATATTAAACGCACGTGTCATTTTCAGTTTTTTATTACCAGAAATTAGGCTGATGTTTGTATCAAAATAGGCTATATATCATGAATTACTAGAAAACAAATACATTCTATGTCAAATCAAGATGTTCAGCAGCAGTGAGCACCTCCATGTAGTCAGAATGGTACGGTCTTGTTTCATAACCACATTTTGAGTGAGAATCAGACTTCTCCGAATCGAATCACCAAATCATTGACTATTTGGGGTCACCCCTAATGTATTGTATGTTTTTTCATGTTTAAAAATGCTGTGGTTAACATGTGGTTATGGTTTGGAAAAGATCATGTTTTGGCTTAAAATGAGCCATTTTGGTGGCACAAACCTGGCTAGAAAATGCAGTTATGTCTTACTGGAAAACAGTAAGGGTGGGTCTTACAGTAACCTACACTTAGGTCCCTACAATACCAGAGTAGCGACACACATCGGTCAAGCAGAAAGTTGGTCATGTGCCCTCTAGTGGCGGGATAGCGCGTTGCATATTCGACCAAGAACTGATTGAACTTAAGTATTGCTGCATTGCTGCCGACCAGGAATTCTTGTGCGTTTCCAAAGTCAAGCAAACCTAAAAGTATAATCTACCATAATCTACCGTAATAGGAGCATCGGTGACCCGTTTACAGGTAAAAAAACAGTTGTCTACCATAATGTTACTCACGACATCTTGACATGAACAAATTATAAGCATGGCTTAATATGACCAAGACACCTAAAAGTAAAAACAAGGCCGTTTTCATCAATTTACAAGCAAGTGCGCGTAAGACATACTAGTGAATGGGTTTTCTGGTCGAAAAGGTAATACGCTCATGCCCCACTAGAGGGCGCGTGAGGCTTAACGTCAGCATACCACAGGCGTCAATGGAAGTGTCGTCACGCTGGTATTGTAGGGTCCTACCTACACCCAGGAGACCACTCTTTGCTTCCTGTATGAATGTAAAGCTAAACCCTGTTGCTAAACCTAACCACATGGTATTGTTGTCTAAACCCAACCACCTACGTTTGTTGGCTAAACATAACCAGAGGCGATATGTGAAGAGGTCGGGGGGAGAATGTGTTGATATGATACATTTGTAACATACAAATGTAACTTATTCGTGGTTTGTAATTGTAGAACTGTACAATGCCAGAATTTTCTTCTGGTGACTGGGCTGGACTGAGGCTTAACACCATCCTAATGCACACTGCTCTGACTACTGGAAAAGTAGAAAGTGGAAAGCAAAACCTAACTCACGCCATGGTGATGGCAGAGGCCAGACTCAGAACTTCTCAGTGAGGGAGCAAGAGTAGATCAGCTGTCAGCCCCCTTTAAAAGTTTTCTTTTTGTTATACTTGTCATTTGGCAAAACCATGTATAACAACATATTAAATCATAGCAGAGTCTTTTTTAAATATATCTGGAGGGGAACTTTAAGGCATCACATTTTTTAAATATTACCATATGGTACTTGCAACACACAGAGCAAATTGACTTAAAGTGGCACTAATTAACGTTTTTAAATAAAGAATGTGCGTAATGTCAAACCCACCAAAAGAACTCTTTGTGTGGGTTATGCAGTCTGCAACTGTAGTGTTGTTGACTCTCATTAACCCTGTCTCCAGCAGCAACAGACAGCTTTTTTCAGTGAGCGAAGCTCTGATAAACTCCAATGTTCATCTCCTGCCCAGCACCAAATGTCAGACAGACAAAGTAAGCAATCAGCTGGTGATGATGTTTAGTAGGTATGTCTACCATCTCAGTTTATCATGTTAGTGTGCTCACATCAAACACAAAGTACAGCCCAGGCTGGTGGGGATGCCATTAGTCTTGCAGGTCTGACTGACCTGAGGATGTTGTTAGATGAAACGTCTGGGGATCAAAGGTTTTATAAATGATACCCAGGGGAATGGTAATCCATCCACCAGTTTGTTAAGATGTTTGAATAAAAACCAAGATTATCAACCTCATGGTGGCACTACAAGAACGGTCATTATCTTCTGGGAACCATGAATGAAAACTATGGTACCAATCTATCAAGCACATGTCAACATATTTTACTGCATAAGTGAAAACTTTGAATAACTTTGCAAGTCAGAGGATCCCAAAGTTAGTAAGATTCATCTTCTGGGGAGCATACATGTCTTTCCAAATGTCATGGCAATTAGTCTTACAGTAGAAGAGATATCTCAGTGGACCCAAAGTGGTGGACAGACTGACCAACAGATTGACACTGCCATCCCCAGAGCCATGCCGCTAGCATATCCATAAACAACTTATTGTTTTCTTCCTGTCAGCAGTCTGCTAGCCTGATTATGCTTGACTGGGATCCAGTTCCTGATGGTGTGATGGTGTTGCTTTGTCTGCAGCAAGAACCTCACCTCATCTTTCCTCTTTTTTTTTTTTTTTTTTTTTAAACTTTTTTCTTACAGAGAGTAACTTTGTTTTTTTTGTTTTTTAGCCTGGACCCTATTTCCCCATGTTTTTGTGTCCAAGTGACTAATGGAAACAAACATTTTTTAAATTGTTCCAGTGTTGAGTGAGAGCGCTGTAGCTAGCAACCGCAAAACAGCAGTTGTGCACCATCAATGTACTATGTCCACTTAAAGTGCTTGATTTTGCCACTTACAGGCTAGACTGTTATTGCTAGTGTCTTACATGACAGGAAGGATCCCTCAGAGATAGAATTTTTTGTTAGAAAGAGTGAGATCCTTTTATGTTTAACCAGAAACAGCCCTGAACTCTCTTTCACCAAACTCACCAGACTCCATTTAAATAAACAATAATTTAGTCATCCAAAACCACGCTTCATTCAAAGGAAAAAAAAACCCTCACAAAAACCATCTTGATTCTTCTATCCACAGTTCCAACAATCACCAACTCTAATTTGTTCGAAATAAACCCTTGACTCACCCAGTTAGATGTGACAATATATTGGCTCTATGCATGCTAAAATTATTGTGTATTCATTTGGCGATGGCAATTTTGGGACTCTTGCTTGTTAAACAAAAGGGATCTTACTCTTTAACAAAGAGGTCTATCTCTGTAGGGATCCTTTTCATAATATGGTCAGATACTGTCAGTAGCAAAGACGAGACTTCAGGCCAGATGCTGTTTAAATGAACAATAATTTTAGCGTGTATACGTCCAGCAAATTTTCACATCTAACTGGGTGAATTCAGAGTTAGTGATTATTGGAACAGTGGAAAGATGGCCCTAGATGTTTTTTTGTGAGTTTTATTTTGTTTCTGTTGACTTTGAATAAATGTGTTTTCTGATGATAAAATCACTGTTAATTTAAATGGAGTCTGGGGGACTTGGCGATGGCGATGTCAGGGCTGTTTCTGGTTTAACAAAAAAGGATTTTATGCTTTAACGAAGAGGTTGCTCTCTGTAGGAATCCTTTCATAATGCCAGACACTTGGAATAATAATTTGAGACTGTCATTGGCAAAAACAAACACTGCTAATAGATGCACATTGATGATGCACAAATGCCTCAACTGGTTACATTGTCGCCTCTGTCGTGGCTGCCAGCTACAGAGCTCTTGCTCCATACTGGACCAATTTCAAAAACTTTTGTCTCCATTAGTCACTTAGACATAAAAACATGGGAAAATATGGCCCTGTTTGGAAAATACCAAAGATGACCTCCAATACTCTCCCATTTAACGTGTAGGCAGAAACATCATACACAGCGCTGAACCCATGTAAAATTAAAAGTACAAACAAAAAGAAATTCCCTCTCGAAATGTCTCTCTCTCATAACGAAGTTGAAATGGGATTTAATTTTCAGTTGTTATGACCACGCCAGCGTGGTGTGCGGTGTGGTTACAGCAGGATAAGTGTGTGCCGAGTGTTCAGTAGTGCATTCAGCCACTGTACCCCTACATGTCCGTCTGTCTCTCCCTGATGTCCTGTCTGTCCTCTCCATCTCTCTGCCCATGTGTCTGCCTGTTTGCCCTTCCTAATTATCCCCTGAGGACAATAAAGATTGACTGAACTGAACTCTGTGGTCTGTAAATGACTGATCAGCTGTCCGTTTCCAGGGTAACGCGGTCTCACTGTATGCGAACCTGTCGACCTTCGCAGCTGTCTGTCTGCCTGCCTGCCTGTCCGTCTCTTTGAGTCTGTCAAACTGTCTGCCTCCCTCCCACCGCTCCATCGTCTGGGTGTCGCTTTGCGGGTTTTCCTTTTGCCCCGTAAATGTCCTTCTGTCTCTGTGCTCCTGCTGTCTGTCTGTCTGTCTCTCTTCTGTCTCCACATCTTCAGTTACATCTCCAGCTTGTCAGCCTCTTCCTCAGCCCACCCGTCTGTCCATATGGCAGGTTTTGTTCATATTTAATTCACAAACTCCAGGGCTTTTCACAGCCGAGATTTGAATTTGTTTGCTTTTTTATCACAGGCCATCTGAGAGTGAGAGAGAGAGTAGAAAGCAATTAATCAGGAGCCAGAACTTCTATTCCTGAATGGGGATCCTAGAAAACGTCTTTCCAGCTTATCACCGGCTGATAGCAGATCTGAGATTGGGAGGTTTGGAAAATTACATTTTCACTGGCAGCTTTGCCAGCTGGAAGTCTTCCTGAATGAAAAGAAATGATGTTTCCACAGGCTGCGGTGTACAAGCTGCCATAATAATGTGTCAAACACTCTGTAGGCCTCGGATGGTGGTTGTGGGCACAACATGAAACTGTGATTGTTATTGTAATCCAGAGGTTTACACAACTTTTTCCACATATTTTCAGTAATACACTATCAGAAGGCTACAGAGGAGCTGATTTAAGGAAAACTTCACTCCACATCCATAAGTTCTCAAAACACTCCAGCTGTCCACTTCTCCGCTATAGATCTTCATGTACATTATGGTCTAAACACTCGAAGTCTCTTCTTTGTAACCATATTGCTGGGAAGCTCCATTTCCTTTTTGATTTTTTAGTGTGTCCCTTTGTATCATTTGGTGTCCCCTCTCTAAATTTTTTGCTGGTCTGTCAACACAGAACTCTCAGCCTGTGCTCTTTCTGAAGTAGCCAAATACCATGGCTTTGTCAGCAATCTTGGTGTCAGACAACATTACCAGGAGCCACCTTTTGTGGTGTTACAATACGCCACTGGTTGGCTGGACGACACCTGACGCGGTAGTATGATACGTGGACTGGCAGCATCAGTTCAAAACGCACCCTGATGGCAACTGTCGTTGGATGCTGTCAGTTTGAAACACTACCAGTAAAGACATAATACAAGGGGCTGGAAAGTCTCTATAGTATGGGCAAGAGGAGTGATGAATGGGTTCATCAAACCCCGGATTCTCAACTGGGAGCCCGGTGTTTGCTTCCTGTATGAATGTGGAGCCAATCCATGATGGGTTTTTTCTAAACCTAACCATGTACGTTTCTTGATGTCCCAGCATTGGTTGCAGAATCCCAAATGTCAACAGCAGACACAGAAGGATACCTAGTGTGTAAAGGTGCTGACACACCAAACCAACATCAAAGAACTAGCGGCGACGAAAGCCCACTGTTGCTTCATCTACGTCGCCTCACGTTGCCCAGTGTCAGTTGCATTTGAACACACTACAAAGATTACATCCAACGGCCAAGTAGCACGTACGTTCTACGCCTGTGTGAGAGGAAATAACACAGAAAGGGAAACTGGAAGTCTGAGGAATGCATGAGGTAAAGAAAGTAGCGGAGTGAGAGTGGTACATCCTGTCAGCCGAGAGGTTTCCTATCTGTGCAGCCGAGCACCGCAGCACTTCCACGGACTATTACATCCAGACGGTCCCGGTGTTTCCTCCGCAGGCTCCACTTCACTCAGCTGCCCAACAAAACCACTGCTTCTTCCCACTTTAACCTGAATAACAAACCAGGGCTCGGTGCTCCGGTTGGATCCAAACAGAGAGCCATGGCTAGCTGGGAGGCTAACAGAGGCTAACTGGCTGTGCTTCCCTCTGGTCATGGTGCGGCTAACATTCCGCTAGCCTCACAGCTAGCCGCGGTTTGTTATTCAGGTTAAAGTAGGAAGAAGCAGCGGGTCTGTCGGGCAGCTGAGTGAAGTGGAGACTGAGGAGGAAGCACTGGTTAGCCCCGTTTTCACTACAGACAGATTCACTCACTACAGTGGCGAGAAAATAAACCTGAACAGCCAATCAGAGTGATCTCTCTCACCGACAAGCTCCGCCAGCGATTCAACATGCTCAATCGGCCGAAAAGACGCCAACGCCGCACGGAAGTGTCGGCGGTGCGGGACACACCGCAAAAACTAGGGCGACAGACACTCACCGATGGCCCGACTTTGACCGACAGCCAACCGTCGGCTTGGTGTGTCAGGGCCTTAATATGTAGCCCTAAAGGCTGCCATGTTTCTACAGTAGCCAAGAATGGATAAAGTAATCACAGATAGGGCCTCTGACATTTTTACATGACCTAATATTATAGGTTTACTGCAGTCTGCAACCTCACCACTAGATATCACTATATCCTACCCAGTGTACCTTTAAAGTTCCAGTGTGAAAGATTTAGGGGATTTGGTGGCATATAGCAGTGAGGACTGCTGATTGCAACCACATGACACTTATCCCTGTTAGAAAACCTTCAACGTCAATGTTCGGAATGTTTTTAGTTTGGAGCCAAATTATCCACAGAGGTCTTCTCTTCTCCATAACAAACAGACCAGGTAATTAAAATCAGTAAAAACACTGGATAAAACAGTTTCATGTTACAAATCAGTAACATGCTGTTTGGCATGGCGGACATGGGCTACCAGCCTAGCACCTGCTAATGTGTGCTTGCCTATTTTTTCCAATAACTTCAGATTCAGGGCGGCACGGTGGTGTGGTGGTCAGCACTCTCGCCTCACAGCAAGAGGGTTGCCGGTTCGATCCCGGGCATGGGAGCCCTTCTGTGCGGAGTTTGCATGTTCTCCCCATGTCAGCGTGGGTTCTCTCCGGGCACTCCGGCTTCCTCCCACAGTCCAAAGACATGCAGATTGGGGACTAGGTTAATTGATAACTCTCTAACTTGTCTAACTCTAAATTGTCCATAGGTGTGAATGTGAGCGTGAATGGTTGTCTGTCTCTATGTGTTAGCCCTGTGAGAGACTGGCGACCTGTCCAGGGTGTACCCTGCCTCTCGCCCGATGCCAGCTGGGATAGGCTCCAGCCCCCCCGCGACGTTCAAGAGGTTTTTTGTGGGAGTCAAATTATCTGCAGAGGTCTCTTCCTCTCTTAAACAAATGGACTGGGTGATTTAAAGTGGTAAAATCACGGATTAAAGCAGTTTCATGTAAAAAAAAAAAAAAAAGTAAATAAATAAAGTTGATAGAAATGGCTTATTCTAAGGTAACAAAAACACAATGATTCTTATTTCAGGTGTTTATACACTAAAAAGACATGTATTATATATTAAATGTTATATCATATTATATTATTTTAAATTTCTGCCAATATTCCCCACTAAATCCTACACCGTTAACCTTTAAGCAAACTTTATAACTTCTGTTTTGAGGTGTTCTATTCAAACATTGCTTGTTTTCTTGTTAAACAGTGCAGGTCAGGGACATGTGTAGCGTAGCGTAAAGACTGGAAGCAGAGGGCAACAGTTAGCTTAGCCCTTGTTAAAAGTTAGTGGAATAAAAGGCTCTGCAACTCCAAAGCTGCTGTCTTGTCAGTGTTTGCGGGTTTTGTTCAGATTTATACAAGCGTACAAACCTAGCAACCCTTGTCGGAGGACAGGACCTTTGAAGTAGGTGGTCACTCGGCTCAGCTGTTTTTGTTCAAGAAATAACTGATGCATAAGCTAACTGCCTCTTAAACAAACATTTATTTTTTATTTCAAAATGTGTAACCAAGATTCAATGTGGAAATAGTTGTGGTGTTGTTGGAAGCTTGCTCCATCAGAGTGTGTCTGCCTTTAATGCTATCTGAAAACTGCGCTAGATGAGAAGACATGGAAATTAATAGCAGTCTTCTCATCCTATGACTCCATAGCTTTGATGCTAAGTTTCAAATATGCAAGGTCATTTTTTAATGTATCGTAGAGGTCATCATTATCTCAAAGACTTACTTGCTGAAATTTACTTTAATCTACAAATTAAAGAGTCAGTTTATCTGCTTTTGTGTGACTGATCTGTCTGCACATGTATTACACTGATCTAAGTTAATTAAGTTTTAAGGGAAAATATCTATTCTATTTCTAATACAGTAGATTCACATGTTCCATTACATGTAGATATGTTGCCTTATGACTTACTTCAATAACTGTATTAGTAGCGGCTGTTATTTGCACATCAAAGGTTGTGTAAGGATAATTAATAAACCCAGATTTCTCTTAAAAATGCAGCTCTTAGAACATCTAGGTGAGTCTCAGCCGTCTGTTCATTATCAAAGGAAAGCAAACACACACAGGCTGCACACTTAGACACACATTTTCTATCCATTAAGCTGAAGCAAATATCGTGGGAGAGCTTGTTAGGGCCGTCGAGTGCCTTAATGTACCGGGGGACGAGATGAGTGATGGAATAAAACAAAGGAGGCTTGGCGTTGTGCCTTTCATCCTCCTGTGTGTTTAGCGGCAGACGTGTTATTAGTTTGTACTCTGATTAAAGACGGGACTCGTCTAAATGCCCGAGAGTCACTCATTCTATTAGCCCTCTCAAACCCATGTGTGCTTTATTCAATCACCACCTCATTCTTTTTTTTTTTTTTTTTTGAGTCAGTTTTGATTACTCTGCAGATTACAGTGACGCCTTTATTGATTAAATGAATATTCACTGTTAACTTTAGCCCCCTCTGCACAGTGGCGACATTTGTTCAAGGTATTTTCAAGAGACTTCTGCATGAGCAGAGCCTTTCACTTGATTTTAACAAGTGCTAATGAAGAAAATGATAATGTTGAAGATATCTGCAAGTGATTCAAAAGTCCTGAAGTTTCTTAAATACTGTTTTCTGAATGCTTCTCTCCTGCTGACAAGTTAAACCATCATAGAGACTTATGCTTTAATCCCTAGATCAGACTTCATGGTACTGTATCAGCCCAATAAGTGCCAGACCCAAAAGATTTACGGGGAACAAAAGAACTTTTGGGTTCAACAGCTCATATTATATAGTGCAGTGTATCAAAATGAAACAATACTGGTGCAGCAGCTAGGTCGTAATATATCTAAAATTTAGCAGTTTGACAACTTCTTGTGTTGTGTAACGTTGGTCAATTCCAATAAGTCCTCCAAATTATATGTCAAAAAGGAATTGTTTGTCCACAACCTCTCTAACAACCCATCAACGAGCTTTGTGACCTGTGAGCCCCTATCGGCAGGACAACATAATTCTTCAGTACCTTACAAAAACGTCACAAATCACTGTTGGAAAAGTAAATCTGTTTTATGATTTGTATGGTTAAGGTTTGGTTGGGTTTAGACAAAGTCCTCCTTCACTGCAAAGTGAAGATGAGTGGTTCCAGCTTCACGTTCATTCATAAAAATTCATAAACATTCATCTTTGTGGCTGTCTGGAGGACAGCCAGGGATTTATACTTGTGTGGCAGATCCTTTGCCATAGCCTCCGTATGTGCCCTGTGCCGCTGTGAACATTATGCAAGCATCTTGGGAAGTGCACATCATGCTGCGGTATAGGGTACGGCATAGGCTCTACATTGACGCAGAGCCTATGGCGTAGGTACAACGTCAATTCAGTGCAGAAGTATAATTCCGCCTTAGGCAGAAGATCAACATCTTTTAACTGCCAACTTGTCTAATATGGCAGCTTTGTCAGTGACCCGTACACTTCAAACTATGACGAATGTCATAGTAATTTAGTAAAAGTAATTTACACTTTTTACACGCTACAGTGTCTTTCAAAATAAATGTTCGTTTTCACAGAAAATGTACGTTTTGCCACAAAAAGCACTTGTACAAGTACAATGTAAAAAAAAACAAACAAACAAAAAAAAAAAATGTTAGTTAACCAGAAAGATCAATAGTTGGCAAGGTCGCTTAGTTGCAGCAAAAGAACAAACAAATAAAACAAACAAACAAACAAACATGAAACTCTATTGGAAGCTGCGACTTGTCAAAGTAAATCAAAACATATATGACTGGACCATCTGGGAATTTAATTTGAAAGGACAGACACAGGAAATAGCCACACTGAGCAGTCAGACAGGAGTCATGTTAATTTACGGGGCTGGTACCTGCGGTTATCACACAGGCTAGTAAATAACATGCCAGGCAGGAAATCCAAAATGTGGGAGATGTAAACTCTGCAGGCAAACATTTGCCAATCATTCGTCGACTACAAACATGACCTGAAACATGTCAGTAGCTACATGCCCATTAGCCACTTAGCACAATCATTACTGCTTTGCTGACAGCGTAATTAACAGGCGGCTCGCTCAGTGTGTGAAGTGCACTTGTAGATAAAATATAGGCCTATATTAATGAAGGTTCATTCATACGGTTTTGTATTTCTCTGTAATGTAGCACGGTATTAACAATGTTACTTATACTGTTCTTTTTCAGACCTTGAACTCAAACCATTGTGTTGCCCCACCCAAAATATATGATTTAATAATTAAATTAATATCATAAACATGAGGGCGACTAGTCGACTAATGGTCCTAAGTGGTGACTATTGGTCGACAATGGAAATTCTTAGTTGGGGGCAGCCCTAAAAATTAAGGTCAATCATAATTTAGATAAAGTGCAGAAACAATACATTTACATCAATTAAAGGTTTTACAACGAAACTGGGTTTTTTTTTGTTTTTTTTTTACAGATTTTTCCTAAATTATTACAAGTAAACTCCTTCAATAAAGTGAAAAATAGTCAAATGAGTAGCAGCAACAGTTGCCACACAAAAACTGTGAAGTTAAAGTAAAATATAGTTATTCAAATGTCCAAAAAACAGATTACAGATTGTTTTCATTAAAGGTTTTGCAGAGTAGTAACCATGTTTACTGTTTACAATATACAAAATCTTGAAGTTCTATATGGCCTGAGATTTTCAGATCACCTCTGTACATCACGAAAGTCATGAAATATTTGCAAGCTACAATCCTATGAGAAATCAACTCTTCATGAACCCCAAGAGTCTTTCTTACCACATTGATTTTCTCGTTTTGTGTGTAAATTAAATGATTGTAAATTTTTGGGCTGTTTTGTTCTCATCTTTGCCACTGCTTTAATACTTCCTTGTGTATTCTTTGTTGACTGTACATGAGCAAACTATGAATTAGGTGCTTGTGTCATTTCAGAGGAAGCAATCAATGCAGTGAAAAGGACATGCCATGGACGTGTTTAGGGTCGATGCAAAGGCTCCATCTGAGAACAAAATGCTGCTAACCTTCCTTTGTGGCTATGAATCATTAATATGACAGATTAGCCTGTCTGATGATTAATCTGATGCATAGCAATGATTGATTGTGCAAAAAAAAAAAAAAAAAAGTTTCATACATGTAACATTACGTAACAAAAAGCGTGACTTGCAGTGAGTTTGGAGTTAAAATGTGTGTTTTTGACATGTATATCCCCTGGAATTTTGAATGATTGCAGCACTGATCAATACAAAAACAGGAGGGAAGAAGGAAACCACTTCCACTAAGTATCTGAAATGATGTCAGTATGAGAGTTGCTGTATAGACATTGGTGCATATTTGATATTATCATTTCCCCACAAAGCCGTGAGGTTTTCCTTTTGGTGCCTGCAGCCGCCTGGCAAAAAAAAAAAAAAAAAAAAAAAAAATTAATCTCAGATCTTTTCAGAGATGAGATGTCAAAACACCAGAAGATAATGTCATCTCTCAACTCACTGCAGGGACTTGGGGACCCAGCGAGACCAACATTTCATGACCAAAATATTGAGGAAAAACACTGTGAGGCTCAGATAAGTTGGATTTTTTTCACAGTAGTTTTAAAACGGATCAAAATAATCAGAATCTAGTTGAAATAAAAGAAAATATAATAAAATAAAATAAAATAATCAAAAATGTGTGTGTGTTCTACTGGGATTCATATGCTGTCCACTGGCTCAGCTCCGGGCTTTAGATAAAATTTTCACATGAAACTTTCAAAACTAATACTTGGTGTTGACAACGTAACGACTTTCTCACTAGATTTAGGACTTTCAAAACTCTCTTAGACTTTTCGTAAAGAGTACTTAGTGACACATTTAAAACCTTAATCAGAACATCAGGGAAAAATATATAAAAATGTTTTTAAATCATTCCCATGCATGCTCCTCAATGTGAGTAGATAAGTAAGTAAGTAAGTGAGTGAATGAATAAGTTAGTAAGTAAATAAGTAAGTGAGTGAGTGAGTAAGTAAGCAACTAAGCAAGTAAGTGAAAAAGTAAATGAGTGAGTAAGTAAGTGAGTGAATGAGTGAGTAAGTAAGTGATTGAGTGAGTGAGTGAGTGAGTGAGTGAGTGAGTAAGTAAATGAGTGAGTAAGTAAGTGAGTGAGTAAGTAAGCAAGTAAGTGAAAAGTAAATGAGTGAGTGAGTAAGTAAATGAGTGAGTAAGTAAGTGAGTGAGTGAGTGAGTGAGTAAGCAGGTAAGTGAAAAAGTAAATGAGTGAGTGAGTGAGTGAGTGAGTAAAAGAGTAAGTGTGTCAGTAAGTTAGTGAGTGAGTGAATGAGTGAGTAAGTTAGCAAGTAAGCAAGTAAGTAAATTATTGAGTAAGTGAATGAGTAAGTGAGTGAGTGACTAAGTAAGCAAGTAAGTAAGTGAGTGGGTAAGAGAGTGAGTAAGTGAGTGAGTAAGTAAATACATAAGTGAGTGAGTGAGTGAGTAAATGGGTAAGGAAGTAAGTGAGTATGTGAGTTAGTAAGTAAATCACAGAGTAAGTGAATGAGTAAGTAAGTAAGTTGGTGAGTCAGTAAGTGAGTAAGTGAGTGAGTAAGTAAGTAGTGAGTGAGTAAGCAAGTGAGTGAGTAAGTAAATAAGTAAGTAGGTGATTAAGTATGTAAGTAGGTGAGTTAGTAAGCAGATGAGTGAGTAAGTAAGTAAATAAGTAGGTGATTAAGTAAGTAGGTGAGTTAGTAAGTAGATGAGTGAGTGAGTGAGTAAGTAAGTAAATAAGTAGGTGATTAAGTAAGTAAGTAGGTGAGTTAGTAAGCAGGTGAGTGAGTAAGTAAATAAGTAGGTGATTAAATATGTAAGTAGGTGAGTTAGTAAGCAGATGAGTGAGTGAGTAAGTAAGTGAATTGTAACTATTGTTGATTTTGACAGCTATTTCAGAATTAGTCTTGGTCTTGAGACGAAAATGCTTATTAGTTTAAATCACATTGTAGTCATGTTTTTGTTTGAAATCTTTAAACTAATCCAGTGAGGCTACTTCATGTATCAGAAATTAGGATCAAGGTGACAGGTTTTTATAAAAATTTAATTCACTTTTTTTTTCTACAACTACAAATAATTTCTACATACTTATAAACTTGAATTTATAAGTGTGATTTACGAGCAAACGCTTACTGATCATCATTTGAAAAGCTCATCATCTCTTTATTTATGGTCTCAAAAGCTTTGATACCACAAATAACTAATCTGAGACAACTAGGATTTGTACCCAGGTTCATTGTAATCTCTGACTTATTGATCTCTCTGTTAAGAAGCAAAAAAATAACCTCTGCAACATGTTAGTCTGGAGGTTTAAACTCATGTTCTCTCATAGAGTTTGTGATTAAAACTAAACTTTTTCTCTGAAAAAAAGTGAACTCAGTGTCGTTGTCAGAGAAAACGACACTGAGTTCAGACTGTTTACTTGTTGCACAGCTACACTTACAGATAACTGACTGGCTATACCTGCCTGTCAAACAGCAATTAACCCATAAACCATTCTGAAACAGTCTTGATCTGAGAGGAGTCCACAAATCCATTTAACAGTTCCATCATCCACAATCAGTCACACACAGCTGCTTATTTACTGCCAATTACAGCTCACAACTCGCAGACTATTGGCACAGACTATTTACTGGAGTTTACCAGCACATGCGGCATTTGAAGATAACTGCAAGCATGGCCATTCTCGGCTTTTTATGCAACGTTTTTGTCCTGTCTCGCCAAAGAGTATGAAGCATAGATTATGTCTTAGTTTTTCCTATCAAGATCTATTTTTAGCTTGTCATTGTCTCATTTTCGTCATGGAAAAAAAAACTGTGGTAGTTTTTGTCAACGAAATTAACATTGATGGTAACTCCATATTTGTGAAACTCTCATGTGCTGCTTCAAAATATTCTTATCTCTCTGTTTTATGGTGTGACAATGCTGTGGTTAAGGTATGGTTAGGTTTAGGCACAAAAAGCACTTGGTTTGGCTTAGTGAAGGATAATGGTTCCGATTAAAATGATCCATTGAAACAGAACATGAAATCTTACTGGAGTGTTTGCAGATCTGAGTTTACCGTCTAGACATGACTCTTTTGAAGCTATTGTGAGTTACTTTCACTGGACAAGAGTTGGCTACACTGCTAATACTCGTACTCATACTCGTACTTGTACTCGTCGTCCTCCGCTTATCTGGGTCCGGGTTGCGGGGGCAGCAGCCTCAGCAAAGAAGCCCAGACAGTCCTCTCCCCAGCCACTTCCGTCCACGGTTCCGCATCCGGGACGAAAACCACATTGCTCCTCTTCAATCTGAGGTTCAACTATCGACCAGACCCTCTTCTCCAGCACCCTGGAGTAGACCTTACCGGGTAGGCTGAGGAGTGTGATCCCCCTGTAGTTGGAACACACCCTCTGGTCCCCTTTCTTGAAGATGGGGACCACCACCCCGGTCTGCCACTCCAGAGGCACTGCAGAGGCATTGCAGAGGCGTGTCAGCCAGGACAGCCCTACAACATCCAGAGCCTTGAGATATGCAGGATGAATCTCATCCACCCCTGGGGCTCCGCCGCCTCGGAGTTGTTTCACTACCTTGGCAACTTCTGCCCCAGAAATTGGACGACCCACCCCCGAGACCCCCGTCTCTGTTTCCTCACTGGAATACGTGTTGGTACGATTGAGGAGCTCCTCAAAGTATTCCTTCCACCGCCCGACAATGTCCCCAGTTGACGTCAGCAGCTCCCCGCCCCCACTGTAAACAGTGTGAGCAAGTTGCCACCTTCCCCGCCTGAGGCGCCGGACGGTTTGCCAGAACCTATTTGGAGCCGATCGATAGTCTTCCTCCATGGCCTCACCAAACTCCTCCCACACCTGAGTTTTTGCCACCACGACTGCCACCGCTGCGCTCCGCTTGGCCCGGTGGTACCCATCAGCTGCTTCCGGAGACTCACGGGCCAACCATGCCCTGTAGGCCTCTTTCTTCAGCCTGACAGCTTCCCTCACCTCTGGTGTCCACCAGCGGGTTCGGGGATTACCGCCGTGACTGGCCCCAGAGGCCTTGCAGCCACAGCTTGCAACCGCTGCCTCGACAATGGCAGAATGGAACAAGGCCCATTCAGACCCAATGTCCCCCTCTGCCCTGGGATGCGGTTGAAGCTCTCACGGAGGTGGGAGTTGAAGATCATCTGGACAGGTTCTTCCGCCAGGCATTCCCAGCAGACCCTCACTGTTCGTTTGGGCCTGCCAGGTCTGCGCGGCGTCTTTCTTCGCAATCTGATCCAATTCACCACCAGGTGGTGATCAGTTGACAGCTCTGCTCCTCTCTTCACCCGAGTGTCCAGAATATATGGCCGCAGGTCAAATGATATGACTACAAAGTCAATCACTGACCTGCGACCTAAGCTGTCCTGGTGCCACGAGCACCGATGGCCATCCTTATGTTTGAACATGGTGTTAGTTATGGCCAAACTGCGACCCGCACAGAAGTCCAATAACTGAACACCACTCGGGTTCAGATTGGCAGGCCGTTCCTCCCAATAACGCCCCTCCAGGTCCCGCTGTCATTGCCCACGTGAGGGTTGAAGTCCCCCAGCAGAACAATGGAGTCGCCGGTCGGGGCACTGTCCAGCACCCATCCCAGGGACTCCAAAAAGGGCGGGTACTCTGAACTGTTGTTCGGCGCATAAGCGCAGACAACAGTCAGGACCCGTTCCCTGACCCGAAGGCACGGGGCAGCAACCCTTTTGTCTACCGGGGTAAACCCCAACGTACAGGCAGAGAGTCTGGGGGCTATCAGAAAGCCCACCCCGGCCCTCTGCCTCTCACCCGGAGCAACTCCAGCGAAGGAGAGAGTGCAACCCCTCTCAAGGACTTGGGTTCCAGAGCCGGAACTATGTGTCGAGGTGAGGCGGACTATATCTAGCCGGTAGCGCTCAACCTCTTCCACAAGCTCCGGCTCCTTTCCCGCCAGAGAGGTGACATTCTATGTCCCAAGAGTCAACTTCTGTAGCCAAGGATCGGACCGCCAGGGCCCCCGCCTTGGTCTGCTGCCCAATCCACATAGCACCGAACCCTTCTGGATCCCTTCTGGTGGTGGGCCTGCAGGGGGATGAGCCCATGTAGCCGGTTTGGGCTGGGCCCAGCCGGACCCCATGGGCGAAGGCCCGGCCACCAGGCACTCGCCCACGGGCCCCAACCCCAGGCCTGGCTCCAGGGCGGGGCCCCGGTAACCCTCCGGGCCGGGTACACAAATCCTTGTTTTTATCCATCATGAAGGGTCTTTTGAACTGTTCTTCGTCTGACCCTTTGCCCAGAACCAATCTGCCATGGGAAACCCAACCAGGGGCAAAATGCCCCCGACAGCATAGCTCCTAGGGTCATTAGGGCACTCAAACTCCTTCCAAATGATAAGGTGATGGTTCTCGGAGGAGTTCACTGCTAATACTTAACTTTCTTATGTAGCAGTCAGAGGTAACCAGCCACGAGCAGCTACTGTCACACACTCTGTTTCTCTGCTTATAAGACGAGTCTGCTGGAAATTTGACAACAAGTCAAGCTCATTTCTGGCCTTTTGAGACTAACTGTGGGGATACCTGTGTTCTAGCGCATCTAACATCTCTACAACGAGATGCTCTATACTGTTTTACTACAGTTTTGTATTTTTTCATTACTTTTTAGGGTCCGGGCAGCTAAACTGCCAGGACACTATTGTATTCCTAGGTATTCCTCTTCTTCTTTCTTCTTCCGATGAAATCATACTTCCCATGGGTGAAAACTCACCAAACTTTGCACAAAGGTCCAGTCTCATGCCAGATATCCTCAGCTGTAAACTCAAGCCAATAGTCCTGATGGTGGCGCTACAGCAAGCGTCTAAAGTTCAAAACTTTGAAAATTCATAACAAATCAACCATATGTGCTACAACTTCACAACTTTCATCAAAATGTAGCCCCAATACTGAAGAAACTTTTGCACATTTAAACCTATTAAGAATTATGAAGTTAATCATTCTGTTTTTTTCAAAAACTGTAAAACTTCTTAAACCTATCTCCTTCCACAATTTTTGCTCAATTGACACCAAATTTGCTACAGAGCATCTTCAGACTGTCCTACAAAAACTACATTTCTCAGATTTTTGATTTATCAAAAATTGAGCCTACAGTGCATCAAAATGTTTGGCTGTAAACGGTACTGTAAACATATACATGCAAATTCTTGCTAAATAAATCTTCAATGTCCATGACAAAATTCTAGAGTCATGGTAGTTGATGTGTGGCAAATTTCAGAATTTTATCTCAAAAACTGAATTTTTGACAGCATTTTGAATTTTGCTCTAATGTGAACAATTGGAGTCAATGTGCCTGTGGATATTCTCATTCATCCAGGTCATAGTTATCTCAAGGCAGTTGAATCAAACGCAACTGGACTTGGTTTTGTCTTAGAAGGTGTTTCACCACTTTCACATAAAGCCATCAATGTGAAGTTGGAAAAGCCATCTCTCAAGAGAGGAGGAGGTCTGCGACACCACCTATCCCCCACCTATAATGCTGTCCTTTCATCCTTGCCCAGGAGGTTTAACAACTTAACCTCTAAAAACAATGGTCATTCACAAATGGCCTCATGTGACTAACGACTTCGACTGCAGCGTTGCAGCAGGAGTTTCAACAACTGTCGTTGACACACCATTGGAGCACTAACAAAACAGTGACATCATTGGCCTTGTGAAGACCTCCCCAGAGGTTAAATACCTGGGTGCTTCCACACCAGTTTGTCAGACTAGTTCCAGCCTAGTCAGACAAGCATGAACTGATGACCCCTCTTGGATAAGAGGTGAAACGTCTTCTAAGACAAAACCAAGTCCAGTTGAGTTCGATTCAATTGCCTTGAGATAATTGGAGTCAATGTAAAAATGGCAATTTTAAACATCAGTTTTTCACTTATGGAGCAAATCAATCATTGTTACAAACAAATTATCAACATCTCCATGCTGTCTAGATGCAATATGTGTCTGCTTTCCTACACAACAGTGAATGGCTTACTCAATTTGTGAAGTCACTGTTGAGTTGCTACTTGCCAATTAGCTCAGAGCAGTAGATGACCGTCTTAGGTTCCAGAGGTTGCTCAGAATTGCCTAAAAATGCCCGGACCCGACCCATCGCTGCACAGCAGCTATAATTATTATTAGTTTTTTATCTAATGATCTTGTTGCGCTCTGAATATAGTACAGGTATTTGTAGGCTCATGTTGTGCTGACTACCAATGCAGAGGAATAAATGTAATTCATATAGCCTACAATGTTGTTTTCCACTAGTGTTCATCAAGCTAGCTAACGTTACCAGCAGCTATGTGTGAAAAGCACAAACTGAGGCCACAGGTAGCCTGGATTCTGCTTCTTGTAGTTTTTGTACTAGAAAATCTGTACAGTCAATGTTTGATGCCTCATATCTAAGTCGAAGGCACAAGAGCGGGAACAAGGTCCACTACTGGTGGGTGCAGCACTTTGTATTTGGACTAATGTTTTTATTGGTGAGAAAGTGAAGATACCAATCACCAGACTTTAAATGGAGCAATTAATCTACAGGGTCTTGGTTAGTGGAGAGGTGATACACTTATCTAGCTAAAATAATAACAGCATTAAAAAAATCTGAATACAGACTAATGTCCATGAGGTGATGATACATCATGTGTTGGTGTTGAACTCACAGAGGTTTGCTGAAAGCGAGACATCCTCTTAAGAGCAGCAGCTCCTTCAGTAATCTCTCCTTTATTCACCACTAATTGCGATCATTATTCCTCCGAGACAGCAACTGATTCCATTATAGCCGTCGTTCCAGTCGAGACTTCTCCATTTCAGTTGTTCTAGCCTGAATCCTCCCTTGGCTGTCAGATCCATGCAGTCCCCTCAGAACCCCTCAGATCTATAAACATCCTGAGCAGCAGCGTCAAGGGAGCAGGCGACCAAAGACTGGAGAAGAGAACAGCGCCGGGTGATTTTTTTTCAAGAGGGGGAGTCGAGTTAGACTGCAGGAGCGAAAAGGCAGACATATGTTCCTTGAGGGAAATGCAGTTTCTTTTTTGGAGACCGTTTTGGAGTCACTTTGTTCTTTCTTGCTCAATTCATCTTTATAAAGTTGTCACAGAGGTTACAGAGGCGAGCTTATGACTGAAACAGAGTCCATTTGAGTCCCAGAGTGGCTATGAGAATGTGGGTTATTCACAAAGACAGGCTGCCGCGGTGCCACTGAGCTGGGAGCTGAACCCAGGCTGCACTGAGCAGCTCTGGAGTGTAAATGTGTCCAAGTAAGTCAATCTGTGACATGAATAAAGTGCTCAAACAACTTCTATATGACCTGACTTGAGTACCATAATGCTATTGGGAGGCTTATAAAGTGGAAATATCAAGACTGAAGAGTAGACAAATATACAACTATACAGTATATTAAACCACTAAATGTCCACACTAAGAATTAAGCAATGGAAAAGGTTTTTCTTTGTTTATTTTTTCCTAACAGACCCCATTGTTTTTTTTGTTTTTTTTTAACAGGCCAAAATAGGCCACCTCTTAGTAATTGTATATGTATATAATTAAATATCTTAGCATCCTTTACCATAAAAGGACAATTCAACTGTTTCCTGTAGCATGACCTCAGACAGTAAAAAAATCATACTTAATAAATCATTTCATCATATACATCATGGATGACATAAAAATGTATCTTTTAACAACAATGAATAATCAGAAGTGTTTCTATTTTATAGCAAATAGTCAATTTAATTACATTAGCTTAGCTTTACCGCCTTTAAAATATTAGGGCAAATGAACCTTTTGGTTGAGCATGTTTTTGTTTTTTTTTAATTATCTTTATAGACATATATATTTTTAAAATAAAGTTACATAAATCTGTTCAGTAAGGCCTCTAAAACTATTGTGTTGAAAAATATGCCAACCTTTCAAAATCCGAGCACAGAGCTGTCATGTCTGGAGTGAACTTTCAAAACCAAATAGTAGAGATAGCTTGCTCGAGTTGTGTTAAATTCAACACAACAGTTGGGCAAAAGTTAAAGGGTTCACACACTATTCTTTTTGGGAACATAGCTCCTACTCACATCTGTTTTGGTAAAAGTAACAGCGCTACAATATTCAGTGCTATTTTTTTGATAGAAAGTAAAAAGTTGTAAAAGTAAAAAGTCATTGTAAAAAGTAATTTTAGTTACAAGGATTTTACATTGGTGTCAGAATTCTTGTCTTGTCTAAGGTTGGGCTCATTCCTATGATCCCAGGGTCCAGTTTTTTAAGAGCCGATTATTAGTAGTCAAGGAGACCGTAAACTAGTGATGGCCAAATGAAGCCTTATGAAGCATTTTTTTTATTTCATGAGCCCACTAGATGGTACTCTTGGTTTAAAAGGGAGGCTCAAAGAATGGCAATTCAATGTATTTTGTTGAAAAAAGTGCCATCTAGTGGGCTTATAAAATAATAAGGCTTATATAATAATGAGGCTTCATTTGGCCATCACTACCGTTAACTGATATTTGGAATCGATATATATATACATATATATATATATATATATATATATATATGTATATATATACATATATATATATATATATATATATATATATATATATATATATATATATATATATATATATGTGTGTGTATATATATATATATATATATATGCAGTATAAAACAAATATGTTAGCATCGAAATTTAGAATAAAACAAACTCCACAACTCCAACAAAAGGCTTTTTTAAAATGCCTTTCAGCATCCTAAGTATATTAAATGATGAAAGAAAAAGTTATTTTCAACATTAACTTTGAAAAAATAGTAACTGATCTTACACCTTCTTTTCATGTATTGCAGCCTGCCCTCCCTTATGTTGGTATATGTTATATTCTGCAATTACACCTCCAGAACGCTAGTTGGCAGTGGGGTTCTTAAGCCACTGTATTGAATTTGAAGTGTAGTGAAATAATTCAACGAACACACAATAATAATAAAACATGGCTTAACAGCAACGTTGTTAAACAAGAGTACAAAATTTAGCTTCAGTATAACACCCAAATAAATAATTTTATTGGCTTTTGGATGAAAACAACAACAACAACAACAACAACAATATTGACAATTCGAAAAAATGCTGAATATCACAGCAGAGCATTGGCCTAATCAGATGGGATGGGACATAGGCCAATCTAGAAACTCTAAGTACATGTCAAATAAATGTTTCTCAAAGATGGTTTCTATCATTTTAGGTAGTTCTTATTACACTGGTGTATGTTTAAGTGTTTGTTTTTCTGATAAGGTAATAATTAGTTATTTGATGTCAATAAAAGAATTTTTGAGGTCATGCTTGACAGCTGTTTGTGCCAAAGTATGCTCGCTATCAATACAGCTGCTTGGGGTTGGTTTGATGGGCATATGAGCGGCAACTCCATACTGGTGGAGATTGCTACAGTGCAAACTCTGGTTCCAAATTACATCACTAGCGCAAGATGGCAGAGACTGTATCCTGGATATTTTGGTTTCGTTTTTATACAGTGGGAGCAAGTGGAGACCTGTTGTCCATCTTTATATACAGTCTATGGTTGATCATTACTATGTTCCCAGGGTCCTAGCCCCAGATTTTCATGGCACATAATGGGAACATGACAAAGGGTCTTATGGTTCCCAGTTCTACATGTGCTCTCCCACGGTCATATGTTCCCATCATCCCATGTTCCTCAGCTCTACTGTATTTAGCACATAATGGGAATCTTAAAAAAATGAAAAAAGTTCCCCAGCTCTGTATTTGCTTAATATGACATGGGTTAGGTTACAGGACTAAAATCATGACTCTGAGAGTGTTGACATTGTACTGGCACAGCCCTTTGTCTGAATGCAGTTGCTCTCTCTGTTAGGACAAATAAATGTAATATGTGTGTGTGTGTATATATATATATATATATATATATATACAGTACAGGCCAAAAGTTTGGACACACCTTCTCATTCAATGCGTTTTCTTTATTTTCATGACTGTTTACATTGTAGATTCTCACTGAAGGCATCAAAACTATGAATGAACACATGTGGAGTTATGTACTTAACAAAAAAAGGTGAAATAACTGCAAACCGGATGGGATGGCATGTCGCTGCAGGATGCTGTGGTAGCCATGCTGGTTCAGTGTGCCTTCAATTTTGAATAAATCCCCAACAGTGTCACCAGCAAAACACCCCCACACCATCACACCTCCTCCTCCATGCTTCACAGTGGGAGCCAGGCATGTGGAATCCATCCGTTCACCTTTTCTGCGTCTCACAAAGACACGGCGGTTGGAACCAAAGATCTCAAATTTGGACTCATCAGACCAAAGCACAGATTTCCACTGGTCTAATGTCCATTCCTTGTGTTTCTTGGCCCAAACAAATCTCTTCTGCTTGTTGCCTCTTAGCAGTGCTTTTAGCAGCTATTTGACCATGAAGGCCTGATTCGCGCAGTCTCCTCTTAACAGTTGTTCTAGAGATGGTGCTTGACAGTTGCGTCTATCAATACAGCTGCTTGATGGTTTACTCCACTTGGGGACACATTTTACAGTTTTGCAATTTTCAAGATGGACTGACTGGATATTTTGGTTCATTTCTTAAAGTAATGATGGCCACCTGGTTGTCCATCTTTAGTTAGCTGATTGGTTTACTATGCCATAATATGAATTTTAACAGTTGTCCAATAGGGCTGTCGGTCTTATGACTTCTGCACAACACAACTGATGGTCCCAACCCCATTGATAAAGCAAGAAATTCCACTAATTAACCCTGATAAGGCACACCTGTGAAGTGGAAACCATTTCAGGTGACTACCTCTTGAAGCTCATGGAAAAAAGTTCCCCAGCTCTGTATTTGCAGTAATCATGACAAAAGGGTGGCTATTTTGAAGAAACTAGAATATAAAACATGTTTTTTTGTTAAGTACATAACTCCACATGTGTTCATTCATAGTTTTGATGCCTTCAGTGAGAATCTACAATGTAAATAGTCATGAAAATAAAGAAAACGCATTGAATGAGAAGGTGTGTCCAAACTTTTGGCCTGTACTGTATATATATATATATATATATATATATATGTATATATACACACACACACACATCATAGGGATGAATTTCTAACAATTAAGGAATAAATAAAAGGATTAACTAAAGGTTAGAGAAGAGGGTCTAAGTTCAGTTTAATTCCTATTTCTAAACAGGCTCAGGTTTGGAAGAAAGACCCGGAAAGGGAGTCCAAAACCTTCACACTCAAACTTACTTGTCAGTTTTAATCTTACAGTTGAGTCTATTTATGGCTCTTCCTCTGATATGTCTTATGTATTAATATGCAGAGTAAACCAAAGCTATTTTAGGGACAGAGAGTGGCAAGATAGTGGTATGAATACAATAAGAGGGTTGATGTGTATTAACAGAATATTGCACTGGGGAACACTGGAGTAAGGGGACATAGGACCCTGTGAAGTTGTAGGATCATAGATACACTCCTGTATGTTTTATCAGATTATTATGCTAATGACAATCGTAATGGAGGCATCATGTTTTGGGGATGCTAATTGCATTCTTGTGAACATACGCAATATATCAGAAACATTTTGAGGTAATGTCGTTGAATTTGTAACAAATGTCCACTTGAACTCATGGATAAACTGATTAGAATTTGGTGGTCAAAGATCAGTGTGACCTCATAAAACATGTTTTTGGCCATAACTCAAGTATTCATATGCTAATTGACCTATGGCTAAGTCCTGCCCTCAAATGCAATGAGCCAATCACAGTGCGTATAGCCATTCCCATACACTCGGACATTCTCTGTCTGGACGTCCATTGAAATGCATTACAGAAAGTCAGTTTCTTTTTCTGAGATTTGAAGTTTAAAAATAGTCAAGCGGTGTGCATGGGGTACATGCAACTCCGACACAGGGTATCCTGAGAGGCTGGGCGACGGGGTGTATTTTTTACACTTTCCTAAACCACATCTCAACCGAGAAAAGTGTCTCCTTTGGATAAAGTTGTGTGGTAACGTTAGACCACAACATCAACTCAACGTGAATAAGATTAACAATGATGTCTACATCTGTTTTAAGGTAAGTCAACATTGTGTTTGAGGCATACAAACGTTATGCTGAATGATTCAATGTAAATACTGTAGCACCAAACTAACGGAGAGACACTCTTGGTAAAGATGGTAAAAAGGCTGTTATCCTTTTCTCATATTCTGAGCCAAAAACCTTAACTTCAGTGGCACTTTACTTGTTGTCTTTGATGGCGACGGCAATGAGATATGGTTCACAAGCGTACACTGTGACCTGTAAATTTTGGCTTGTAATTGAAGCTTTTCATCGACCTTCTCAACAATAAAATGATGAATATATCCCTCCAATGCATAGGTTAGGCCCTTTTGGTCACTACTCAATGACATCTGATCGTTATGTCTCCAAAAATCATCAGTTGCCTCCTGTGAAATGTTGTGTACTGTGACACCTGCCATAGCGCCGGTCACTGAATGTTGATATTTTGTCCGAGTGAGTGGAGGCGGGCGTGGCCTAGCCATAGGTCAATTATTAGACACACACACACACACACACACACACACACACACACACACACACACACCTCAAAACTGTGCTGACTGTATAGATCCTATGTGCTGCTGAGTTGTACATGTGTGGTAAGTACCCACGTTTTGCCCAAAAATACACTTAATACCTTATATGAAATTCCTCCTAAGTCTTCACTACATATACTCTGTGAGTATGGACAGACATGGATGTAAACTGCAACTTGACTGGTTGGCGGAAGTTATGTAACAACCCTGAGGTGGTAATTCTATTTTTTAATGTGGTTGGACATAACTTTGTGAACATGACTATTAATTTCTGCTGCCATCATGGAAGTAAATGGAATTTAATTTGTTCTTATTGAATGAATCTTGCTGAGGTGTACTGGGTATAGTTTCCATTTCACACTGTTGACTGTAATGATCTGCTTTCAGGTCTGCTTAAAGGGTGGATAAGGTTGAAAAACTGAGGAGGACAACAACATTTATATTATGTGTAACTATACTTTATTGGGTGTCTGTCAAACACATTTTGTCAAACTTAGGGTTTGCTATCAACCTGTATGATAGTCTGACCAGGTATGCTTGGACCGATCTCTGCAGTTTAGTGCAGTCGCAAAAGAAAATGTTGTTGCCAAAAAATGACCTTTCCTAACCATAACCAAGTGATTTTTGTGCCTAAACCTAACCACACATTAACCACAGCGCTGGTAAAATGTAAAGAAATGTTAAGTGTCCACGCATCCTCTACATAATGTACAAAGGTAACATATCAATGGTTTGCAAAAACGTAGAATGCTTATATTTATTCTGGCTGTTGGTCTGTGCTATTAGTTTGCTGAGGACAGTTCTTAATGATAACTGATAAACCTTGTGCCCGCAGCTAAATGAAAAGCTATGTTGTAGCAACCTTCCTTTAACTGCACACATGCATTATGGTACATATGTTGCAGTAGGTCAAAGATAAAATGAAGCTCTGCAGTGGAAGAGATGGTCCAAATGGCCATTTTAGCCTAAATTGTACACCAGAAAAATAACTGTAGCAGCAAAGTTTGCGTCAGTTTACTGTTTAAATGAAACACTTGCTGTAATCAAAATGTATGCAACAGCTTTTTTAAGTTTACAAAACTGGGTGGCCACCTGTAATAAGCCAATCAGGTGTCTCTAGGTAAATGCTGTGATCCTCACTCAGCTAGATAAAGCAGTGAAAATCAGTTAAAATAAGAATTGAAAGCCTTGAAAAACAGGTGAGACTTTAATTATGGCAAGGCAGTGCAAATCAGTACAAGGGAAGCATTCCTAATATATTTTTTCCACACTGCACGACTCTGAAACAGCCTCAAAAAGTGCATGTGTCCGCTTACAAGATAAGACAAATCAAGCGTGCCTCATGTTTTATTCAAAACGTATGCCAGTACATTTTTGCCTGAGTCTGGACTAGATCCACATCTGTGAGTACATCTTGGCCGAGTATTACAAAAAAGCGTCGGAGCCAATCTGTCAGGGACCCGACCACTTCATTGGAAATCAAATCCATCATCCCTGACACTGGCTGGAGGGGAAATAGAGAGAGTTTCATTAAAGAAGAGGCAGTGCTATTGGTTAATTGACAGACATTGATGGAGTTTGCGGGCAGCATAATTTTCAAACTCATTCTTACCTTTTGCAGCATCTCACATCTGAATTACACACACACACACACACACACACACACACACACACACAATTTGCACTCCGATACTAAAGACATTTATATTTCTATTTGTAGCATGTAACCCAAGTGATAATCATCACTAGTATGTGACTAAAGCCAAGCCTTTCTTACCTTAGCATAAACCTCAATATAAAGTTCACCCTAAAATCAAAATGAATATTTGTCCTCTTACCTGTAGTGCTATTTATCAGTTCAAACTGTTAGATGTGAGTTGCAGAGTGTTGAAGATACCGGCTGTAGAGATTTCTGCCTTGTCTTGAACATAATGGAGCTCAATGGCATTTGGCTTGTGGAGCCCAAAACGCCAAAAAATACACTTGAAAAACTCAACAACAATGTCTCTTTCAAGAAATCATAACCTGGTCAGATAATCGGCAGACCTTGTTGTGAGCAGTTTAATAAAGGACCTATTTTCTTTCTACAGAACTGCAGATCAAAAATGTGCATCAACTCAAGTGACTCGTGACAGCATAAGATGTAAACATTAATGACATTCTTCTTGGCTGAGATGTAACATCAGTTAGCTCAGTGGTGCTAGGTGAGCTAGCAGTAGATGAACGCTTCCTTCTAGGCAGTGATACGATTGGCAGGTTTAGTTTGGTAGAAGGGAAATGGTTCCTCATGCACAACAAGATCTGCAGATTATCTTGAGTAATCAGGTCATGTTATCTGGAAAGAGACATTGTTGTTGAGTTTATTTGGCTAGACAGCAGAGGCGAGGCCATCCCTATAAACGCAAACGTTTTTTGGAACTGAAGTTAAATATTACGTGTCACAGTGTTGGAACGGATGCCACCACAATGACAAAATTGTTCTTTTGGTAACTCCACCAGTCACATGGGGACATACATTCCCAACCCCAGCTGGAGAGGGGAGGGTTGTGTTAAATGACCAGTGGGTACAGCTCCACAGAGAGCAAGATCTTTTAGCTGTGTGACTGTGTCTAATTGTACTGTTCTTCATTTTAACAAATGTTAGCAGGACCGCAACAACACACCAGCTCAGTGACTGGGTAAATGCTGGCCGCTTCCAGTTAAAAATCAAAAGTCCTTGTTTCAAATGAATAGCTCTCCAGCATTTTGTAAGCTCCAGCCATATAATAGGTTTTGACCTGGACTTGTTAAATATGCTTTTTTGGTGGTTTGAGCACCACAAGTCAAGTATCATTTAGTTCCATTATGCCCGAAAGAAGGCAAAGATCTCTACGGCTGATACCTCCAACACTCTGCAACTCACACTGATATAACCTAGAGGAAATATATTTCTGACTTTGGCTCAACCTGTCCCTTCAATTCTAAAATGAATTCTAATCTCTAGAATTTACAGTTACCCTTGTGGGGCTCTGATTATTGTCGCAGAATTGGAGACGTGTCCCCACAATGTGACTGTGTGAATCATGTAATATGTCCTCACAATGTCATCCAATTTCAACCTTAACTCTAAAACCACGCCTCAGTTTCCATCACAGCCCTTCGCTGAAGTGAGGATGAAAGAAACATTCTCATTTTCCAAAACGATGTCCTCACTCACAAGGTTAAATCAAATGGTCCTCACATGTACACATAGACAAATACACACACATAGTGTAGAGGCAGATAATGTATCATTTTATACAAAAGGTAGAAAATAAGGTAAGTTACACTAGGTTTAGGAAGCAGCTGGTCAAATATCAGATTTGGCAGTAAAAAGGACCCATAAGAGGTGTTTTGATAATTTGAGTATTTGTGCGTAAGGCAAGCCTTGGGAGGTTAAATGAGGGAGAACATCCTGGGTTAGGGTGACCTGACCGCTGGAACAGATATGCCAAGTTTCGCAATAGGAACGGTTGTTTTTGCCAGAAAGACAAAGAAGATAGAAAATATTGATGCACGAAGTCTAGCTCTAGGAATAAGTAGGAAACCAGGAGAACTTTGGATTCCCAGAAAATACGACCCAAGCGTGTTTACACACACACACACACACACACACACACACATACACAAAACATATACAAAATATGACCTGAGTAAGGATGTGCGAAAAACCAGAAACAAAACATATTCCAATAAATTTATTGATTATGAGTCTCAATGCTATGTTGCAGGACCAATTAATTTAAAGAAATGAGACATTCAAATACCATTTTAACAATTTACAAATTTGATTACAAAGGCAGAAGTTACACTTTTTTTTTCCAACTGTCCAGAGCAACATAACGCTGGAGGGCTCTGCATTAACGCTGCACTGGTCACAACTGTAGGTAGGGTGACTAGGTCCCAATAAACCAAATGTGGGACAAGGAGTAGGTTTGTGAGGGACAGTGTGGGACACCTGCCCCCAGTGCAAAGTTTAGTCATCAGAGACTAAATACATTCATCATAAACTATGCGTAGTCTACTGTATATTAACACTGGGGTGTTTTGTTTATTGAAGTATTTAGCAACACAGAGACTTGTGGTCAGTGGGATTTGAGGATTCTTAGAATAACATCTGTAGCCTACAGATGTGAAGCCCTGACTGTATCTGACTGAGCCTTAATGAAAGCTGTTGTCTTGTATTTTTTTTCCTCTGAAAATATGAACCTTATAGTCAAACACAGTTTATTTAGCCTGTGTAGTTGAGGGGACAGGTCAAACTGATATGATGCTGATTTACAGGAGAATTCATGTCAAATGGAGGATAAACCATGGACATAAATTACAGATCACCTGTAAAGCATTTTAATAAATTAATCTATCATAATTAAAACAACTGGAGACTGAAAACAAACTGATATATGGGTCTGATCACTTTTGTAATGTATTGACATCATTCCAGACAGGATGTTAGTGTATCTGTGACTTCCTGTACGGACTGAAGGCTGCTGGAAAATGTCGGGAAACTGTCCGACTTCCACTGTCCACAGCTTTTTGTCACCGCCCCCAGCTGCGGCCGCCTGCTCTCGTTTACTTTAAAGGCGAGGCGCAGTTCATCTCCAATGAGCCTATTGACACTCGCGCCACACCGCGCGAGTATCATTAGCTAACGAGTCTCACCTGTTGCGACCAAGGAGGTTGAAATAGTTGCTATATGGGGTGGGAGGGGCGGGCCCTTAAACGCACATGCGGTGTTACTATGACAATAAACAGAAAGCCTACGTGGGCCGGCATGAATGCAAGCGCGGGTGACAACCAATCATGCGGGACATGGTCTCAATTTGCGTGACGCGTGAAAAGAGACAGAAATGCTGTGCAGTCCCACGCAATGCGGGACATCTGGTCACAGCTCACATGTTTTTTCCTTATCTTATTGTTCCATAAGTTATGGATAGTTAGCTGGCATTTCATGGTTGGTTTTTCATGTACCCTACAGTCTGTGGCAGACTGTACCGGACTGTACAGCTTCAGCTGCAGTATGCCATGCAGAGAGCAGCGCCAGATGTCCAGAGTGAAACATGCAATCAGACAAGCTGCTTCTCCACATCTTTCCCGTTTTTATCATTAATGTATCTCAAACTACAATGGCGAAAACGTGAAATGCATCCACAACTAAAACAGGCAAGCTAACTACCAGTATTTGAAAGCAAATTTACAGATATACAAACAATCCAAACTCCTTCTAATAAGCGGACATGGCAACCATGGTGCACTTGCTTCGTACTGCCTGGAATATGCCACTTGGATTGAAAATGGGGTGCAGAATAATTCAAATACAATTATTTAAATGTAAGTACGATTAATTTATTTCATTTTTAATTACATTTTATATTGAAAATATCCAATTAAATATTATGTAACAACGTTTTGACTTAAAAAGAGTTGAAAAAAGTTCAAGTCCACCTTGAAAAGTGGAGGGGCATTTGCCTTACTTGCCTATAGGGGTAGGCCAGTGGTAGTAAGTGCATATGCATGTCTTTAAATAACACACACACTCATACAGAGAAATCCTCCTGCACTTAAGGATGTAATTTACATATCATTTTTTATGCAGACCAAAGAGAAATATGAATTAAAACACATGGAGCTGGTGTAAATACCTTAAGAGTAAGAGGAAGATTGAGAGGAGGATAGAAAGAATAAACCAGAGGAAAATTATATAGTGTTGGGAGGAAAGGTGGAAAGGAGAGAGAAAGGAGAGGTACCAACTAATCAATTTAAGAAATGAAAGGAATGTCGGAGGAAAGAAACAGTAAACAAGGTAAAAATTGACATTCATGTTACATTTACAAATCTGTCAGCCTGCGTACACAAAACTCAGTATTTCTGCTCCAGGATCTTGTCATGTTCTGTGATTAAAGTAGCTTTGAGCCCCCTCCACATGGCAAAATCACAGTCAAGCTGGAGAGAGTTGCTGAAGCCATCTGCCTGATTAGAAACGCCTTAGCATGCACGCCAGACGCACGATACGTCCTCCGCGGCTGGGGATTTAGATGACATCCTGCAGTACCTGTGGCATGAGCTCTTAAAAAGAAAGAAAAAAAAAACCCTTCCAGCTCCAAATTTTCTGATCCTCGGATCCTTGAAACTTATTATAAACCTCACTAGGAAATTTAACAAACACACTGTGAGAAAATGTGAATTCCTTTGGTGATTACGGAGAAACTGACTTTTTCTAGATGTGTGCTTTTCATCCGTCAGCAGTGATATGGATTGATCTGTGCTGACTGATTGTAGCAGAGTAGTCCTGTCTGAGGATTTATGAGTCCAAAAATCTCCCTCTTTGCCTGAAGGGAATCTCATTTAGCGCTCTGGTCACGGGTCCAAATCAAAGTTGGGCTGAATTACAGGTTTTCTCCTGGGTCTAACTGTGTTGAATAATGTTGAGTATACACAGGTACTCTATGTTCAGACTGCAGATAGATTTTTTTTTTTTTTTATTATCCTTCACTCATCTAAGAAAGATTGACTGAGCATATATTTACTTTTCAGCGCAGTGGTCTGCTTCACTCAAACACTGTTACATGCATTCACACTTGAGAACAGCCTAGCCCCATACAAGTGTGTGAAATGACTGTGATGAGTTGAAATGGCAAATACTCCGCACTGTGTATGAAAAATGATATCTGTTCACTCGCCACCAAAGGATCAGAGATGTGACTAGAAATAGTAAGCAGACTGACATTCAGATAGTACTGTGGCATGCAATTTAACATTAACAACATGAACAATATATATTTGGTGGGTTCAATTTTCATAGTCAGTTTTTCTTGATAACAATGACTTTTATCTCATAACTAGGACACAAAAAATGTCTTAGTTATCCTCTTGGTTAACAACACTTATTATAAAGTCAGCGTCCCTTAAAATGCTTATTTTCAAACAGTAGTCACTTTGAAAGTTAATGGAACAGGCTAAATCCTGCTACAATACACCTTAAACTGACAGGTTACATATCTTTGGCAACTTGGACCACTGAGGATATATTTTGTGAAAGTACAATATTTATACTCAACACATTTTGCCATAAGTAATTAATGTTAATATGACAGGCTTTAGCTAACTTAAACCCAATAGAACTCCAGATCCTCCTCTTTAGGAAAATGACCATGATGCATCCCCCTTCTTAACCTGCCATCCCTCTCCAGCCCCCCTGGGTCCAGGCCCAGATGCCATCTTATCCAGACCCAGATATAGCCTTTAAAAATATAATTGATAAATACTGAGAATTATAGCTGATACTTGATTAATTATTGAGTATTATTAAATTTTGATGGGACATTTCTATTTTAATGGCACAGCATTTGTAGCACTGGTTTAACAGATCAGGGACTAATTGTATTTATTAAGCTATCTCACACAATGCTACTCACACAAACCTGTGCATTCCAGCATTGCAACATGAGAAATAAAAAAAAACTAACAAATGGGCAAATGAGAGAAAAGTCATTTCACAAGACGGTGATTATTTAAAGTGACGATGTGAAGTGCCACTACGAGACAAAACACAGAGCACCTTAAGACCAAATGTACCCAGTTAAGATTTGAGTGTCTGAAATACTTCCTTTGTTCACACATTCACTTTTCTCTTAACAGACATTCAGTAGTTCACGCAGTAGTGAGCAGGAACTTCAGATTATGGGCATTTGCTTATCATTTTCACTTTGCGTCAGCACCACCAACTGTAGCGTCATTCACGGCAGACATTTTGACTTGTCAGAAAATGACAGGAGAAACTGAAGGTTTTGTTTCAGTGGCATAGGCAGTATAGGTGAATGCTAGGGGTGCCATCAACTGTAGGGGGCGAAACAAATGGGGAAAGAAAAAAAATCTAAATGTTTATTTGTAACTAATGCTATTACTACTTTTATTTTGAAATATTACATAAGGCCACAACAACATAACTACATAGCAAAGCCTACTAAATAATAGAGAAGCCTTTTTTTTCTGGATTCCTGCTGCCCCACTCGCCAGCTTGTTACACTTTACCTGCTGTCTAGGGGAGATGGGCGTGTTATCCAACGTCACAAGAACAACAAAAGCTCTCTGGTGCCCACTCAACTACCTCGACACTTAAAAAAACGCCAAACAAAACAAACAAAAAAACAAACAAACAGCCAAGGGCACCAAATTTGCTAGGTCTGCCACTGCTTACTTCCATCAAGTGTCCCAGTAAACTACTCCAGTGAGCCAACCATCATAAATGTTAATAAATTCACATACTATGAGAAGTCAAAATGTCTGGTTTGAAAAAGCAGACATTGTAATTTTCACATTTGTGAAACGGAAGGAATGTATTGTGGGACTGTCAGCAGAAGGTCGTGTACATGCCATGGACATTACTTTGCTTCAGTGTGGAATTTTTGAGGGCGCTTTATAGTGGATGCACTCAGAAAAGACAGTAAAATAACAGTAAATATGGTGCACTTTAGTAAATAAGGAGTGATTTCAGACACACACACACACACACACACACACACACACACACATACAATGGTTTGAATTGGACATCAGACCTTTTTCTGTGGACTATGAATCTCTAAAGTCTGCTAAAGTGAACAAAACAATCCTTTAGCTTGTGTTTCTTGGCCGGCAACTCTCAGGGAAACAGGTATAATCATCTTATATAGCATGAAAGATTGCTAAGATGAGATGATGAGCCTTTATTGATCCCCAGAGGAAGAAACTCAAGTCAATATATCAGCCATCAGACTCATTACCACCTTTTGCTGCAGTGAGTAGTCCACTCTTTTGATCCAATGTTGAGCTTCTCACCAACCCTTTTAACTTTTGTTTCAACCCAAGAAAAATCTATTCAGTGTTGATTTCCTTTCTGTGACACTAAGATTGGTAATGTACTGTGTTGCGCAAGATGCTGAGCAAAACTGCAGTATTGAGCTTTACTTGCCCCTACTCAGTAAGAGACATAGGGTACTAGGGCTGGGTAGCCGTACTTAAACCTTTTAGGGTGTTGACTGTGAAAACCCAGTACTAAGTAGTAATGGATCTTGGAAAAACGACTATTTGTATGGTTTTACTTGCAGCAACTACAACAACCTATAAAGCCTGTGGAGTGGTGAACTCAAGCACAGTGTATTTGATGGTGTTGGCAGTTCAGTGTGCTAAGATGCCGCCAAAACGTTCAAAAGTATGGTGAAATCTTTCCACAACTGAATGTTTTTATTCAAATGATAAGTATCAGGTGAAGTGGAAAAAAAGGTGACCAGTGAAGAACTATATTTGTATCAGTAATACTTTAAGGGTCATTTTATAATATTTCTGATGATACCCAACCCTACTGGGTGTTGAGACTAAAAATCTTTGCAGATAAATTTATATGACAGGTGTAAGGTGGTTTTAAACTATAAATAAAAGGGTACACATCAGAGTTTTACTTATGGTGTGAGATGTGACTCAGGCATGTTTGAGCTCAGAGAGGTGCTGTATGCGTGTTCTGTTTATAGCGTACATAAGGGTCAGTTATTATTATAGTGCATATGATGGCATGTATGGTGAAAGGCTGCCAATACCACCGGGACAGATTCCTGGGCTTTTATTATACTTGTCAAATGAAGCATTTATGGCTCCAATGTCCCTTCTGTGTGTACTTCAAGCCATCTGTGGTGTGTCCTCTGTCTGCTTGATGACCTTCAATTCACCAGCAAGTTGTTCATGAGACACTTTATAAACCAGTCTGCACAGCAACACGTCATAAAAATCATTATTTTGAAGGAAAAAAAAAAAGGTAATTGTACAAAGCCCCTCTGAGGTCACATTGTAGAAATAAAAGAAACTTGATGTGTAAATCTTTGCAAACAGTTATGTAATCCACACCTTTCAGTTCACAGACCATGTGTAGTGTTTTGTCATTGTTGTCCTTGGATTCACAATGCTAATGTAGCCCTCCAGGGATTTAGGCTTTTATTTTCCTAATTCTGACTATAAAACTTGTGACAACACATTGGTTAAGGTCCAACGGTGTATGACTGATGTATCACAACTCTGGTAACCACCAGGAGGTGGAAAAGCCTTTACTTACAGACAATTAAGTTTGGTACACAGTAGACAATCACAAAAATCAGGCTGAGGTATCCAAAATTGTAGGGCAAGAACCTGTAGGAACTGTATTCAATAACTCTGGCAACAAAGACTGAACAGTAGTGATGGCCAAATGAAGCCTCATGAAGCATTTTCTTTATTTTATGAGCATACTAGATGGCGCTCTTGGTTTAAAAAGGGAGGCATCTACTGGGCTCATAAAATAAAGAAAATGCTTCATGAGGCATCATTTGGCCATCACTACTGAACAGGTAAGATGAACAGGCACAGACAAAGGGGCATGCAAAAAATAAATACACAAGGAAGATAGACTAATAAAGGACAGTTTGTTTTGTTAAGAATTTTATGGCTTTTTGGAACTTTAGTTTGAACTAAGTGAGGCCAACATCAGTCGGCACCGGTTGCCATGACAACACTACACATTCAGGTAGTGGGATTAAGAAACACAAATAGAGGGTGTGTTCAGGCAAAAATGATAAATTTACAATATAATGCTATTTTATGTATTTTATAAATGTTCCTTTCATGTGTTTTGCAACAGTGCTAACCCCCACACCACCATGCCACCCCCTAAAAACTCAATATCATTGTAAATGTATACTATATTTGAATCTTTTCTCTGCTACCTTTCACACTTACCAATCAGCTGACCAGTAAAATATAAAAAATATTCTACATATAGCGTACACTTACAGTGATACTGATTTTTTTAGGGGGTTGGATCTTGTAAGGTGGCTAAAAACTAACTAATTGAGGCACCGTTTATTCAGCACCATTTGAATTTATGTACAAGATGCGAGAGTTTTCTACCAGGAAGTTGTAAATAAACATTGTGATTCAGTCTATTGTAAGCATTCCTCTTCCCGGTCAAAACCTGATGTCTACAGTACCCACAATGCAACTCATCCACAACAGTTCAGTCTGAGGTGAAAGTGTAATGGTAGTGGCTGCTAATGTGGGATTTTATCCAGGACAGACCAAATGGAAACAAAGAGTTTATAACAATCAGTGGAAACCCTTTACTGAACTGGCTCTAAATTGAATCCCTCTTTTGTTTTAGCATCTGCAGCATCAAACTTGACATCCACTTATATAACAGATTATCATTTCAAACGACATTTACTATTGGTTAGACAAAAGAGGAAGCCTGAAGTCACTCTTCATCACTGCAGCTGATAACTGCAGCTTCGCTGGTGTTCAGGCCAACTGCTGAAAGTGTTGAAGAGCAGAAATAAAAACAGCAATCCATCAAGCAGCAGCTCACTGACATTTTACTCGTTTTGATGACATTTCTATAGATCAGAGCTGTATGGGGTTTGATCTGGTGAATAAGCATGTTAGTGATGGTGGTATTCTTGGAGTTGCTCCCGTGGTGAGTTTAAAGTGATTATGAAGGATCTGGAGGCACACTTGACGAGAATCTGCCTGTGTTTGGTTTGGTTGGGACTTATTTCGGTTTCATTCTGCTGCCTCTCTGAGCACTGACATGTTGTTTTCACAAATCGTTTTCTGTCACTGATTTCTCAGCCAGGTCTCTCCTGATGAAGACATTCAAAATAAGGAGAACAACCTAGATGGGAGATAAAAAGACCATTATTATTTTTCTTGTGTGTTGCATTTAAGGATGTATAATCTCTGAATAATTCTGTGACATCCTGTTAGGATTTTTAAAACTTTTAAAAGATTTGATCTTATCTGGCAAAAAGGATTCCTAGTATCCAGCCTTTTCCAGCCTATGGTAGGATTGATGTTGGCCACTTCTTCAGTCTGTCAGTGGTACATTCTGTGCAGGGGCTTGTCCTCCATGATGGTTCTCCTATTCTGCATTCTCAGATTTCTGTTGCCTGAAGTATTCACTTAACAGTTAATCTTTGGGGGCCATCTTCCTGATGTATTCCTGGATCTTGGTTGTCTCATCCTGGACAGTGGCTCTGACGTTCACCAGTTCTTGGCCCCCGTCACTACACTTAGTGTACAGCGGTGCTGTACTTGGGATGAAACCTTCAATGCATTGTGAGAAGCTTCCTTGTCTTGCTATCACTGGCCTCTGTCTTCTCCTTTGGCCAACTTATTATACCAGCGGGGTATCTGATGACTGTCTGATGAGTGTACATCCTTTCCTGTTCTTTCCGTTCAACTGATTTTTCAGGATCTGCCTTACTCTGTGTAAGTTTTTAGCTGTGGCTTACTTCCTTGCACCCTCCTTATGGTTCCCATTTGCCTGCGGGACCCCAAGGTATTTGCAGCTGTCCTGAAACATCTGCAATGTTGCCCTCTGGAAGTTCAACTCCCTCGGTTCTGATCGTCTTCCATCTCTTGGACACCATCCTACCACACTTATCTATTGCAAGTCTACTGGACTTGTTTCCAAAAAGCACTTAGCACTAGATGTTCCTTTGCAACCCTCTGACGCAGAATTTTGTGGTGAGGACGCAGGAGAGGTTTTGTACTAATGACTCACCGATGAAGGTCATATTTGTACAGGTGTCGCTGCAGTCAAACAGGGGTTTTGATTTGCCTTTCTAACGATCCTATGAGCTGCCCTCTCTGAAAGTTTCTTGGTCCTCTAGACCACAACTTGACCTCCACAGTTCCTGTTAAATGCCATTTCTTTATTACATTATGAACTGAGGAAACACCTACCTGAAAACACTTTGCTATTGTCTTATAGTCTTCTCCTGCTTTGTGGGCTTCAGTTATTTTAGTTTCCAGAGTGCTAGGCAGCTGTTAAGATGAGCTCATGGCTGCTAATTGTTGGGACATGTTTTCAGGAGTAAGAAAATTTAAAAAGCTTTGAAATTTGCATCACCTGGCCTTTCCTAACAACATCTGTGAACTGCCAGAGCCCTAACAAGCTAATTAAGGTCTGAGACCCTGTTAGACGTTGTCTGAGAGCGCAAATGTCTTGGGGTGCCCAAATTTCTATTGGGTCCATGTCATTGGTTCGACAGCCCATTAGTCCGACTGTCCGCGGTGCTGAACGGCTCGCGGTGGGCGTATGGTGTGCCGCGACCAGCTTGAGGCAGAGCAGGCTCATGGCTTCTGTGTTTGTCACTTTCTTTTTCATTTTAACCTACACCATGATCTTTTCCTGATCTAGAGGGTCTATATGAATATAATTCTTAGAACATCAGAAAGGGAAATAAGAATTAATAACTGCATCATCCTACTTAAAGTGAACAACCTGTGCCGGTGCCGATTGTGCCCCTCTTTGGGGACCTACACAATCTCCGTCCCTATTGACCCTAATCCAGCCAGTGCCTGGTTACTTTGAATGCAGTTTCTGTAGAATATATGAGTTTATTTACCTGATCTCTGAATTATATGAGCAGATATCACTCCTCTTTGGGTTTTTTAGGTTACTAAACCTTCAATAATTACCCTTGGGGATATTTGTTTTTCTTCTTTTGTGTTTCATGAGAGGGTCTATATGAATATAATTCTTAGAACATCAGAAAGGGAAATAAAAATTAATAACTGCATCATCCTACTTAAAGTGAACAACCTGTGCCGGTGCCGATTGTGCCCCTCTTTGGGGACCTACACAATCTCCGTCCCTATTGACCCTAACCAAGTGTTTTTTGTGCCTAAACCTAACCAGATCTTAACCACAGGGCATCATGATGATTTCGGAACGGACTTCGTAACAATGAGTTTAATATGGTCGGAACAATGGGATGTCGAACCAATGGGCAGTTCCCATTTCTATTAATCTAGACTAGTCTAGTCTCAGGTTGTGGCCGACTGCTAGCGGAGCCTGATAGTTGTTTATGAGACTGTGTTAACATGACCTTCTTGAACCCTGTGGCTCCGAACCATCGATGGGGGACCTCGTTTTTTTAGGCCAACTCAGTTTGCTTTAGACTGGCTTGTAGTTTGTAATTAGCTTTTACAGTCCAACAACTCTGCTGTGAAGAAAGCAAGTGGAAAATGTCTCACTTCCCATAACCTGCACCATGAGACTATGTCATATACACATATAACCTGTCTTAAATGGGAAGACTTGGCCAGTAAAATTTGTCATGGAAAATGACAACCATGTGAGTTTGTGTCAAGCAGCAAAAAAGTTGTAGCATGATGTCTTTGAGTTAATTTGCCACACTTGACATTGCAAGTACTGTGATGCAACTATTGTGCATGTGCACATCGCAATGTCCATGCTGAAACAACATACTGTGCAGCCCTAGAATGCACAAGTGCTCTCTGGGGATGTCACTTTTTATTCAAAATTTGAATGTGTGTGTGCTTGTAAAATGCAAAAAATCACTCTGATGTAAGTCTTAAACTCTTGCTCTCCCCTTGACAGTGTTAAATGGAATAAACTAAGGGCTTTCCCTAAACAAATAATCATGACTGCAAACCATCTGTGCAGTAATGTGAGGAAGCATTCTGGATCCAGCACCACAGATAAAAAAAAAAATTGGTTAAAGTACGGCACTTTGCTGGTGTTGTTTTAGTTTACTATTTATAGTTTGAGTTTTTAAATGCAGATGGTTTACAATAGCATTGCCATGACAAGTAAACTGAGACACCTGTCAACTTGTAACTTAAATGTATAACATAGTTTAAGATCAGGCCAAAGACATGGGTAGGGCTAGAATTGATTAAAACTGTTCTGTTTGTCTTTATTTGTTTAAACTTGATCATTTGAAAATGTAAAAACATGTCAGCCTTATTCTTTGGGAAAATTCCCCAAGGCATCTTTAACAGAGAAAGCAGGATGTTCAGTAACATTCTTACACTTTTTTTTTTTTTTTTTTTTTTTTTATCACAATAGACTGTAAATAAAGCTGGAAACTGCCCCTCTGTTATACTCCAAACCAAATGTGATCATTTCTGTGATCAAAGTAGCTGTATAAGCAAATGTCAAAATTCAAGGTGCAATATTTAAAGAATTAATTTCATGACTTCCCCATAATGGAAACAGATAATATATACTTTCATAAAACAGATGCATTACATACAGCATGTCAACATCTTTGATACTTAAAAAGAGAAGCTACAACTCTATGTTTGATCAAATGAGGAGAGACGAAAAAATAACCCTGTCATTCTCCAGGATGATGATGTACTGGAGCTCTACCACTAAGAATATTTACAGTTGAATGTTCACAGAGCCTTTTTAAATGAAAAGAAAAATGCAAATGCTGTTTTAATTTGTGCACTGTAATCCTCCATATAGATTGAGAATCCTTTAAAATAGGCCAGGAAGGCATTCATGTTTTCTGTGGCAGAGTTCCAAAGTAATTCATTTCCTTGTTAGCTGAATAGATTGTTTTGACTTTCACTTTGCTGTCTAAATTTGTAAGATGATAAATGTGCAGCTTTAGGATCAGCTTATAGTGATGTGATGCTTTTATGCATTAGGCACAGACAACACACACAGATCTATAGCCCCAACATTCTTTAGATTGTTTTCTTCAGTCCAGTTTTATTGTATAACAGAGGGTTCATCGTTTGGGTAAAAATAAGTATGTTTCTTACCTATGTAACATAAAAAAATATTTCAGGTACTACATCATGCAGTTAACATAATTCAATGTTGACTTTTAGTTTCACACGGGACACGAACAGCAGCCTCATGGGGGAAAGTCCTGTGTTTGTTTGACCCATCTGTCCACCCTGACCTCCTTTCCATGCGGTCTTTGTTGCTTTTTATACTGCGCCACCTGACTTCCTCCTTTGCTTCCTTCACAATTACTCACCCTACAAGAGGTTGCCACCCAACAGTAAAATGCCAGTGTGGGCTGTTATATGCCGCTAGTATGAACAATTTATATAGTTGTATTTTGGAGGACTGTCTCCCACACCATAGCAGATTTTCACCCTATTCACATTTTCCAAAACCCCATGGAAATCCTGTCACTGCAGGCAGTGATGTCAAAGTTGCTCCATACTCACAGTTTCTCTACTGTAAGGACAAAGTCGATACTGATTATGCTAATTCCTTCATCACATCATTTTGTGGGGCAAAATGAAAAGCTCAGTCTCAGTATATGCTGGCACAGCAGGAGGGATGGCCATTTTTAACACAAAGGTTTGGGAATCTCAGATTTCCTGAGCAAAAGTAAATTAATGTATGATCAAGGTTGTTGACATTCTAGGATGTAGTGTCAAGTTCTGCCTGTTACATGCATTGTCTTTTCAAAATACACTTCCAATTTCACAGAAATTGTACAGTTTTTATACAGTCAAAAAAGAAGCACTATGTTGGTACAAGGATGTGAATTGACATTTTTTTTCCTGCAAATGCACATGGTTACGTTTTGCCAACACACGCCTGTGTTTAGGTTTAGGCAACAAAAGCACATAGTGGGGTTTAGGAAAAAAAGAACAGGGTTTGGTTTTACAATCTTATGCAAAGTGAGCACTGGCCTCCCGTGTGAAAGTTGATGGTTGTTGGACCCATCCACCACCCCTCCTGCATGCCATACTCAGACTTCCGCCGCATTAACTTTCATTGTTGTCCCGCCACCTTCCCTTAACCTGCTCTGGCTGCTTCTGCATTTACTCTTACTACATTTCCCAGAATGTAGTTTCTCCCAGAGAACATGCCTGAACTTTTTTGATTCTCCAGATTATATTCAAGTCGTTAAGTACAGGGCTGAAAAATGAAGCCAAAGTGGAAGTGCTAAAAACTGCAATTCCTCTAATGGCTACTGGAAGCTGGCTCCAAGAGCAAGTTAATCCCCATAGATCCCCATGTTAAGATGCCCAACTTTACAGCAAAAATAGCTTTTTTCAACATTCATGACAACTGTAAGGGGAGTCAATTTTCATAAAACTCACCTGTTGAAATCTGTTGAAAGGCTTAAAAAGTCATGCATGTTGAAAGACTTGGCTGGTTTAAGTGACAGTTGGGTGCCATCTCTTGATAAGTTGCAACCACTGAGACAAAGTTGGTTAGGTAAGGTAACTGTGACGCAACCCCACATTTACAGATATAGTCATAGCTGTAGCTGTCACTGTTTCAGTGTGTTTTCAGCTCATGGAAGTTAATTTCAACATTGTGGTGACCTGAAGTCTTTTTTTTAATGTTTAGTTGTACTAAAACAAGCTCTTGATGGGTTTTTTTCCCATTAAAGTACCTTTTGTTTTTATGGTTTTAAGTAGTGATGGCCAAATGAAGCCTCATGAAGCATTTTCTTTATTTTATAAGCCCACTAGATGGCGCTTTTTTTCAACAAAAGATTGAAAACACATTGAATTGCCATTCTTTGAGCCTCCCTTTTTAAACCAAGAGCGCCATCTAGTGGGATCATAAAATAAAGAAAATGCTTCATGAGGCTTCATTTGGCCATCACTAGTTTTAAGCCTGTTATTTGCTAGTGAAAATTAGCATTAGCATTATCTCAGTTAATTTATGGCTGTAAATGCACTGTGCTAACAATGCTAGCAGCTAGCATTAGAGTTAGCTCCACTCTATTGTAAAAATATGGTCACTTCTAGTCTAATCCAAGATGGCGACGGCCAAAATGCTGAACTAAAGGCTTTACAACGGGAGTCCACAAAACAATGGGTCACAGTGGCTACGTCACAGTGACTCTGTCCATAACTTTATACAGTCTGTGGTTACATTTTGTGTGTTCCTAGAGTAAGAAAGACAGAAAATGCAGTAGCATACAGAGCTTTCATAAAGCTTCTCCCACAATTAGATAGCTACTAACCTCATGTTGAGACCAGCCTTTTCCTAGCAGGCTTCTGTCCACTTATCTTTCCCTCTCAGGTGATGCATGTTTAATCATTGGCTGTCCAAGAGAAATGCCTGCTCTAGAAAGAATCAAGCAAGCACTGACTGTATTGCTCATTTGCGGCTTAAAAGATGTGCGTATTTCAACTGGTATACATTTGCAAAAAATATCTGGATGTGTTGTGACTTGTATGTATCCAAAGGGGCAAAGCAAGGGAAAAGAAACATAACACAAACAAAAATCTAAAGTATATCAGCAGGACCCATTTCATTTCAGTAGCTTCAAATGTACGTCACACCTTAGCTTTACTGACGTCAAGCATCCAAATATTTCAATGAAATCACCAGAAATACTGCGTCCCCGTCTGACAGTACATCTCCCTAATGGCTTCTGTTGTGACCGTCCATAAAAATGGGGTTTTGATCTTTGAGCAGGTCACAGGAGCACCGTTTTCCAGACCCTTTCTCCTGCCAACCACTGCAGATACATCATCATCTATGGGAGCATTACAGCACATTATACAGGACGTTATTACAAAACCATCCTGCAGGTCAAAGGGGGAGGCTATTTTCAGACTGAGGTGCTCGCCCATCAACACACACTGCATGAGTGGAAGAGAAGTGAAAGGAGCACATACACATATTATGGACATTACCCAACCTACAGACCCAATGACAGTAATAATACTCTCACATTAGCTTCTCTGACACACACACCAGTGTTTCTTCTTGCTTCCTGACGCAATTGTGACATTGTGGTTGGTGCATCATCTGGTGCAGTTCTCATTCAGTGCAGCACTTTAATCAGTGAGTAAAGTCTTTGGCTTCCTCTTGTATGTGGTGTCAACTCTGGAGAGAAATTTACAGTTGAGTGTGTCATTTTCAGATTTCTCTCTGGTGTTGGGAATTTTCTCACAGTTGTTGCCAAAAACTGCTGATTGGGTGTAGGAGAGAGTTACACACATGAACTATCTCGGTCTCTCTCTGCATGCTATAGTGGCATGACACAGAGTATCAAGGTTGAGTGTTGTTCTACCTGTTGGAAAGCTGTTCTGCACCAGTATGACGACTCAGACTCAAGAATCTTGCAGAGTTTTATATAGTTAGTGAGTTATTAAAGCGTGGCCCTGAATTATAATTGTTAGTATTATGTCCATGTTGAAATCATTTGTCCATTTGTATGAAAAAGTGTGGTGATTAAAAAAAAGAGCTCTTACAAATGTTGCAGGGAAGGGTTGATTTAGCTTAGACCAGGACTTTTCAAAGTCCTGACCAAGGTCCCCGTTTGGACTGAATGGCAAGTCAATCAGGAATAATATTTCTGTTGATCAATGAATTGTTTATGACATCAAATATACAGTGTAGTTGAAGTTCCTTCACTGGGGAACCAGTCCCCAGATGAAGGTGGTTTTTAAGGCTCATTTAGACTCCCTTTATGTACGAAAATAGGTAAGTTAATTTAAAACACTGTGACCATACCTGCCCACATACTTCCATGCATCCTTTATGTTGTCAAAGATACATTCACTAGATGGCACTAGAGAACAGAGTCAACTGAGGTTGAAGAGATCATAAGGTAATAGTGTACCTTTGAACAGAGCAGTGTTGTAGATGACGGTGGTCTTCAAGGCCATTAATTACATTGACACATGTTGATGGAGAATCCTTTTTATTATATTACCAATTTATTCTGTTCCACCATTTTTGAAATACCATTGTCGTGTCCTACAGTTGTGTCTTGCTTGAACTATGCTACGCTTCCCCCACAATCTCCAGTGGTACTGCTCCATTTTGTCTGTAGCCATAAGCTTTCAGAAAATTGACACAAATATGGACAAAATGAACAGAGTATGGACAGAATGCTCTGTCTGTATACGCACCTAGTGTTGGGCACAAATGAGCCATTACTGTGGCTTATTTCTGGCCTGCATCTAAACCCTTAAATTCATCCACTCTATCGAAATATAACAAGTTTCTGATACCAGGCAAGTTTACTTCCCTATCGTTAACTTTGCTGTCATGGTTGACAGGTAACAGCTCAAGATTGTTGTCACAGCTGAGGTCACACATTAATGTTACGCCACAGAGTTTGCCATCAGCTCCTAAAATTGCAGATATAGAATATGTCTCATTTTCTCGAGTGCACAATTTCTATGAATAGTGTAAATGTAGTTGTAAGTGAGTGTCTGAGCCATGTCTGCCTCAATTTCACGCTGGCCCAATACACAAGAGATGTGCCATTAGTGACACCTACCAGCAGACAGAGTGGGTCTTGGCAAAACATTTCATCGCCAAATAGGTCATTGTAAACATGTTGTGATGAACATTTTTAAAGAAAAATTGATTGAGAAAACTTAGTTTTCTAAGAGTAGACAGAAAATAGAAATTAAAAGCATGGGCGTTACACGTTACAAGTGGGTTGATTAAATGTTATTTAGTTATTGCAGATTGTTGAGGTTGATGTTTGATGTGTGAATTTTCTATACCTGCATACTTTTTACAGCGTTGGAACATCTTACAAAGTGACTCATTTCTCCTCATCTCACGACTGATGGAGGATGGATGGAAAGGATGGAAATTGTGTTACTGTGTTACAAGTAAAAGCTCAACAAAATTTCACTTAGTACATTGCATTTAAACCTGTGTCAGTATGAAAAAAAGTTATTTTTCCTTGGGTAATCCTTCTTCCCTGTGCTTTGATCAATGGAGATACTCTCATTAGTTAGAATTTGTGCCACTTAAAGCTCAGCCAGTGAGCATTTACAGGTTCAAAGATATCTGAACATCCATGTTTAAACTGGGCTGAATTTGGTTGGCGTGTTGATTTTATTTGGACATCTGGCTTTCAACTAATTTTAATGACCATATTTCAAAGTGAAGCAGGTCTGACATGTCTAAATATAGACACCTACATCAAAATGCTGCTGAAACTCTCTCTGACCAAATGCAGTTGAGTCTAAATGCATGTAATTTCACTTGCAGAACACTAAAACCATGCCTCCTTGGTACAACACGACAAAGCCATCTGTTGGAGCACTTACATGTCATCCTGAAACAGGTGGTAGAAGAACCTCCTATTATAGTGCATGTTTAAAATGTATTAATCCTTGCTAGTTTTACAGACATCTACATGCAGCTACTGCTTCAACAACATTCACTGTAAAAGACTTAAAGTCTTAAAGTTTTACGTAACTCAAAGGTCTAACAGAAATTTGACTTTTCAGGTGAAGTTAACCCAGCTTTAAGCTGGATGTGTTATGACCATCAAATGTTAAGATCAGGAGAAGAGGGAGACATGATGATTACCATCAGGTTATATCATGTCGGAAAGTAAGTATATTTACATTTATTTAATGTACATGGGAACACTTTAAGGTACCTGTACTTTACTTGAGTACTTCTGTTTCATGCTATACTTTACAGTAGAAATACAGTTACTAGTTACTTTGAAGACCATGATTTTTACATACAAAATAATAAAAATGAAAGCCAGTCACCTGAAGAAATTGTTGGCATTGCACATTTCATACCACAAATACTTTACATTGGCATGTTTGTGTGTATCTTAAATGTGAGTGCTCTTTACAATCTGTGGCTGTTTTGCCATCAGGATTAATGCCACAAAAGCTTTTTTTTTTCTTGAAACATCACAGTGTTTCCAGCCAAGGTAATACCAAGAAAAGCATTTAAAGAAAATCTAATTATGCCGGGATTGTGCCACCAAAACTGAGTATTTTAAATGAAAACATGATCTTTTCCTAATCATAAACAATTGGGGGTTTTTTTGCCAAAACTTAACCACATGGTAACCACATGGTTGTTAAAACGGAAAGTCTCAATACACATAATAACATAATAACGTGTAAATGTAACATATCTGTTGTTTGCAGAAACGTACAATGCAAACATTTATTCTGGCAATTAGGTTGCAAAATGAGCTCCACCTCAACCAGCTACACCATCACAATAATGTTCAGATGTTAATGTGTTGTTAACAGTTATCTAATAATAAAATGTAACTCCCTAATCCACATACTGCTTTTACTGTTGACACTTCACGTACATTTTGCTGCTTACGCTTTTGGAATGATCAATGCATTACTAGTAATGGAGTATTTTTATGGTGTGCTACTTTTACAGAAGATCCAAATACTTCTCGTACCACAGCATGGAGAAAATGCTGCTTTAACTAAATAAAGATCAAGAAGATATCCATAACATGAAAGGATTATATGACCTACATAAAGTAAGATAACATCTCACTGTATCATGAAGTTAATAAAATGCTTTTGCATGCATCAGTGCACCTGCATGGTGACAGTGTGAGTACTGTATGTCCACAAAAAACATGAAGCATGCACGCATTGTCATGTTTGCATGCTTGTGTCCATGTGCTGCGTCTTGATCTGCACGGTCTATGTGTGTGTGTGTGTGTGTGTGTGTGTGTGTGTGTGTTACCCCCTTTGTATTTTCTTCACCAGTCTCTCCACTTTTTTGTACTCTGGCAGGCAGGCAGCCTTTTTAGAGCCCAGAAGTCGATTCCCGGTGTCCAATTTACAACAGCAGCACCACAGCGTAAACAAGAATCAAGATGGCCGCCTGTCTGTCTGTCCGAGCCCTCCTCTGATAATTAGGGCCTATTTTTAAATGTCTCCGAGCCGGCTGACTGGCCGTGCGGCCGGCTGCTGCCTGTCTTTTCTATATTTATGCCAAGAAGACAACATGTACCGCCACAGCCGGAAAGAGGACAAGTGTTTAGAGTAAAAAGAAAGGAAACACACAGACACAGACAACAACATCTGTTTCTGTCTTTATCTTTCTCTCTCAGTCACACACACACACACACACACAGAGGTCCATTTACGATGAAGGGCTGCTGGAAGATGAAAGCAAAGCTTAGAGATCATTTCATACACTCTGCTGTCCTGAACAAGGCGAGAGTCAGATAAAGACAAACAAAAGCACATTCCTCCCCTTTTAGTGCTAAAATTACTCCCGTCTGTCTCTTTACAATGCCAGGAAAACACTAAAAATAAACTACAACACTGACAATTACTTGAATCTTAAAAAATAATGGCTTTCAAGCACTTGGCAATGGTGTAAGTCATAACAGTGATGCGGTTTTGATGCAAATGTCCTCTGATGAGAATGTTTTGTGGTAATTACACATGGTGGAGGGTAATTTTGACAACAGAGGAAGGTAATAATTTTTGGAAATACAAATGATTTGAGATTAAGCTAATTGGCCAAAGATTTTTCTCTTTTTTAGAGCTAAATCTGACACTGTCATTATCTTCACTGGGAAAATGTGAATGGAATATGTTAAACGGGGGAGGAGGAAGAGGAAAAAAAGTTGGCAGACTCGGTTATAAAGAACAAACCCAAGCAGTAATTATCATCCATCCCCCCGCGGGCAGGAGAGGGAGAGGAGGCTGGGATGAAAGTTTTCCACAAGTAGGTGGAGAAATGGCAAAAACTGAGCAACATAGAGAGGAGTGAAGTACATGTTTTTCACAGCAGTTCATTAATCATCTTTACATGCAAATGCTGAATACTGATTGAAACTCAACATTGAAAATAGGACATGTATTGTTTCTGCTAAACATTTATGACAATGTAATGAAGAATAACAAGCTGCAGGAGTGTGGGGAGGTGCAGACGAGAGACTCCCAGTTAATATATTTACAGAGTCCATGGCTGCATTCCTCATTACAGTTTATTTGTAGATGCATATAAACATGTTTCAGCAGATCATTAAATTGTCTTTAAATAAATAAATAAATACAGATCCCCAAGTTACAGGAGCCAAGACGTCTATATTTCAAAGGTAGTTATTATTTAAATGTGTTTAACTGAACTGTTTGTATGCAAATTAATGTTTGAACATGTTCTAACCTCACTTCAATAGAGTCCAATCACTCATGCAGTGCGTCTTTTTCTTTTTTTTTAAGTTTCACTGCAAGACAAAAGATGAAATACAAACAATACTGAATGAGGAAGACAAGAACAGTAAATACAGGCCATTTAACAAGATTTTGTCAGGAAAATCTTGTTAAATTGCCTATATTAATGTAATTGTGGGTTAAATTTGAAAATCCCAACTTTCAGCATGAAAATCCATCATTTGACCCTGTAATGCATTTTTATCCCATCCATGATAAATGGATGGTATAGCAGGACATTTTTGTCCACCTGAAGGGTCATGGATGTAACTTTTTTGAAGGGTAACACAAAATTTGGTGGGACAAAATGGGATCTCCATGATGGAGACAGTGACACATGGACAAGATGACCACAGAGAAGAGGGAGACAACAGAACACCGAATGATCACTGAACGTGGTAGTGTGTTCAAAGAGGATATTATTTTCTTATTATTATTATTTTCTTTTATACAAATTCAACTGATGTATGAAATGAGAAAAAATTGTAACTGTGAAATGGATTTTGTACTTGAAAATGACACTCTTTGACAAAAATGCATTTTTCTCAGCTTTTTGTTCGAAATGTTTTTTTTTTTTTATCAAAATGCACAAATTCAAGTGTTAAAAAATAAATGGAATGAGATGGAATAAAAAGGTTTTTTTTTCTGTGTTTAACAACAGATGGTCTCTTCTTTAGTTTGGAGTTCACACTGTTTACTTATTCATAGAACAAATTAATCTTAAAGATTAGTGAATATGAACAAAAATGCTGCTGTTGGCTGGCAACTTGAAAATCATACTCAGTATACTGTGTCTCATAATACTGGAAGGGAAAGTGTTAATAGCTATAATAACAATAACAATTTAGTTTTCACAATATTATATCACAGACATATTTAAATAAGGTTAACTTTACAGTTAAATGATTTTTGAAGGAAACAAAATCTATCCAGTATGCAAACACTCATTAGAGGAGACAATGCTTTCCACTGCAGTACTATATGGAGGTCCCCTCCTTGACGGGTAGGCAGCACTCAAGGATGCAAGTTCCATCTTGGGATTTTCATTGAAAAAAATATAAAAAGCACATTTGCAGTAATATTTTGGAAAAAGACCTAAAAAGTACATTTTCTGTTTTTCATTTTTGAAAATGACCAAAAACAGAAGTCCACACTTTGCTGGTATACCGTCATAGTCCACTGTTGGTAATAAAGAAATGTTTGTGTGTGTGTGTGTGTGTGTGTGTATCTATTGTACTTAATCAGTGATTTCTTCATCTGTAGTGGGGGGTTGGCCCAGTGGGAGCACCTTACTGCCCCCACAACACCAATAGACACACACACACACACACACACACACACCCAGGTACAACTCCTGCAGGACACTATTGCAGGACACCTGAACCATAACTATAGTTGTGTCTCACCTGAAACATTTGGTTACAGAGCTGGTTTGGTCTGGGGGTGTATTTCAGCAACACAGATGTTCCTGAATGATCAAAGAAGTATTGTAGGAATATTATAGGGATACTACAGGCAGCAGTGGATCTCGATGATCCTCTCGCTCTTTCACGACTGTACGTTGCTACCTGTCACTTTTATCATAAAGGAGACACTACTCTATGGAGTATATAGGTAAAATACAGAGAATTGAATATTTAGGTTAGAGAAAATTGCAGATCAAAGAGGAAAACTGACAAGTGTGGAACTGAGAGAAAAAAGCTATTGCTACTTCAGCACCACGGACAGCGCCATGGATTTATCATTACACAGCACAGTTAAGCTACTGATATTTCAGAGCCATGGTTGGGGCCATAGGGTCTAACTGCACAGACCTCAGATAGATAAAAGATCAATGAGTACAGGCAGAATAACAACCTCTTGCCCCTGCACTCTCTCAGGGGATGGAAATGAGGGAGGACAGGTTAATAAGGGGGATGCAATTTGGTCATTTTGCTAACAAGTAGGAGAGTGTCCCCACTCAAGTCGCCTACTGAGTATATTTTTGGACTCTGTATTGTATACTGGGCCAGTGTAGGGCTAATTTAATTACTTCAAAGAGTACTTCACCCTCCAAATTATGAATTGTAACGTAAAGTAGCGTCACATTAAATTAGTAAAGAAAATGTTGATTTTCTAACACCCCGCCATGACAAAGAAAAAAGCAGAAACTGAGGAAATTCTTGATGAATTGAACTCATAGGCATTTAACAACAGCAAAACTTCATCAAAGCATCTGTTAATAGACTCTAATGCAACTCATAGAGCATAACTCTAGTCTCATTTATCCAGTTGTATGTTCAGAGCTTCCCAAACAAACAACCCTTTGTGATTGGCATCTGAGTGGAAAGTGAAACTTTTTCATGCACTGACAAAAACAGTGATTTTACCTCACCAAACACGAGAGCTGCTGGTCTACCACTGTCTTAATAAGTAGTTTGTTTGTGTTAATGTGTGACTTTGGTGCCATAAAGTTTTGATTCATGAAAGGCTACATTAGTACATTATTTTGTAGCGATACATTGAAACTTTAAATGCCTTTACATTTCAACAGTTCTGGTGTTAACATGTGGTTAGGTTTATGCATGAAACCCACTTGGTTAAGGTTATGAATAGATCATTTTTTGGCTTAATATACCCAGTTTTGGTGACACAATCCTGGCTGGAAACGCAGCGATGTCTCATTTAAAAAAACAAAACAACCACTTTTCATGGCTCTATCCTTGATGAAAATACAGCAGTGACTTGCGCAAAACATCAGATTTTTTGTTTGTTGGTTTTGAACAGTAGTCTGCAGCTTGGCATGTATATCTAGTCTTGGCACCACTACATCCATCACCCCCCCACACCCCACACCCCCCACCTTCCGATGACAAAGTGAGCTTATGTACTACGTCACTGTAGAAGTGTTGATTTGATACATTTGAAATGCACAAATGTAACACAGTCGTGATTTGCAGGAATTTACAATGGCAACATTTTCTTCAGGTGTCTGGGCTGCCCGTGTTAAGTGAGGTATAATTACTGTTTCTGTCAATAGAGTCTGGATAAAAAGGAAAGTATAGGTAAGTTTCCCTTTCAGTTCAGGTCCCTGTCAGAAGGGGCTGTCTGTCTGGAAAGCTCTGAGCATACAGCTGGATAAATGAGACTTGGATTACACGGCATGCCTTGTGTGAGAGTTTGTGAAATCAATGTTTTGATATAGTTTTGCTGTTGTTAAACATCGACCACCTCTACTTAAAATCAGCAAGATTTTTCTCCATTTCTGGATTCTTTGTTCGCTGTGGAAGCATGATGGAAAAACAAAGCATTCTTCACAAATTCAGTGTAGCACACAGTAAGTAACTGATATACAAATACTCATTTAGGGGGTGAAGCATTCTCCTTATGTCACTTAACATGTAACATCATATTAAAGAGGATGCTCATATGTTTCTTTTGATAAACATATAAACGTAACTCAAGCTCTTAAGTAAAACAATACAATATTTCACTTTGAAATGTACAAGTAGTACACGTAGACTAAAAGTTGTGTTCCTGGTCCACTTTAGTAAATGTACTTTGTGGCTTCTCACCCTTGCATGCATTACATAACATACATTTGATTATGCATCATAAAGAAGAGTTAATACCTTTACTCAGTGTTTTGTTGTTTACTGTACAGTAGGTTAATGAGCTGCCCCCAAACTTTTTTTCCATAATCATTCATAAACAGCAAACTAACCTCAGCAATTGTTCTGCTGTTGCAGTCAGCAAGCCTCATGTAAAATGACTAATTAACTTTCACAATAAAAGATAAATGTTTTGCTGACCAGTTAATAGTTTTTTCTAAAACGTAAATGTGCATAAAATGCACACGGCATCCTTTGATTTTACTCCATGTTCACTTTAAGCTTTGCCTTGTGCAGACGTAATAATGTTATCACTACTGTTTCAGTCATTTCCTTTTTGGTGACACAAGTGTTGACATGTCCTGTCCCAATGGAGAGGGTTGACAGAGAAGACAGAGGGGATGAGAGCAGCAGAGAGATGGATGAGGGAGAGGAGGAAGGGAGGAAAGGAGGAGAGGATATGGGAAGGATGAGAGGAAGAAACAGAGTGAGGGGAAAAGATGGAAAGGAGGAGAGATGGAGAGAGAGAAAGGTAGGAGAGGATTGAGGAAAAAAAGCAGGACATGGCGCAATAATAGAGATGATACATGAAAGTGTAAAAGACTAAATAAATATTTATGCAAAGCTGGAAAGAAATCATCCCACACCGGGCAACTTAGTTTAGCATTCAACACGTGTCGCGAGGAAGTGATGAGGAGAAGGAGGGATGGAGGGAGGGAGGAAGAGAGAGAGGGAGGTAGAGAGACGTTGCTAGGTGACAGAGCGTACATACTGAATTTTAACAAAATAACGGGAGAGGAGAGAGTGAGTGAGAGGGACAGAGAGGTAGCAGTCAGCAACATGTAGCCTCGCCGAGTGGAGGAAAAGGTCGAAACTGTGCGTGAGCGTCTTTATCTGCCCTTTTTTTTTTTTTTTTGGTCGGGGGGTGACATGCTTTCGTTTCATCCCGAGGACATTACCCCGCAACATTAGAATCGATCAGGCTGTATGCCGCAGGAAATGTCCAGCGGAGGGATGGACGGATGGATTGTGGTGCACGGAGAGAAGACGCGGAGAGCAAAAAGAGAAGAAGAAGAGTGTCGGGCTCCTGAGAACAGTGAGTAAATTCTTCTCATGTCTTATTCCGGAGCCTCTTGTCTCCCCCGTTTGAGTCTCTTGTCTTTTACGCTGAAGGTGAAAATGTTGCGCCGTGTCTCAGACAACTGTCTCCGGCTTTGCCCTTCACATTCCGGCTGTTGGATGTGAGATGCTGCTGCATTTCTCCCGGGGCTTGCTGTGCATGTATGTGCAGCCCGGGCTACTCTCGGCTCACGCGCTGACGGGTAGGACGCAGCCGGCCGGTGCGCGAGGCTTTGACCCCTCTGTCATTGATGCGCGTGCACGCCGGCATGGCTGTCTTTCACCCAGACGCGCACACACACATGTACGGACCGGTGCGCCATCCCTCTATCCCTCCACTAGCTCTCCGTCTGTCACGCACGAAGTCAGTGCATAACTTACAGTCAGTGACAGACACATTCAGGCAGCTGTGATTCAGATGTGACATTTCTGAAAACCCGCATACATGCCTCCCCGCGCGCCTGCGATCTCACCATACAGGCATTTTGCATTCTACAATTTCCCAACCGGTTGTTGCGCATATGTGCGTTATGCCCTCTCCAGCGGCTGCCTTGGTCGCACCGAGGGGACTCGCATCTCTCCTACCCCCCCACCTCCTCTCCTTCTCCCAAAACCTCCCCCCCTCTACCTCTCCCCTCCTCCCCCTTTCAGTATTATTAGCTGTAGGGCAGCTATCAGATCCAGGATCAGTCCTCACTGTGTGTGTGTGTGTGTGTGTGTGTGTGTGCGCGCACATCAGCAGCTGGTGCACCAGCAAGCAGCAGCCTGTGTGTGTGAAGATCACTCCCCAGGACAGACAGGGGAAATTGGGATTCAGAGCTAGGAACGTGCACCCCCCTCACCCTCCCTCCACCTCTACCTCCACTCCAACCTCCACCACGACACACACCAGCACAATTCCTCAAAGCATGATGGAAAATAAAGCACTACTCGCACTGATGATACTGCAGTTTCACTTGTGAGTGCGTGTGTATGTGTGTGTACGTGTGTGTACGTGTGTGTGTGTGTCTCTCATTCAACAGTTTGAATTGAATTTCCAGTCATGTAGTATAAACACACTATTCATCCCTCCCATTTCTATACAGGAGCGTGTATGAGGGTTTTTGCTGAGGTATGGTTGCTGTAATGGAGGTACATGACCGAGAGAGCTGCTGGTCAGTGTGACATTAAAGGCTTCTAATGTAGTTTGATGCATCCAGTGCATGGAACAACTAGTTGAGTGTGTAGGGATGAGATACTCCCTCCACTAAACACATCAAAGATACCACCTGCTTGGATATCTAACTTCTAACAAGCAAGAAAATATAAACTTAGCTGGCATTTTTCCTTCTGCCTCGAGTGTGTCCAGAAACACAAGCCGCGCGGTGGCTCTATAAACGCTCTATTTAAGCTGGCAGTAACCATGCCAACAATCTATGTTCTCTGTTGACTGACATTTTGGACATGTTTGCGTGACCTTGTGCCCCTAGTAGTAGCAGAGGAAAACAATAATCTTGGCTGCACTGTTTTCCTGCTTCCACCATTTTGAGGCCGTTGACTGCTGAGGCAGCAGAGCTTTTGTGATGCTGTTTCTGAGGCCAGTGGACTGTTTGGCTCGATCCAGGCATTTTATCTCTAGTTAGGTACTTAAGCTGGACAAGGTGTAATGGATAAAGATGGTGGCTTCCTGGCTGAGACCCTCAAAGGCTGGGGGGCTTATTCCATATTCACTCCTGCTTCTTTTGAGGCCAGGCACTGCCAGGGCGTCATGTGAGAGTCGGGTCATCCACACAGAGTTTCTTCAAAGGTGAGGTGGATGAGGCTGGATTTTTTTTTAATGTCAGGCACCTTAAAATGAAACAGGAGGATAAAGATGGTGCCCAGAGCTGTTGTCAGAATCACCGTGGCTTTGACTGTGATAGAAAAAGTGGTCTAATAGTATTGATTTCTGATGTAATCTCAAAGATGGTCGGTTAAACTGTTGATGAGTGTCTATCAGCTCATTCTGTCAAAGCTAATGAACTGCTTACCTGAATTCTCTTGGGAACTCTCGTAGGACATAAATATAGACATATCCAACAGCACGTCCATCAAGTTCCATGTTGGAGACTAGAGCTGAGATTAGATTGGGCCCAAACAAACAAACGGAAAATGGAAAAACATGGAGCAGCAAAGCTCCAAGTGCAGTGAAAGTGAAACTTAAGCATTTGTCAATTCACATAGAAGTAGGAAAATAAGTGCAACCTCAACTGAAGTCAAGCCTGGGAGAATGTTGAAACCCAGCAGGTTGGGTCGGGACCGATCAGGCTCAGACAGAGAATCAAAGCCCTAGACTAGAGTTTGCCATTGATCAAGCAGAAGCTTCTTTTTTAAACCATAGTAATACAGTATTTGCGGTACACAGATATTGTAGAAAGTGATCATTTTAAAAATGTTGCCAGAGGATGTAATCTGGGATGTGGCAGAATTGTTCTAGTCTGGTGGTTTCATTGAATGATTGTACCATAGAAACAGTTGAACGGACAGTCCCATTCAAATCAACGTAGTAGGACGATCAGGGTGGAGGCTATTTTTATGTGTACTGTTGCCATTGCAAAGGGTGTTGTGGGGAAACTTTGGTATTAAACAAATTGACTTACAGCAAGTTGAGAACTCACTGAGATGAGGTTTTGCAGCAACAACCAAACCATCAGTGGGGTAGTATGTTTTTAACAAAGTGATCAAATACTTGATATAATTAAATATTACTGTAACTGTTATTTCCCTGTTTCTTTTATTGCCATTAGTTTTATGTTTGTTGATTAGCATATTAGCATATATTAGCATATATATTCACTTGGTGAATTAAGAGTTTATTTCCACCAAACCAGCTCTGGTTGGAACAGCAGCCCAATTAACTAGATGACTAACAAGACCAACTAAAATGGTTTGCGTGAGGTTTTTAAATTTTTTTCGTTGAGTTTGAATGGAACGTGTTTTACGAACTTGGATTGGTGCACGGTTGTATTTGTTTTGGTTCAATTAGGAACATAGTTGTAACAATCGCTGAAAACAGAGTTTTTAAACACTTAACGGCCCCACTGATGTGTGTTGTTATCGTAGCTAACTAATAACAATAGCCATTGTCTTTTGTACTAGTCACATGGCCATGACAAACAGTTCATGTCCTTTCTATCCATTCTGTATGTAAGGATTGGACTGATTGGACTGGCGACCACATTTTCCAAGTGATGTTTTTCCATGCATTGTTTTTTTCATAAGTCATGGTAGCTTGCTGAAGTCATTGAACTGCTTTTCATAGTTGAGTTGGAGCAATAAACAGCAGTGTAAAACAAGCACGACACCACCAGTACCCTTAAATAGGTATGGATACCAATAGAGTCATCCATTTAATACCTTTTTTTCCCCTCTACCTCATTTGATACCCATTAGTGTTGTCATTATAGTAGAATTTCTAACTTTGAATCATTGCCTAATATAGTATGACATTTTTAATACCATAGAGAAAAACTGTCATTGAGGGCATACAGTTTAAATTTTTAATAGGTATAAATACAAGCACAATGACTGTAGTAAACATCAACAATTACTATAACTAGTAGTAAATAATAGTTTTTATACTACTTGGTACTTACTTTAGTCGATACTTTAACACTATCCATTACCAATACACAGCCCTACCCACGGCAGAAGAAGACTGTATAAAGTTAAACGTTTCTTAACTTCTCCACATTGTACCACTGGGGAACATTTGTATCTTGAATCGTGGGTAGCAGAACTATGTATCTTTGGCATTTTATTAACAATGAATGGCAGCATGTCATGCCTTTACTGTCTGTAATTGTGAGTGAGGGGTTAAACTTGATATGAAGACACTTTTATTGTTTTTTCCCTTCATTTGTCCAATGTCTATATATTTCCTAATGTGAATGTCCAAGTTCTGTTCTAAGGGATGTTACTAAGCTAATTTAGTGAACCACGATAAGAAACCTTTCATCAGCTTCTACTCATTCTGGGTTTTGAAAGATGCAGTCAGCATCTGAAGATGTTTTACCCCAAAAAGAATGTGAGAAAAGACAAAAGGGAATTACAGCAATGCAGAGACCAATCAGGTCTGAGGCTGAGACCAGCAACTTAACTGCACAATGATGCTAGCTGCTCCACACTGCTTTTGACCTGCTGTCCTTACAGTACTTGTGCACTCATACAGTTCCATCTGCAATGAGGGATTATCACTGACATTTCAGGTTTCACTCACTTTAAAATCTACCCCCAAATGAAGCAGTTCAGATTTCTGTGGCTAAACATTTGGCTTGCTTACAACTAGTCTGACTGCTCAAGTTCAAGCTCTTTATTTATCATATGCACAGTAATTACAGAGAAACAGTGGTTGGCAGTGTAAGTCTGAGGCTCCCTCCAACAATGCTCATTAAATATGTATAAAAAAAGAAAAGGAAGATCACACAAGTAACAACAAAATGAGAGTGCAGTTAAAATAAGCAACAACAATAAAAAAGAATAAGATATAACAAAGTATTAAATGATAAAGTAGTATAAATTAGACTGTAATTGCAAATGGATAACCTAATGGTAAACAGGGAAATCTTGCTTTTATATGCATACTGCATTTTATGTGTGTCTGCGTGTGTGTGTGTGTGTGTGTATGTATATATGTGTATGTACTGTATGTATGTATATATGTAATTCGTTAGTTGGTCACCGGTAGGCTTACTCAGTTTGCATTCGAATGCCTGGTCGAGTGAGGCTTGATGAGGCTGTCTGCTAACACTAGCATCAGAGGCTATGCTAGCTGGGACCTCTGTGTTCATTGCTAAATGCTTTGGACTGAGGTGATATTTCAGGCTTAAAGTACTTGAAAATTTGAAACTTTGGTATGAAAATTCCTTGGTGCAGAAATTGCAGAGAACTTTGCCCCTATCAACAATTTAAAGTTAAACGTTGTCTCATCTGCCTCCATCATGGGACAAAGTAACTGTTACCCTCAGTGACACAAAGGGCACCACGGAACACGATTAATCACTGTTGATTTTTTTAATGCTAAATTTGCTTAATGCTTAAAATTTTGCTTAATCACTGCCATTGGAGAGTGCGACAGCACTTTCCAGTGGCAGTGGCCCCTGTGCACAATGCGCCATGCCACACTTCACCACAAAAACAGTTCAGGAACATGGGGAACGTGACAAATAGCCCAAGGCATTGAGGCGCTGAGACCCGATTTCTGATCCAGCATCCGTGGGACGTACCAAGTCTGATCCACAATGGGCCCTCTTTGGATTTGACTTGGCTCTGCCCTCTAGGGGCATCAACACCAAACCCCTGGGGGATGTCCTGTTGTGTCTGACACCAAGGCACTGGTGGTGGATACTTTGAGTCCTGTGAGTGGTGGTGGGATGGGGTTGCAGCATCTCCCATGGATGCTAGATGCAGATTGGGAACATGAGAATCTGGAGGCCAGGTTGACACCTTGAGCTTTTTGTCACGTTCCTCTGGCCATTCCTGAGCAGTTTTGGTGGTCTGGCATGGGAACCCAGTTTCACTCTGTCGTCGTCGAAATCCAATGCTTGGGCAGTGACTTGATGGATCAGAAACAAACGAAAAAAGGTGTCCTTTGACGTCGGCATGATACGCAGCCATTTGCCACTATAGTTTAATGGTGCCCAGCAGCAAGGCGGGAAACGCAGCGGGACAAGGACAAAAGTCATGGCAGCGAAAGTCCGAGTGGGGGGTGGTGGTAGTGGTGGTGAAAGGGTCCATTAAACACTGACTTTCATCTGCGAGAGTGGTGTTTGCATCCCGTGAGATTATAAAGCCAAACCCTGTTCTTTTTTCCTGAACTTAATCACGTGTTTTTGTTGCTGAAACCTAACCATGTGTGATTGTTGTTTCCTGTGAAAATGGAAGTGTTTCTTGAAAGAAGACAATACATGTAACAGGCAGAACAGCCATGTTTGGTGGTACATGTTAATGCCAGGACCCAAGAATTCCTAGGAGAACAATGCACTGTAACGTGATGGTCAGTGTTATTCAGTTCACCTGTCAGTGGTTATAATGTTGTTGCTGATGGGTAGAAATTAGACAGTAACTGCATATAAATAAACTAAATGTAAAAAGGGATGTAGTAAATATATGCATGAATACACACAATATAGAGGTGTAAACGGTTGAAAAACAGTAAATAAAAGTATATAAAAGGTAATGTGACATTATGACGGTAAATAATGAAAACAGTGCCTGTGGTTTTTGCCTTGCCTGACTTTGTTGTGGTGATATTACTGTTTTCAGATCTTGGCAATTACTCTGGTGAGAGCAGTGTTATCATAACTGACAGAAACCATGGCCAAAACTTTTTAAATGAGACCCAACTTGTTCTAAACTGTAATTATATTTAAACTGCTACGAGGCCACTTAGACTTTTGGGTAGGCTGTGTCAACAGATTGTAAAATTAGTTTGAGAAAATTGTGAAGCCAACAGGGTTTTACAGCATCTGGTAGCTTGTTACTTGTGATGCATGTGCCTGGGTGTGCATCTCTCTTGGTGTGTGTCCACCTGCAAGATGAGGGATAAACGAGGGAGAAAAGCAGCGATGTAAGACATGAAGGAGTGAAGGGAGAAAAGGTGGAGGCAGGGAAGGAAGGAGTTGTAAAAGGAGAAAATGCAAAAAGAGAGGGAGGAAATGAAAGGAGAAGTGGAATCAAACCCTCCACTGTGTGCAACCCTCCACCTGGTCTGCTGTGCATCTGCCTGTGTTTGAATACTATAGTAGAAGTTGTCATGTGTCATCACTTCCCACAATCCATCACAGCGTAGTGGTGGCGAAGCAGAGCCGCAGACAGTCAGAGAGCGACTGAAGGCTGCCACTGCCCGGCTCTTTCTCTCCCCCTCTCTCTTCCTGTCGTCAGTCTTCCTCTCTTGCCCTCCGTCTCTTTGTTTCTGTCTCTTCACCACAATCACACACATTTAATTGTGACACTAAGCCGTCTGAATACTTCATTTCATTCACATAATCCCCAAGTGCTGTTGAAACACACTCTCCTTTTTATGTGTGTGTGTGTGTGTGTGTGTGTGTGTGACAGAGAGAGAGAGACAGAGAGAGAGAGGGAGAGAGAGAGAGAGAGGGAGAGAGAGAGAGAGTGTGTGTGTAAATGACATCATATCCACTGAAGGCCTGCGCCAGGCTAAATGAGTTCAGCCATTTTGGGTTGTTTTTCGGGAATCGGCTGGCCCTTATTTGGCTTTTCTTTTATTTATTCACTTTGTCTGAGCTTCCACTTCCTTCCTCCATCACTCACTTCCTTCCCATATTCCTTTACTTCTTGCTCCCTTGCTTCTGTCTTCGTTTCCTTTCTGCCTTCATCTTATATTTCCCTTTTTTTGTTTAGTTTCTTTCCTCACAACTTGTTTCTTCCTTCTGTCCTCCACTGTTCACCTCTTTTTCTTAGTCCTTCCTTCCTTCCCTTCTTAGTGCAACTTCCCTTCCATTTTCCATTTCTTTCTTTATTCCTTTTACTCTGTCCCTTTGTCTTTTCTTCCTCACTTCCTCCCTTCCTTTATTTATTCTATTTCTTCCCCCCAATAACTTCAATTACCTTTGGTCTTCTATAATATTTACCACTTTCATCTTTCCTCACTTCCTTCCTCCGCTCATCCTTGAATCCTTTTGCTCTGCCCCTTTACCTCTTCTTCCCTACATCCTATCTTCAACTGTTGCTCTTTTTCTGTCTTACTTCCATTTCATTTTGGTCTATTTCATTCTTAAATTCTTTCATTCGCCCTCTCTCCCTCCCTCCCTCCCTCTCTTCTTTCCGCTTTCCTTTGTGTAATATCTTTCAATAGGCTACCTCCATCTCACATCCTCTTGCTGTGTCCTTTTGCCTTTTTACTTCATACTTCCAGACTTTCCTCCTTCCTTACTCCACTCCTCTCTCCCCTACCTTCTCTTCCATTATAATCTTTATTTCCTTCCTTCCTTTGCTCCTTCTGCCATCTATCTCTTCTTTTCTTTGCTTCTTGTTCCCATTTCTTTCTGATTTGTGGTACACCACATTGCTCCTTGCTGTGCTCTCCTCACTCCATTTCTCTTTTTCATCTGTCCTTCCATTTTCATTACAACTCTCGTAACTTCCTGTTCCCTTTAATATTTTTTTTTCTTTCTTCAATTCTCTAATCCTCCCCACTTTCCTCTCTTCCATTTTTTATTTCTTGTTCCCTCGAGTTCCCTCCGATCTTTATCCTTTTGTCCCCCTCTTTCATCTTTCCTCGCTCTGTTCCTTCTTTTCTTACTTGCTTCTGTTTCCTTTGGTTTCGTCTTACTTCCTTGTGCCCTCGACTCTTTCTTTCATTTTTCCTCTTCTTTGTGTCCTTGCTGTGGTCTTGCTGGTGCTTTTCCTTCTTCTTTCCTTTTTTTTCTTTCTTCAGTCTTTTTCCTCATTTCCTTTCCTCTGTTATCATTTCTCTCATCTGTTGTTCCCTCCTCTTCTCCTTTAACCTCTTCCCTTTCACCATATTTCCCCTTTGATCCATATTTCCTTTTTTCCCTCATTGCTTCCACCATACCTTGGTCCCCTATGCCCTTCTGTCTCAGTTTCCTCCCTCCCTTCCCTTTTTATTCATATCTCCTCCTCTTCCTCTTTCCTCCGTCCCCTCCCTCTCACAGTCGGACCATTCATATCTGCTCCCCTCTTTATCGGCACGCTCCATCAGGCTCTGTGAATGGATGCCTGAGAACAAGGAGATGAATGGACTTGCATTCATCCCTAGGTGCATTTCATCAGGCTTGGACATGACTCCCTCTCACTCCACCCCCCTGTGTGTCCCACTCCCTCTTACAAATACACACACACAAACACACACACATACACACACACACACTCCAGCATATCTGATGCAGGACTCTGGCCAGCGTCATCAGTGTGGAGATGAAACTAAGTGGACCAGCGGCCTGCAGTGTCAGATCAGAAGTAATTGGTGTTGGGGTGGAAGCAGAGAGGATGAAGGAAGAGGGAAGGAAGTAGGGACTGAAAAGACAGAAAAGACAAATGGAAAAAAGGAAAGGACAGGGTAAAGGAGAGATGGGAGGATTAAAGAATAGGGGGGAAAAAGGCACATTGGGATGAAAGGAAAAGATGAAGACACTAAAAGCAGGAAACAGAGGATGGAGACTATGTTAGGAAGGAAGGAATGACAGAAGGAAGAGAGATAAGAAGGCAGAGAACCAGTAGCAAAGATGGTGGTGGAAAAGTGCCAGTGGCTAGGAACTGTGAGGGACGAGATGCTGCGGTGTCAAAGTTAATCGATGCATGCCGAGTTAACATATGCCATTTGGTGGCCGCATTACAATGTCAGAAGTGTGTTTGTGTTTCCAGCAGGCATGGACTCAGTGGGGGCAAAAATAAATAAATAAACCAATAAAATAAAAATGGAAAAGATGAGGAAACACACTTTTATGTTCAAGTAATGGAGTCCACATAGGACTGACAAAAATCCTTATGACAATCGGATTAAAACAGATAAATTACATTTGCTCTTTAATTTGACCTGGTTTTGACAAAGACATGAATAATTAGATTAAAGTAGCCTTTGTTGATTTGCGAAAGGCTGAACATGTCTCAGCTGGATGAACATGTTCAGAACTCTTTACCCCTCTGTTTGCACTGGTGGGAGTATTTATCTGCTATCATCTCATACGCATTGATTTGCCTATTTGCAAGTCAAAAGACATCTTAGTTTCAACTGGAGTACATTTGGCTGAAAACTGAAAGGTTTTTTTAGACATCTTGGTTACATAACTGTTGTTTCAACAGCATTTACATGACAACATTTTAGTTCTGACCTGCTTCACAGTAAAGCACAGTCATTTGAATATTGTTAATGTAACCCAGCCACAGCTTTATCAGATGGTCTCAAGTACACCATCATCATACCTCCTTTGATAAATGGGATGACTTTTATTGAGTTGTGCAACGGCAAAGAAAGACACAGTGGTAATGATGAATCCACGACTGTACACGAGAAGCAATACAAGATATTGTTGTCATTGTGTAAAACGGTCAATGACCAGGTTTTGTCGCTTTTTTTGTTTTATTTGATTTTCGGTTGGCTCGATGAACTTTGCATTTCTACTACTACTACTTGGAGTGACAGAGAATTGGTGATTCAATCATGTATCCATTGCTTTTACATATAGCTGAGCAATATATCAAAAGTATATCAATATCATGATATGGGCCTAGATATCTTCTTAGATTTGGATATCTTAATATTGGAAGTGTTGTCTTGTCCTAGTTTCAAAGGCTGTTTTACAGTAAGGTATAATTTTCCGAACTTACCCATCTATTCTAGCAGCGCTTTTACCCATATTATGTTCACAGTACTGATGGAAAATCCTGTTCAGTCAGGACCACTGTAGTCAAAGAAAACTTTATCTCCAGTAGCAGTATTATATTTGGTGCTATGGCTCTGTTCTGGAGTCTCTCTGTCTCTCCTAGAGCACACCTCTCTGCCCTTCCATGCGCCTCTGTGGAAAGCCCTGAGCCAGAAAGAGTACATCTCTGCCCTTCCACATGCAAACGAGGAAAGCCTGAGGCGGAGAGAGCACCCCCACTTGCCCTTCCATGCACCTATATGGAAGGCCTAAGGCAGGAAGAGCAGCAGTAAAGACAGAACAGGGCAAGCGTCAACGACAAACAGAAATGTCGTTGATAATTCAGACACAACATCAAGCTGGGGTGGAGGTAGGTTGCAAAGTGGCTTGCAGAGGAAGCAGCTACAGTAGGCAGGACAAAGCCGTTTAAACAGGGCTTCCTGAATGAGATTCACCAATTTGTTGCATAAAAGGGATGAAGTGATCTATCATCTGACTCCCTTCAATCAGTCAGCTGCTCCATCAGTTGAAAGAGCTGTTTGAGATCAGCTGATGTAGCTGGGATGTGAGCTGAGCACATATAGTCAACCCTACAATATAAACATCAGGGTATTTGGTAAAAAATACCTTGATATTGGATTTTCAGACAACCCTACTTTTAGCCATACATTCAGAATTGCCTACTATTTACATGTCCAAGTCACAGTTGTGTTTTTGTCCACCTGAGGAATGTAAGTCTAGTACTCACTCTACTTTACCTTTATTTGGTCGCCACCAACTCCTGAGAAAATGATCTGGTTGCTAGCTGCTTAATGCTCCGCTGGCTTAACAGCTAAACAACTATTCCCTCACTACTATTCCTACATTCTTGCCTTGAACAGGCTGTGTATGAGGGGCATGAAAGAACCCTCTCATCACCCAAAAAAACAAATTTAATTTCTCATTAACAAACACAATGTGTACCACTCAATTCCCCTCCTACATCTATGGAAATTTGATCTCTTGGGGTGATTTCTAGCAAACCTGGTAGAGTGCATGCCCCATGTAGGCTAATTCTTTGACAGCTGATTACGATCCGTGACCCCTTGCTGTGTGTCATCACCACTTTCTTTTGACCTTTTCCTGTCCCTCTCCAGCTGCTCCATAATAAAAGCCCTAAATAATAGGAAATTAATCTTCATGTTTCTGGCCTCGGCCTGGCTTTAAATTGCACATAGCCAGTCAGGCACAAGTGGCTCCATTAGTCTGTTTATTAATATAATGATATGTTAATCACATTTTAATATTGTTTTTTTTACTGATGCAGTGCAAGTTGGATTTAGCTTCCTGATGTCATCAACACAGGTTTCTGATGTAGACTCCTTTTCATTTGCCAGAATGTGTCATAATGACAAATGCCAGCATTATGCATAAAACCACAAATCAACCCAACTTTACCAGCTAGTCTCTAAGAGAGTCTGTCTCCTGTTTGGTGCTGGACAGGGAGGATTGATCGTCACTGAAAACAGAAAATGATGCTGATAAGAGTGGTGAGAGTGAACCAAAAAGTACAGTTGCAAGCTCTAAAAATAAATAAATAAATAAACAAAGCTGGGCTGGAAGATAATATAAACCCTGTAAAACTCAAGGTAACTGCAGAGTTGGGGGATGATTCTCTGTAACATAATTACTATGAGCAACATCATGTAAAACATTTGAAACCTTATGAATATGAGATTATATTTTATAACAGCTTTAAGGTGTTACAAATGGCTCAGGTTGGTGGGAAACAGTCAGTTGGAGGGTTTCTAGTTATTAAAACAATAAATTTACTGGTTTTTCAACCAGCTACCAGCAACTTCACACCAATTTGTAAATTCATTTGTGTGTTACTTTTCCTCCTGAACAGAAATAGAGTGCTGCAGGGATGATGTTGTTTTGGAAGGCCGACCCAGGAAATTAGCGTTGCCTTGATTCTATTGAATAAAAGCCAAAAGTATTTTTCTATTGGATTTAGGATTATTGCAAAAAAAAGAAGCCCTGTGGCAAACAAAAGTTTACGACTCTTACATGTTGTTGTTTTTTTTTTTTTTTTTTTAGCAAGGTAATCTTTACAAATGAACACCACATTTATGATTTTTGAAGTGTAAATTCAATTGCCAGAAGGAAAGAGCTAACATTAGGCTATAAACAAAATTGCACTATGGTGACATGACTTCAACGTTGCCACCCAAACAAGGCTGTGAAGCCGTGTTTTGCACAATGATGTTCTGTAGTCTTATTTAGTCACTTTGTCAGCATGTAAGAGTTTCAAAATTCACAAGTGGGGTATTAACAGAGATATTTGATAAATCTTTGAAGCTTGTGTTTATCACAGATCTAATCTAAGGCATCTAATTAAGTCCAATTAAAAAACCCACTGACTTCAAGACAAGGGGACCGGAAATTGAAATATGCTAACACATTTCTGCGTTTTAGGACTCATTCCTGCAGCACTTTATATGTGCATATTTAAATATTTAACCACAGTTGTGATGTACTGCTCAGCAACTGCGGATGTGCCCCTGGTTCTCCCCCCTGGTGACCTGCAAGTCACCACTTCAGTGATAACAAAGATTGTGCAGTTGGCCATTGTTTCAATCTTTCAGTGATACAATAGCCTTTGGATTTTGATCAGCACAGCTGCTATAAATGATAAATGGGCTCCTCTGAGAACACTGCTGCTTTTCAACAGGACATATGGCATTATTTTGAAATTTTCTCCTTTGTGGCATATTTTAAGGTAGACAGAGAGAGCGGAGGATTAGAAGAAAGAGAAGTAGATGACATGCAGCAACATTTCTGGGCCACATTTTAAAACCAGGACATCACATTTACACGGCGCATTATGTGCCTCAACCAACAGACACAAACTGTGTTTTATTAACAAAAAAAGGCGGGGAACTGATAATATTTCTGCATAATACTGAAAGCTATTTATGGTTGTTGCTTCTCAGCAAACATAAATTCAGCTGCTGCTGTGTTAGCTGCTTTTTGACAGAAGATATAACAGTAACACACCATGTTCTTAGAGGAAAAGTGTCTGGTCTCAGTATGCATGGTGGAGCTCCTCCTCATCTTCGGTTTTTCTTACTGTCTGGGTCAGGTGTCTGGCTAATCCCTCACTTGGGATTATCCAAGCAGTCACATCAGATATTTGAGGAAAACGTGTCAGGGATCACGTAAAAAGGCAGCAGCAGTAAGGAAAGGCAACAGCCTGAGGAACCTGAGAGAGGCAGCTTGAAAGGAGGAGGGGGAGGAGGAAGAGAGACAGACGAGGGGGAAAAAACAAAAGGACATTCAGCAGAACATTCTGGAATTGAAGTGAACTAACCAGGGGCTCACCGGGCCGGCCTGTCGCTGTAAATCTACATCAGCGGATTAATGTGGCTGGAGCCCGCTGAGGAGGGAGGTGAGGGATTTGTTCGGTGCACCTGTAACCCCACCTGGTGTACCACTCAGAGACAAGGGCACCAGGGAGCTGCAGAGGGCGAGTGGTGAGAAAGAGGATGAAGAGAAGAGAAAGAGACAAAGGATACTGAGGTTGAGGGGCAATCTGCACCTGTAGCGTTGCATCACCTGAGGATTGTTTGTGGTCTCTCTTTTTTTCCCCTCTTCTCCTCCACCCTCTTTTGGTCTTTTTTCCTCCTCCCATCTCCTATATTTCCTTGCCCTTTGCTTGCTCTCTCCTCTTCATCTCTTTCTCCCTCTCCGTCTTTCCTTTTCAGCCACCCAGTCAGCTTAGCTCAGCTCAGCCTCGGCTGCCTATTACCCTGCAGCCACTGTACATTTTTGACTTTGTAGGCTATTAGCCCGCAGCCTGCTTGAATACCCTTCCCTCCGAAAATCTGAGCTGAATATTGTTAGAGGAGCTTTGGACAGGGAGGCAATTTCTGATACGCCATTGAGAAAATGCCTGTGTGACTCTTCCCACTGTCAGAGGCTCAGGGCTCAGTTAAGACAAGATCCTTACCTCACGCCGCCTCTCAAGGTTGCAGTGACTACGGCACAGTGAATGCAATGAAGTCAATTAGGCAGAGTTCGAATCCCTGCACAGGCCCGGTGGGAGAAGCTGAGTGAGTAACACTTTCCCCTCGCTTAAAGACCAGTGCTGAGGTGCAGGCACGCAAGAACCAAGCCCCCAGCTGCTTTGTGGCTGAAGGAGGCCGACTTAGGTTGTACTGGGCCAAAATAAGTGCACTTGAATGAATGACTTATTGTGGAAATGAGCGCATGCAGCAGAACCTCTACGTAACGATCCGTGACGCAGCACTCGATCATGTAATGCCATATCTGCCCAAATGCAGATTTTGGTTCCAGGGTGGAGAAAATGAATGGAGTTTTTGTATAAAAGGCTTTTCAAAGTAAGACCTCCGTGTGTTTTTGTCTCTCTAATGGCACTAGAAGCATCGATTTCTGTATCCATTTTCAAGTCAAAGCAGTAATTTTGCCAATGGCAAGCTAAACACTTGTGTAATTTGTGTCATTGCCAGCAAGAGTCATCTCTTTCTCTCAACACTGCAGAAGCAAAATAAGAAGCTCCCAGAGCTAACTTTTACAACATGATCAATAAGCAGTGCTTGCTTTTTCATGAATGGTCATATGATTAACACAACACTGCAGTGGCTGTGCCTGACGAAAATTATACATCTATCAAATTACACAGCTTTCTGTTGGTAAAATTACAGTTTTGGCTTGAAAAAAGAAATTGGCGGACCCTCTGTTATTAGAGAGGCAAATTATACAAAGGTTAAAATGTCTGTCCTGTGCAGAATGCAGATAGTGGCAGACACAAAAACATGTAAAAACTTCATTAATACCACCCTCAAAGAAATTACTTTGGAGCGGTAACTCCATATTCAGGTCAAGCCAAAGTCAAATTTGATAATGATGGATGGTAATAATTCAAAACACCACTTTCTTTTTAGTCTACTTTAAGTGACAAGCTGAAAAAAGTGACAACTATTTGATATCCTTGTTTTTCACACGTAAGATTTACAAGTTAGGAAAGAACAGAGTCAGGGAATCTCTGCAGTAGGCGTGGGGGGCGGAAAATTGATTCTTATGATTGCCCAATGATTTCCTGATGCAGTGTCATACGGTGTCGGTGTTTCATTTCGTGTAGTGTGCCATATTATACAACAGTTAGTTCCGGCCCTGCAATCTGATTGGTCGAGAGACAGTAAAACCGTGATGATATTGGAGTACAACATCACGGTTAGTTCACTGTGTATGTATCACTCTGCCTCACAGCTGATTGCAATCAACAGTCAAATCAAAACTGACGGTTAGTGTCAGTTAGGTCAGCAGTTGCGTTGCAGGCTAATTAATTCATCCACTGTCAAACAGCCAAAAATATGGATTTATTTCCTAAAATAAGTTTTGAATTGAACTATGAATGGTCATCAGAGGAAGATGAGGGAGAGGAGAAGCTGAATCCATCTGAGCACACATCCAGGTTTGTCAGTGTTTCATCAGCGGAGCTCAATGACTTGGAGAAAAGCAACATAGTGTCAAATCAGAAGGCAGAGTCGGCTGTGCCTGTGAAGCGACAGTCCACCATGCAGTCACCAGAGATTTATTTCACCGGCTGCACAATTATGGAAATATGCAGATAAATGTATATAAAGAGTAAGTGCCTGGCACATGTCTGTGTTACATAGCAACGGTGACAGCGGAGTCCTGAGGGAACTATTTTTGTTGGCAGAAGACAAATAAAATGCCTAAATTATCTATTTTGTCCTCATTTTTCAACATTTCTTAATCAGCCTTGCTTATTTAACTGTATTTAACCGTTGAACTGTTGTATAAAAGCAATATCACACTCGAGCTCGTGATGTTGTACTGTGATATCGTCACGGCTGTGATTCGGTCGTAGGCGGCCGAGTGCCGACGCATTTTCTTTATTTTATAAGCCCACAAGATGGCGCTTTTTTCAACAAAAGATTGAAAACACATTGAATTGCCATTCTTTAAGCCTACTTTTTTAAACCAATAGTTTTTAAACCATCTAGTGGTCTCATAAAATATAGAAAATGCTTCATGAGGCTTCATTTGGCCATCACTACAAAGAGGACAAGAATAACCAGATGACATCACACACGTAAATGATGACCGAGGATGTTTTACGAATTCTGTGTTATTAAAAGATGATGCAAGTAAACTTATTGGTTTATTTTAATCAGGGATTTTTGTATACGCCCCCCTTTTAAAAGTGGCAAGCTGTTAAAGAAAGAATATAGATGTATAGATATATATAAAAAAAAATTATCAAGATGCATTGATAGTCATTTTAAAATTGCATTGTTGGATCATGAAATGTTAAATGCCTAGTGATATCTACCCCTACTCCACAGTCACTAGATAACCTTACATCTGGAGAAATGATTGGTACTTCTTTGGCATAACGCAAGACAGCTGTCTTGTTCCTTTGTACTTGTCACTGTGTGCTTTGTTGAAGTAATGTCATCAGAAAATGTAAATTCTCTTAAGTTATGTTAACGACACACAATTTTACATTGCTGTGGAGCCATTCTCAAGTTGCTCACAGACCGTGGAGAGTCACTGCTGTTCCTAAAGCTCAAAGGAAATGATAGGAACACTTTTATTTGGCCCAGAGCCCAAAAGAGACACATTATCCATTATCCACATTATAAGAACTTTGGGTCTGTAGATTCCTAGATCAAATCAGGCCCTACCAGTATTCTTCAGTACTCACAGGAGCATTGTTCAGAAAGGATGGGGGGGTTGGGGTTCCATAGTATCTTCAGAAATTGCATTTTCTAGTTAATGTATCTTATACAGTGCATCAGGAGGTAATCACCCATTAAATCCCGGTGGGATTAAATGGGTTAAGGACAATCCGAGTGCAGGGGCGGACTAAAGCTTTTGGCGCCTTTTGCGAGGCATGAGAGGGGCCTCAGAGAACCTCCACTATATTATCTTATACAAGGTTCAGTGTCATAACAAGGCAATTCAGCCCATTTTAAACTAGTTATAGCACAAATTACTCAGGAAGAAAAATTGCAAACAAAACCAGAATCTTCCTTCTAGGCTTTTCGATGCCCCCCATGCTTCCTGATCATATTTCATGGCTCACCGGATCTGTTTAAAGCTCAGGAACACTCCAAAGTCAGAAAAATGACCAACCAAGAAGCATGTGAATGCACCTTTGGTCTTGGCTGGCAGAGGTCTCGGCTCAGGTTAGATTTAATCAGTCCTCACTCATTCTTTCAATGCATAACCACAAACTGAGCAGGAGGAAAAGAAGTACTATTTACACACCGTAGATAGAGGGCAGCATGAGCAGTACTCTACAATAACAGCTTAGGGGAAAAGTCTGGGAATCATGAACACTTGGATGTTTGACAGGCTGATCTGGTACCTTCTGGACACTAAAAGGAATCATTCAAAAGATCAATTTGTTCATTTTCTGCCCATCACTGATCTTCAGTGAGCAATATTAAGTGACAGCTTGAATCAGATCTATTTCACTCAACTTTCTCAAGAATGCAGCAGCATGGGTAGTAATGTTAAAATGATTTATTGTTTGGCTGAGGGGATTAATTACCACTAAGCCTTTCAGCGGTATCAGCGACTAGCAGGCCACAACACACATTGAATGCATTAGGTGTCGATGAACGAGACACTGTTGGATCTTAAGAATTAGAGCAGGTTATTAACACTTTTCTAAGTTTTTGATTTAGTAAATTATATATGCATTTTGTTCTAAGGAGCCCTTCTGTGTGGAGATTACATGTTATCCCTGTGTCAGTGTGGGGTTTCTCCAGCTTCTTCAGCGTCCATGCACGTTGGGTTAACTGGTGCCAGTCGGTGTAAATGTGAGTATGAATGGTTGTCTGTCTTTATGTGTTAGCCCTGCGATAATCTGATGACCTGTCCGGAGTGTACCCCGCCTCTTGCCCAGTGTCTGCAGGGATAGGTTTGAGACCCCCACAACCCCTAACAGGATAAGCGGTTTGGACTGTAGGCTACTCTAATCTATATTGTCCATTGCAGTGACAGTTAGTGTAGAGCTCAATCTAGGTTTCTTTGAGAGTACATAATGATGCATGTTCATGCTAAAATGGAGTGTTGAACCACTCCATAAGTCACGTATATATATTGTTTAGTTGTAATTTTAAATGTCAGGATGCACTCATTAACATAAATAAATAAATAAATAAAACATTTGCAGGTTTTCTTTGGTTGAATACGTTTTTCCAGAGGGCATCATGCATTAACATTATTTGACTGTGATGAGCTGGATAAATACCCAGACAAACTGATAATGATAGATAATCATGCCAGACTGCCACATGCAAATAATAACTCACATTAAAATCAGTAGAATAAAAAGTCTCTTTCTCTGCCACACAGCAGACGCGTGGCATTTGCGTCAGCAGAAGTGAAAAATTGCTTTGGCATTTACAATACATAAACAGCTCTTGTGCAACATTGAATATAAACACACGGAAAAACAACAGCATCATACGCATCATGTATGTTCAGGTTCACGGCTCACACGCAGTGAGTGGATCAGTTTTGGTAAATATTTTATTCACTACTGTTGAAAAAAAAAAAAAGACTTCCTGTAGATGCTTTTGGCTGTAACTGTAATTTAATTTCACCTAACCTCTTCCTCTGCAGCTTTGGAGCCTTTTGCCCACAGCACTTTCTGCAGATGCCCCCTATCTGCCCACAGTCCAGCAGGCTAATAGGATGATAAGCACCATTTGCTTGAGAAGATCTCTTTAGTTCTACCTAAATCCCTTCTAATTTGCTCATTTTGCCCACTTTAGTAGCACCCTTTGTTCACTCTAGGCGGAGATGAAAATGGTATTGCGTAATCAATCAGCAGTGTGCAATTGATCATTACATTCAGGCAGAGACTCTCCTGCCTCTTGAACTCCGTGCTTTCCCTTTCACTGAATGAACAATGGCTATCCAAGGTTAATTTTTGTTTGCTTTCTCTGCAGCTGACGTGACCCTTGAACTCATGCATAACTGGCTCCTTGTAATATTAGTGAATTATAAGCTTATTATTCTTGCTGCCAGGTGTTTTGGATGAGAGTGAGAAGGTAATGTTGGCATCATATTTACCGCTTGCTCTGCCCATGATAGAGGTATTAAAGTGGGCTGCTTAAATCCTACATTTATACAGGACAGATTTGCATGTTGGCATTTAGTGTGTTACACAAAAGCAGCCTGGCAGTTGTTGTTGAGGAAGAGCAAAGCTTCTCTAAACCACGTTTGTCACTGTGAATTTCCCAGCTCACCAGCACCAGTGGAGGTTTCTCTGGAAATGTAAAGGGGGACATGATTCTCATTGTTTTATGTTAGCCCACACACTGGCAGCATTCTCGAGCATGCCATCTATCTAGAAAATTATAAATTGGCTGTGGCTCAGAGGTAGAGCAGGTCATCCACCAATTGATTGGCAGTTCGATCCCCAGCTCCTCCAGCCAACCTAGCAAAGTATCCTTAAGCAGGACACTGAACCCCAAATTGCTCCCGATGGCTGTTCCAAGACTAGCAGGTCTTGTATAGTAGCCTTGGCCACCAGTTTATGAATGTGTGTGTGAATGTGTGTGTGAATGGGTGAATGTGACTTGTCGTGTAAAAAGCGCTTTGAGTGGTCAGATGACTAGAAAGGCACGATGCAAGTGCAAGTCCAATTACCACTTACCATTTAAATCGGTTCAGCTCCTCTACCGTGACCTACCATGAGAAGATGCTAGCATGTTACGTTTCTGCAAACCAAGAATGTGTTACATTTGTATATTTTATACAAATCATATCAGTGTGTCTAAGTGGTGTAATATATGAGCTTGCTTTGTTATTGGGTTGCACTGCTGGAAACCAACAAAAGCGTTTTTTTGTTTGTTTGTTTGTTTTTTTCTCCTAGCCAGTCATCACAGCATTTCCAGTGTCTTATTAGCCCCAAAGGGTTTTTTTTTTTTTCCCCACTGACATTGTTGCATTTCGGGAGATTTTGTCACCAAATCCAGGTTTTTTTTAAAGCCAAATAAGACCTTTTCTTTTTTTCTCATTTTTGTGCCTAGTGTGCCTAGTGTACAGTGTTGTTGAAACATAAAAAAACATACATAATATAACATAATAAACAATTGCAACATACCTGTGCTTTGCAGAAATTTACAATGCTAACATATTTTCTGGCGTTCAGGTTGCTTCTTCTTATGTCTGTAAGGCACAGGTGTTTGCTAACTGGATGAAAATGCAAACAGGTGTCTGTTCAGATGTGCACATTCTAATCCATTTTCCAAAATTTGGCAAAAGAAGATGCAGGTTAATGCCTGTTTTCATCCACTGCCATTATAGAAATATTAGGAGTTGGCCACAACAAGAAACAGTTGGAGGCACTAATTCTCCTGGCTCTATTGCAAAAGAAGAGGGCACAATAAAATGACGAAATTGAAAAAGCAAGTCAAATACATGGGTTATTTCCGTGTCTGAAAAGTGAAACAAATGCATGTCACCAACTGTAGGCGACTCTGCTAGCTGTAAATAGATGTCCGATGGTAGAAGTCTTTGAGAAAATTACTCTAATTCCAGCTTGATTTTTTACCTCAGTAAACATTTTCTTAATGAGTTTGGTCTCAATGGCTAGTCTTCTTCAATATACTGTATCATTAAATTATGGTGTCATTTACAATAAAACAGACAATAAAGCAGGGAACGCTTTAAGGCAAGGCTACCTTATGATTGACAAGTTGCTACCACGGCAGTGTCTTCAGGTTCTCCAACGAATCCACCCCTTGCCCCTCCACAGCCTGCTGGCTCCAAAAAACGGGTCCATGTCATTGGTCCGACAGCACATTAGTCCAACATCCCATTAGTCCGATGGTCCGCGGTGCTGAACGGCTCCCAGCGGGCGTATTTCTATCTTGATGGTGCACCGCAACCGGCTCTGGGTCTGCTGGGAAAGGCTTGAGGCGGAGCAGGCTCACAGCTTATGTGTTTGTCACTTTCTTTTTCATTTTAACCCACACCATGATCTTTTCCTGACCCTAACCAAGTGGTTTTTGTGCCTAAACCTAACCAGACCTTAACCACAGGGCATCATGATGATTTCGGAACGGACTTCGGAACAATGAGTTTAATATGGTCGGAACAACGGGATGTTGAACCAATGGGCAGTTCCCAAAAAAACCAAGATGCCAAAGTTAAAGCTTCAAAACAGTGCATCACATACCGATGGGTGACATCACGGTTGCTACATCCACCTCTTTTATACAGTGATTGGCCAAACCTCAAACAGTAGGCAGCAATACCTGAAAACACAATAGTGAGGAACGTTTGTTCTCCTAATTGCTCCACACAGATCTGATGTTTTTGTCTGTTGCTATTTTTTGTTTCTTTAATGAAAGCTTGAGTGAAATATTAGTCTGGGGGTGGCCGACCATGACACCATGCAGTTTTTAATGCCCAATCAAACACTACCCACTGACTGTCACTCCCTTTAATAGAGGGGAATGTCAGCCGATCACCTTAGCTGGCGTTAATCTGCAATTAAAGCAATGCCAATGAAAACTGTTGTTGTTTTATTGGGTCTGATTGGAGATTTTTAGAGAAGCATGGTAGACAGATGACAGAATTAGGTGAGGGGCTGAGGTGGAAAACTCAACAGCTAACAACAGGGCAGGTATGGAATTACAGGTCTTCAAAGCTACCAGCTGACTCGAACAGCGATTATTCTAGTATCAAATTCTACTGGACTGTATCTAGGTATGAATAGTAATTCATGCTATTTCCCTTCAATCCTGTGGAGTACAGAAACACTAACACCTGTCAAAAACTTAAGAGCGAGGATGAAGACGGGTCAGAAAATTCCAAAAAAACATACTGGGAATGTGAAAAAGGAGGCTTAAGAAACAAGAAAGACAAAAGTTGGTACATTTGTCACCAAGATATAAAAATATTTTGCAGCAGTAAATGTTAAAATGTGTATCACAGGTGTTATTTCTCTCCTTCCATCTTCTCATACGTCTTTGTCTTTAGTGTTTGTTTTCAAGGTTCCTGAGCCGACAGCTCCTATTTTCTAACCTCAGATAAAAATGACCTTGTGAGTTTGTGTGCATTCACGACATGTGCTGTGTCCTGATTAGAGAGGATCTAGTATGATTATCTTGTGTGCAAGGTAAATAATTCACATGTTCTTGGTCTGGCAGAGCAGCTCAGTGACTGTAGGGCAGCTTCTCAGCTATAGTAATATTGCATACAGGAAGATAGTGTTGTAAAAATAATGCGACAATAATGTGATGCTTTATTGACCCCTGTAGGGATAATTTTAAGTAGGCATATAATTTAATTAAAAAAACTGCAATGTACTGGACCAAAAAGAGATAAAATTTTTAAAAAGGGGGGGTGCCAGAGTTCTTCATAAATAATGCATTCTTATTGCTTGGAATCAAGCAGCTTCAATGACTTCAAAAGAAGTAGAAACTGTACTATAAAATTATGAGTGAATGCTTTTACAAACTTGACATTCATGAGCTCAAATTGTGCATTTAAAGTCTACTGCATTTTGTGGTTGTTTACAAACCAATGTTGCTGTTGCAAGAGCAAAATTAGCAAATCAGACACTCAAGGCCAAAAAACATGGGTGAGATTGAAAAGATTTTCTGGTGTATTTTTTTTTTTACTTTATTTGAGAGTTCTAGTAGAGTACACCTTTTATTATATTAAACACTATTTGATTTCTTTAATATGAACATTATTCCCTCAAGGTACGTTCCAATTGAAGGACAATGATTTGAGTCGTTTGGCCTATGATCATTTTAACATCAGTAAATCTTAATGTCTTTATACCCAGATAAAATAATCAATGTGAAAATGTTCTGATCTGCCACTTATAAGGGCAAATATTGCTGCTGTGATTAGATGGTAAGACTTAGATTTAAAACACTGTTGGTAGAAAATGGGATCAAAATTACTGTCACCAGTGTCTGACACTTTCGTCCAGCCTTTCACCATGACCTCCTTCCTTTGAAGTTTTGCAGTGTTGGGCCATTTCCATCTACTCATTTCTGTCAATTACCTGACCACTTGCCATGTCACTTGCCAGGAACACATAGTCAACGGTTTAAATGGGGATCTCACCTGAATGATGATCTCCCTAGTCCAACTTTTAGTGATTTTATCTTGGCAAACTTAATATTGGTTTCAATTTTGTGCCAGGAAGAAGTATCATGTCCATTTTCAGGTATAATGCAAAGGAAAGAACAAAGTGTTGAGGCTGGGATTATTTCTAAGATTTCTCTTATTTAATCAGGCCATTTGCTTAATATTTTGTTGCCTATTTTGTTACCAAAACTAGCTATATTTGTCAAGTGTAGGCATGAATGGATCACTTAATGCAGGCATGTCCAAAGTCTGGCCCAGGGGCCAATTGTGGCCCGCAGACCAATTTTAATAGACCCTCGGCTTGACTTTCAAAATATGCCATATGTGTCCCTTAACACAATAATGGTTAATCGAGCAAGATCTCTTCGCATTTTTACCCTTCACCTCACAATGATAGGACTATCATACAGTTTGTAGGCAGGCATCAAGTAGTAATAGTTCATTAAAAGATAAAAATGGTTGCATTAGTCTCACTTTTTGGCCCCTAAATATTTTCACCTTGTTTTGTCTGGCCCCCATTCAAAAAAGTTTGGACACCCCTGACTTAACAGGTCTACTGGGGACAGGCCCAGAGACCCAAAGTGTCAGGGGCCTCCCTGGCCTTCATCTGCAAAATGTCACTCAAATGATTGTATCATGTACCAACCAGGAAAAGAGTCAAAATGATGACCACAAAGAGATGCAAAGGAACTGCAAAGAGACACAGAATAAAGAGAGATGGAAAATGACCAAGAAAGACACGACATTACCACAAAGAGACAAAAAAAACCCCCCACAAAAGATGCAAAACAACAAAAACAAAAGATGGCAATAACCCAAAGACTGTGTGTCTTGCTCCAATAAGACGAGGTGTTGTTCAATATGAATATTTGACAATTCATTCCTTTTGTTTTCACATACAGTTGAGTGTTTGAACAAGGTTAACAGAATGTTCAGTGTGACAGATACGTTAGCTTAATATAGTAAACACTCCAGGTAGCTAACTTTCAGTGTGACAGATACGTTAGCTTAATATAGTAAACACTCCAGGTAGCTAACGTTCAGTGTGACAGATACGTTAGCTTAATATAGTAAACACTCCAGGTAGCTAACATTCAGCGTGACAGATACGTTAGCTTAATATAGCAGGTTAACCTCCTGAGCTAATGCGTACCGTGCTAACCATGCTAACAAAGCATCAGAGTTGTGCAACACAATTTTTGCCAACACTAGATGTCAAACAAAAGGCAGAGTTATATTAAGTTTCTGTGAGCTGTAAACGCACCACATCCAAGCAGAAGGCAGAAGATAATGTTATCTCAGAGTCTGACCAGGCAAAGCCTCTGTTCCTCTGGGCAGTTGCCTCCATCTCACTCAAACTTAATCTGGGTCTAAGTCTGCAGCTGCCTTTACCAGAGATAAGCTTGAAAGCGGGGAAAGATCAGTCTGCGGCTACATTCGGGGACCAAAATGTCCCCAGAAGAACACTTTATAATGACTGACAAAAACTGTAACAAAACAAATGGCTGCTCAACTTGAAGAATCTCAGTCAGCTGAGGGGTCTTTGACTGATGATTCAAATTTTTGACTTTCTTTTTACTATACAAAAAGGTGATAATTGTGGATAAATGTAACTCTAAAGTGATAATCTTCCCTTCATCAGCCTTTATCAACTCTACCTGTAAATGCCCAGCAAAGTCAGCATATGCCAGTGTATGGCTGTTAAAATGACACATGCATGATATTCAGGTGTGTATCATATGGGTGCCCAATGTTGGGTTTTGGCAAATGCAGTTTTGAGCTGGTGCTCTATTTTTCTGAGACTTGTTTTTCTAAGCTTCACGTCTGCTTCTGTTACTGCTACCCCTCTTTTGCTCTTTATTCCGTCTCTCTTCTGACAGCAAGAGACACAGAATGACAACAACAGATCTCAGTCCCAAAATCACCCATGGCAAATCTTTCTCCTTATTCTGCCTTTACCTGTCTCCCTGTCTACTCACTTTGTGTCTCCTTCTTTGTAATGTCTGAGTCTGTCTGTCTGTTTTTTTTTTTCACAATCTGCTCTCAGTCTTTATATCCAGGGGAGGGTTTCGCTGAGCTTGCATGGTCTTTTGTTAAGCAACGCCCTGTTTCGCATTCACATAGTTGCACATTTTTATGGCTTCTTTTGCTTTTGGAGAGTACAGTTGGCCCTCTAGTTCCTCTGTGGATTTAGTGATCCTGCAGAAAAAAAAAGAATAATTTCTTAGGTGTTGCAAGACTTTGGAAGGCATAGTGGATGTGGAGGCAACAATGTCAAACAGCTAGCAAGGTGGTTTCAACAGAATTATAGAGATGCGTTGAATTTCTGTGATACTGTTTGACTTGAAACTGATTATTCAAACCAGTAATACATCTCTTGTGTTTTATTATTGCGCATATCATCGTGTTAAGTAGCTACGTAGGTTAGCTTGGAAGTGGCAAGTTTCTATATTTCCATCACTACTTGAGTTATAATGACGAAAACTCTGCCTGTGGGTGTGTGTGTGTGTGTGTGTCTGTTCCACGTTTTTCTCCTCACTGACTTGGTCAATCCATGTGAAATTTGTCACAGTGGTAGAGGGTCATGGGAGGATGCGAATGAAGCAATATTACATCAATTAGCCAAGGGAGGGCGCTATAGCAACCGATTGAAATTGCACATTTTGAATGGGCATATCTCATGCCCCGTATGTCGTAGAGACATGAAACTTTGCACAGAGATGCCTCTCCTTATGAGAAACAAATTTGCCTCAAGAACCCATAACTTCCAGTTACATAGATTTTCCGCCATTTTGAATTTTTTTAAAAACACTTATAATCGATCTCTTCCTAGGAAGTTTGACCGATCTGCATGAAACTGGGTGAACATAATCTAGGGACCAATATCTAAAGTTCCCTCTTGGCAAAAGTTGGAAAACTTACTAAAACTGAGCTTCTATAAGGCAATGAATATTGCGGAGGGCGTGGCTCATCACATAAAGGTGTATAACATCTCAAGGGTTTCACCGATCACCACGCAACTTTGTAGGCATATGACCACACATAATCTGAGGGGACCCCTCCATTATTGACCCCATCAAACAAAATGGGGGCACTAGAGAGCTAATTTCTTATCTAGGCCTAACCGCCATATCGATTTTTACTAAACTTGGTAAATATGTAGAACAGCACACCTCAAGGTTACTGGAGAAATTTAAGTCTAATTGCAACTGGGTGGCGCTATAACAACAGAAAAATGCTTAAAAATGGCTAAAATGCGACTGATCGTTGTGGCTCCCCTTGTGGCCCAGTATTTTGTTTGTTTGAGTTTGTTTTGTTTTTTTTCAAATTTTTGGTATGACTAAGTCATGGTATGGTATGCTGTACATAATCACGGAAACTGTCAGTTTGTCATTCTGTCAGTCAGTCAGTCATTCTGTCCCACGTTTTTCTACTCACTGATGTGGTCAATCTATGTGAAACTGCACATAGGCATTGAGGATTGGCATAGGTAGAAGGTGACAAAGCTACCAATGGGTATGGAGTAGTCCAGGTTATCCTCCTGATGCTGTTTTATATAAAACACTTCCAAGCTAGTTAGAAGCTAGCAGTACAACCACCAACCACATCACTGCACAGAAGTGTTCACAAACTCACAGATGAGAGGTGTTTATGCTTGTGATAGTGCGAGATGTTAACATTAATTGTGTCTTTATTAGCTGAGCTGTAATGTTAGCTTGCTCAGGGGTGCCAGGTGAGCTAGCAGGAGATGCATACTTCCTTCAGCGCTGTAATACGTTAAAGGTGTGCAGTTCGGTTATAAGAAGTAGTTCCTACATGAAACTGCTCACAACAAAGTCTGTGGATTATCTTGCGTATCCAAGTCATGATTTCTGGAAAGAGACATTGCTGTTGAGTTTTTCAAATGTATTTTTTGATACTTTGAGCACCACAAGCTGAGTGCCATCTAGTTCCATTATACTGAAGAGAAGGCAGAATCTCAATAGCTGATATCTCCAACACTCGGCAACTCACACCAAAATGAGTCACAACACATCACCTCTTTGTTTTGAAACTCTGGGGAAGACATTTTGATCAATCATCCAAAAACCAGTGGAATGGTAGGCCAATGAAGCCACAGGCTTTTTGAAGATTGAACCAGTGTGATGCTAACTCCCCCACTGGCCTACAGATCAACTTTATCCCTGGAGCACTCTATTGGAAACTCATCAGACTGTTAAAGTGGAAATCGAGCAGCCCTAGCGTAATGTAGCTGGATATTGGTATCACAAGTCCATTTTTTTTAAGTATCTTTCTGAAATTTGTAGTTACATCACTTTGTGGATACGCTGTTGATACAAAGTAGATTTAGGTGAAATAAACCTACAAAAGGCCAGTAACAGCACCTGCCAGCTCAGCCATCATTAGTGTTAATCTAGCTGCCATCATTACTGGTGCTGAAAGTGGTGGTCAGCAAGCAACATGCTACAGCTGCAAATTGGCTCCCATGTATGTTAGAGGGCGAATAGTATAGTTTTAGGTTCACTGATTGCATGAGTGAACCAGGGGTGAGATGAGTTCTGAATTCAAAGTAGGTGCAAGCAATAAATGTATGCAATTTGTATGATCTCCTTTGGATGTCTCTGCATGAGGCTGCTGAACAAGGCCCCCCCCCCCATCATTTTCTTAAGATCCCCTCCCCTCTTCACAGGCTAACACATGGTCGACTTACAGTAGCTGCTGTATTCTCTTCTCTTCCCATAACACCTACCCTCCTCTCTCCATCTGTTGTTGCTCTTCTTGTATTCAATTGATTTTACTGTAACTCCTCCGCAGCATTTCCAGACTACATTTGGACTCAATTCACTTGAGAGTTAGTGCCACATGAGCAACAAGTTTTTTTTGTCTGGGTAAATGAGGTCTGTTTTCTTGGTGGGATTTTGGCTTGACTGTTAGTCCTGACTCTAATACCAATTTAAGAGGTTTGTTTTTAGTTTTGGTTGAATTCCCCTTGAATAGACCTATCCATGCTATATGTTTTAAGACGTATGAATGTCCTTTAACCATTCTTACTATGCCTTTGGTTTCATTTCTCTTGGAATTCCTGCGTAGCTGGTCACTTTTCATCTAATAAGTACTTGGTCAAAGCTTGGTGCATTAGCTGCTGGGCTCCAAGGATACATTTTATTGTTCATCAAAAGAAGCTGAGCAATAATTAGATAACATTAAAGGCTATTTGTGGGGAACTTTCCTTGAACCTGTTGTGTTTTTTCTATTTGCTGTTCCTGTCTTTGTCACACTCACAACAGTAAACCATTTCAGCCTTAAAAGATAATGCTGGTGATGTTCTACATTTTTTTTATTGCCAATAAATCCAATGAAAAGAAAAAACTAAAGCCTGATATATCTTCTTCCTCTGTGCCATAGGGCTCCATTGTTGTCCAAAAACATCAATGAGTCACACTGTTGCACTGGGTGACATGTTCCTTCATTGCCACAAACCCTAGGCTATATAAGTAATGGACGTAGCCACTGGGACATTACCCATTGGTTTGTGGACTCCCGTTTTGAAGCCTCAGTTCTGACATTTAGGCTGTCGTTATCTTGGATTTTTATGCCTTAGCACTGGTGATAACCGTGGCTGGAGGCATTAATTTTCGGAATGTCTGTCCGTCCATCCCATCATTGTGAACCCCATATCTCAAGAATGCCTCCAGGGAATTTCTTCAAATTTGTCATATATGTCCACTTGGACCCAACGATGAACTGAATAGATGTTGGTAGTCATAGGTCAAAGTTCAAGGTCACTGTGACCTTGCATCCATCTCACTGTAGGAGCATGACATCTCAAGAACAGCTTGGGGGAATCTCGTCACAAATGTTCACTTTGACTTGACAATGACCTGACTGGATTTCAGTGGTCAGAGGTCAAGGTCAGCATGACCTAGCATCTGTTTCGTTCTCAGGAACATGATATCTCAACAACACCTTATGGGTTTTAAACTGTAACTGTACTTGGGTTAATATTGGTGGTAAGGGCAGTAATTGTAGTTAGAGCCAGAAGTGACCATATTTGGACAACAGAATGGAGCTAACCCTAGTGCTAACTGCTAGTTTTTCATTAGTGGGGTGCATTTACAGTTATGGTAACAATGATATTGCTAATGGTAATTTTCACTTGCCAAAAATTGACTGAAAACTGTGCTGCTTGCCATACAAAACTAACACAATATCTAGTCCCAAATCACACTGTCAATATAATACCAATATATTGCCCAGGCTTAGTGCTCAATATAAAATCTACAGTTGAAAAAGGCTGGGGTTTTTAACGTTTCACAAAATTCCCGTCTCATTTCCTGCTCACTAGCTGCAGCCAACCTTAATTCACTCTCTATAAAAGAGCCCAGTAAGTTCAGGCCACCTGTGCTCCTTCCTTTCAACATTACAAAGTTAAAAATATTGACATTTTAGCAAAAAAAAAAAAAAAAAAAGCAGTAAAGGATGAATGCCTCAGACTTGTTTACTGCAGTAAAATAACCAGCTATAATTCAAAATGTCACCCCTCTATATCTCACTATTCCACTTCTTTCTCTGGGTTCCTTATCTCATCCCTGTTTCAGTTTTTAGTGAGGAATGTTTCTCACCCTAAATTTCAAACCTCTTGTCTTCTTTTTTCTCCTCTGTCCATCTGGCACCTATTTGTACTCTGTACAGTCCATGCAGGGCACCATTCCTCTCTAGTTTCGCCCTTTCACTCCTTATTCCCCCTCCTAACAAGGTGGAACGGCTCCCCATCTGTCTCCTGGTACTGAAATCCTCCTCTTTTAACATTTCCTAATATCATCCGATCTTTTCCTCCTTCCTCCCTGTCCTACATCTCCTCCCTTTGAGACGCAGAATAATTTTTAACGCTCTCAATCATTCAGACCACTTGTGAGGTCCTTAAATTTGCTCAAACTTTTTAGCCTTGTGTAAATACTTTTGAGATAATCAATACATTCCAGAAACCCATCTTCATGTTGGATCCACTGGCTGAACAACCCCTGGGAAATACCAAAGGAGGTTTCTAATGGTAAATTTGCACACAAATCGAAAAAAGATTCAAACTTGGTGTCTTGAGACTCCCCATATTAAGTATACAACAATGTGCCCTACAGCATGCAGTAAAGAAACAAGGACTTTTTAAGGATGCTGGAGGTCAAAACTGCCTCAGATATGTTTAGCATACAACCCTGCCAGTTAGAACTGCAACACATTTATGTCCCCAAAGACAGTTTCTCATATTTCCAGAGATAGAAATATTCTTCTTTTAGCGGACATACTCTATGACCCTGCACCAGGTAAAAATACATGACTTTAAACAAGAAGGGAACACTTTGTTTAACATGCAGAGACTATCTCCTAAAGGTCAACACACACACACACACACTTAAAAACTTTCTGGACAAACTCATACTTTATGTCACATAAACATTTATTTAGACAATCAAAAATCCTGCTAATTTTAAGGGAACTGCATGGAAAAAGTAAAATGTAGGATCAAATTAAGATCATCCCTATTACTGAAAATGGTTTAATCACAAAAGACTCATTCTGAGTAAATAAAATATTTAATTTACATGTGCACAAAAGTATATTAAAAAAAAAAAGGGGGGGGGGGTGGCAAAGATGTAGTAAAATTGGAGACCCTCTTTGTGTGAGTACTGATTGGAGGAGGAGGGAGTATAAAGAGAGTCTTCCTGATTGAACTCATGCTAAGCTTCATTGGTTCAACGAGTGACTGGTTTTCACAGAACTTTCAGCCTTACTTCACCTTCCTCACCATCAGGTGATGAATCCCAGGGCATCAAAATATGCCACTTGGGTGGTGACCCCAGTGTCACTATCATGACGTCGGGGGCAACCTTTAGCCTTTGTACGAGATGCACCAGGCTTTCAACCGACTTGCATCTGTGTCATTGTAAGATATTTAGCACAATGGATGTGGACATCCCTTAGCTAAAAAGGATGGGTCCAAAAGGCACAGGACTTTGACTCAGAAGACGGGTGTCTGTGTCCCATGTGAAACTAAAAGTGTAGTTATTATCTTACGTCAGTTGTTAGTCAGGTGAGTGTACTAATGTGACTGTTGTCAACCAAAAAATTTTTATCTAAATATAACCACCAACCCCTTCTTGGTTACATAAGGTGACTCGTGTCACTCACTGCCAACCCCCTGTATCAAGATACAGTACAAAAGGCTACTACCCAAGCTCCTAAATATGACTAATATGAGAGCATGTTGGAATATGATATGACTGAAAATTCCAGAAAAAAAGAATAAGTAGCTCATAAGTGGTCTTCTTAACTGAGAGGTCCCTAAAGTGCTTCAGAGGAAAATAGAGCAGCACTTGAGCTTGCACAAAAACAGATCTTTCTCCATGAGAACCGAGCAAACTCTGCTCATAAAGAATGGGTAATACAACTTCAAACTCTAAAAAAAAAAAAAAAAGCTAGGAAGTGGACCTTGAGTTTTGTCAAACTATCTGGCAAATGTCTTTTTGACTTTAAAGTATTTGTGGCTTTGGGTGAAACCTTGTTCTCAGACTTAATGAAGGATAAATAAAGGGAGTAAACTACCTGCCAGGAAGGATGTTCATCCTGCTCTCTGAGACAAGAAGGAGACAATGAGTAAATGAGCAGCAAGTCATCCAAGTCAGCTTTAAACATTGGCCAAGGTTGGTGGCATCCAGCTGCAAGGTCACACTAAGAGACGACACCACTTGATTGCCAGAGACAGAGTAATTTGCTTGGCTCTTGTCCTTGCAGCCTTCCCAGACCTCGACTTTAACATTCCAAGTGAAAAATGGCTTCTTTAGACTCATTGATGCATGTAGCTTTATAACTGCAGAAAATATCATTACTGTTTGCTGTAATTTTAATGCAGCAGGGGTGCTTGCGGGTATTTCCAGTTTCTGTCCCACATCTGTCCCGGTTTTGTTCCCAGTTGTAGTTCCAGTGCAGGTTGCAGTGCTAAAATTGTTTTTCTTTCATCATAATGAAAACATTAGTTTCAAGCATTAAGATTCGACCTACTTTTGCTTTAGGGGGACATTAGGCTTAATTATACTGTTATACAGTTAATTTCATGTACTCTGCAGCGGCGGGGGGAAATGCTCTTGATATATTGGGCTGCAGCTGTTCAGTGAATACAGAGGAAAGCTATAATTCTTTAAGAGATTTCTGTTTGGAAATGGTCAAGCAATGCTATTATTCAGCTAATGGTATATTGCTGACTCATGCTCGACTCAAGGACCTTAGATTTGGATTATAACAAAGCAGTGTGTGCTGTGCTGTGGGCTTATAACCAAGGTAACGTGCGTGCAGGTTCTATCCATTTGTCTGAAATACAAATTAGCATTCAGGGGTTTTATTCACCAGCATTTGTCAGCCTTAGGTCAGAGCAGAATGTTGTTAAAATATGTTCGATGACAGTTACACCATCAGAGATCGTCCAGGTGTTGAAAGACTTCTGTGTCCAGGGGAACTTCTGCAGAGGGAATGTAATCTTTTACAGTAACACCCTGCTTCTCCATGTTCATGTCTGTGTGGTCCTCTGCTGTCGAGTAAAGAGCAGCTCCACATGAGCAGCTGAGGGTTTACCGCATGGCTCAAGGGTACATCAGCTCAGCAGTAGCTGACTGAAGAGTGCTGCTCATGCATTTTCTCTGCTTAGAGTTAAAGGCCCAGAAAACCTAGTTTCCCCCCTATCTTTTTCAACTAATTATACAGTGTTACAAGCAAGTCCTACAGGAATATACTACTGTCTGCCAGGTTGTTCCACATTAGAGTTTTCTACATTTTTGTTTTGTATGTGCTGTTTTGTGGGTTGAATTGGGTTGGGCATTGGTGGAAAACAATGCTGTTGCATATTTTTACCTACCAATTTGAATTTAATTATTAAAGAAGCCCTAATAAAGCAGATTTGGCTTTCAAACTCATTAATTCATAATTAAGGATTATTAGGAAGGACTCTAACTTCTAAGCAGTATTAATAGATTTTTTTAAACTTTGGGGCGTTGGAACGAGCTTTAGAATATTAACTGATGACCTTTAAACGGTAACTTTGGTATTTTTCAACCCTTCCTTTCCATGTTTTTGTGTCAAAGTGACTAATGGGAACAACAGCTTGTGAAATTAGTTCAGTACTGAGCTGCAAATTAACCACTCCAGGCATATGGCACCGTCAATGTATGTCTACTAAAGTGTTTGTGTTTTCCACTGACAGACTCAAGTTGTTATATAGTCTGCCAACATTATTGAAAGGTTCCCTACTAAGATAGACCTCTTTGTTAAAGAGTAAGATCCTTTTTGTTTAACGAGAAACGCTCTCGAACTCACCAGACTCCATTTCAAGGAGCAGTAATTTTATCATCGTAAAGCACAACTTACCAAAGTCAACATGTACAAAATACAACTCACAAATACTGTCTGAAGTCATCTTTCCACAGTTCCAAGATTTATCAGCTCTAGTGTGGTTGAAATGGACCCTTAATTCACACAGTCAGACATGAAAATATGCTGGCTCTATGCATGCTAATAAATGACTGTTTATTCAATGCAGTCTGGTGGGTTTGGTGATAGCGATTTCAGGGCTGTTTCTGGTTAAACAGTTGGATCTTACTCTTCAACAAACAGGTCTATCTTGGCAGGGATTCTTCCCATAATGTTGTCAGACTCTTATAATAACAATCTGAGCCTGTGAGAGACAAAAAAAACCCAACTACTTTTAGTGGATGTACATTGTCGATGCACAGATGGCATACATGGCTGTCCATTATGACACCAAACCATCTTTTTATTGCATCAAATAACTAATTATAGGCAAATTGATAAGCACTACCTATAATGGCAGAAACCATCTTTAGGAATGATTTATTTGATGTGTACATAGATTTTTGTCCCATTTGCTAATACAGATGGGTCAGGGTTTATGACCTATCCTGCAACTAGCCACCAGGGGTCATCGAGATGTTTTGGCTTCACTTTTTGGGAGTTGTCATGTCAGCCATCTTTAATATACAGGCAATGATTTACGTATTCAGTAGACATGGAGCCACATTAGCACTCATTTGGAGTATTCCAATACTCACCCTTCTTTTAGCTGTAGTTTTGTCTTCACCACCTCCTGAAGGAAACATCTGCCTCTTTAGCTGCTAATTGTTCCACTATGTTCACCAGGTAGGTGCTAAATTTTCCATCAGCTGATTGGTGTTGCGCAGTTAGTGAACAGTGGCTCTGCTGCTGCTAGAATTCGGGTGGATGAGAGTGGTGAGAGTGAATCACAAAATTGCATGGAAATATTGACTAGAGCTGCTTTAAGTTAAACTTTTACTTATTTAGGTACAAATGCTTGTCATACCAGGGTTTCAGGTGCTTTAACTGCAGAGCAGAGTGACTGTTTTAGTGTCATTCACCAAGGCTGTGTACTACGCAAGCAATTTAACACATAGTGCACTGGCTTCCACCCTTCAAATTGCTCCTGCCTGCTTTTTCAGGCATGAATTGAGTGCTAACTTTCATTTCATGGTGCTGTTCATGCCAACAGAAGGAATCGTTTGCATTTTGTTTATAGGCACAATAAAAACCAAACAGTTATGATCCTGTAAACTGTAACGTTTCCTTGAATATTTGTCTTTCTCTACAGCCTGTGGTCTCATTTGCTTCAGACTCTCCATAGATCTGTTTCGGGGACTTTTTTGCACTGAGATGATCATTTTATGGCAGCAGGAATATTACCATGCTCCCGTGGCTCTGACCTTTACTCAGTTCTTTCTACTGGATGCTTGTAATGCTGGTGATGTAAGAGGTGAACCCTCCACTGTAACACTCTGAACAAGAAGCCGAATGCCTGTCATGAAAAGTTAAAGCTGTGCAAGCCTTTGAGGACTCTCTGAGAAAACTTTGGAAACAGGGAACCTTTTGCTTTAACAAAGTGTGCATACAGGGTTTGAAATCCCAAACCTTTGCATTGTTATTTTGCTAATTGCCTCAGCTCACACGTGAGTCCCCACCTGTATTTTCGGTGTCTCTTTGTGAACGTCAAACACAAGTCATACCAGATTCAGTTGGTTTCCTAATTAGAGGAAAGGTGCTGCAAATCAATGAATGCCTGTATTGCAGGAAAGCAAGCTCTCCTTAGGGGGGGGATCATGGGGGAATTAAACAACTGTTATTGAAAATGACTGGGCCAGTATTCGACAAAAGACAATTTGCACTCTGATTCCCCGTTGCTTACTCCACATTTTTAAAGTAACAATTCGATAATTGTTTGGGGTTTGTTTACCCGCCTTATTGTTGCTGGTGATGAAACTCAAGGCTTATAGATGTCCTTAACTTACTGAGAAGGTGTACTGATGGTCCACTGAAACCACTGCAGCTAGTACTTTAATTTGATTAGTCTTTTTTTATTAACAAGTTTCAGTACACCAGTGTTCCCCCAAATATGTGTAAAATATATTAAAACCTCTTGTACTCCACCTCCATTTTGCAGCAAAAACGTCTAAAATGACATACCCAAATTAAAATGACTGTAGCTTCTGAACTGCTCTGACTACATGCATGCATGAGGTCTTGCCAGAAAGAAAACTCCCTGAAGTTTCTTGTGAAAGTGTCAGAAACACTCCAGTTGATACAGAGACAGAGTCATGGGCCTCTGAAGTCAGTAAAAAGATTTTGCCTAAAATAAAATTAAAAAAAATGATTTTCAGGATGAATAACTGTCTGTGGCTTCATCTGAGCAGGTAAATGACACTGTGGGGCTGTAGGCACACTATCAATGAACATTTGTTTCAAATTTGAAGAAGATTGCTCAGAGTATGACCATTCTACAGTGTTTTTTCCATGAAAAGATCCAGGCGGAGCTCCAAATGACAAGTCGGTCACTAGGCTTCAAAACAGTACTGTCAGTGATCAAGCAACACTCAGCCAGCTTCAAACATTGTACCTTATTGAAATCAGGCATGATTATGATAATTGATGTTGTTTATAACAGAAACACCATAAAATATCACCAAATAAAGTCATATGAAACGTGAAAGTTATGATCCCACTTTTTAGATGGTAAAACCACTCCACATACGATCGCGAGTAAAAACGGCATGACATGACTTGTCACCACTCATCGAGATTTTGGACTATGTGTGTTTAAGCTGCTCTGGTACGAAATACATAGTAAGTAAAAGAAAAACAATGTTATTTTTGAAAAGTTGGGAGCTTCCTGAATCCAGCAATACCAAACATCACATGGTTTGATGACGTAGTGCGCCTGGGAGATACCATTTAACAGAGGAGGGGGGGAGCGAGGACGTTGGCGTCCTGGCGGCGTTAGAGAGGTTAAACAGAAACTCTGCTCTCTGCCTGTATTTTCCTATTTTCTTCTTGATTTCTGTGTTCTATATGTCTATTGTGCATGTACCTCCACAGTGCTCAGATGAAGTAGGGGTTTTGTAAAAATGCCAGATCATAAGCAGCAGCCATCCAAGAGACACAGCACTGAAATAAATATAGCGAGGCAAAACGGCAAACGTGAATAAATCTGGGGTTGGCTTTTACCTTTACTTTCACTGGCATTCGTGTTCACAAACAATAACAGACAGTTCTGCATAGTATATACCTTTAATAATGTTTATATATTATTAGTAATACTGTAATTTATATTATTTTAAGTTTTTTGGTGCACACGTAACTCTCAAAATATAATACATTATTAGTTACTTTCATTTGATACTAATAAGTAACTTTAAATGTTACTCTCTTTGTCTTTGTAGACAGTGACGTTATTTATTAGCATGTTATCAGAGCACAGAAGCTCCACTTTATTACAGTTCATTTCAAATCCAGTGGTGGGTGACACGGAGGGCCTTATGTAGATGGTCTAAAATGCAAAGCGCCAGGCGTGCGGCATGTGGGCATGTCCCAGTCACTTGCTAGTTAGACAGCGCGTTTTCAGACTGTGCGCCATGGTGGAGAGTCTAAAAGGGTTGGACTTACTCTGTGAATTAGTCATGGGTGTGTTTTGGGCGTATCATTCAATAAGCCAATCAGGGTGTCACCTCTCATTCCCTTTAAAAGAGGCGCGATTGGAGCACATGGTGGAGAGCTAGTTAGATGGCGGACCTACCAACTGGAAAGAGTGAGTGTTTTACAGCTGAGGAGACGATAAATGTATCTCTATATCGACTGTCCCGTCACATCTGATGTCAGATCAAAGGGGATTGGCACCGTTTGGCACGTTTGGCACGCGTAATGGATACCCAACCTGATTTGATTAACACAGCTGCAAACTAATGAGTTCACATCCCTCTCAGTCAACCACAAACAGCCACAGCATCAGATAGGGAGTATATATTCAGCATCTGTCATCTTAGAAAAGTCAAAAGAAAAGAAACAGAGTGAGACTGTGAGAGAGAAAGAGAGAGCGTGTGCGCGCACGAGAGAAACATTGTCAACAAATTGTAAGTTATTCAATTTTATTTTAACCTGGGAGGTTAGAGAGCCCAGCTCCCTCTCCAGCATCCTGAACCCCCCACCTGAAGGTCCAGGAAGGGTTGGTCCCGTGGCTGCATCCGGGCCGTCTGGTCTGGCTGCGCACGGGCTGTGGAGCTTCCCCCGGCTTCCCCCGGCTGTGCGGCAGGCTGTGCAGCTGCTGTGCAGCCTCTTCCTCCTCCTCCTCCTCCTCCTCCTCCTGACAAGATGATCTTCAGTTTTACGATCTAAAAGCTTTTTTTTTTTAAATATACATTTGTACTTGTAAGGCTATAAGTTTACGCTTTTAGTTCACAGAAGCTGGTTATTGTTGTGTTTATGTCAAAATAAAGTTTATGAAACATTTTCACATCTTTGATTTTGTGATTTACATGCCAAAATGATCACAATTCAATTGGGAAAGACAAGTTCATTTTACAGGCTATGCATCATCAGCCCGTGGAGGTCTGCTCGCAGTTCCGTATATTCGGACACTGTGAGCTTGGACCTCCCGGATTATGATGATCATTATTACTGCGATTAGATCATTCTGATTAATGACTGACCATTAAGACGTGTTTCTGATAAATATTTTAATGTGCACAATAATATCCTTTCACATTGTAATCATATTTTTATTTGTTATCTTTTGCATATGTGTGGCTGCTCCGTGTGTGTCTGAGCAGAGTGCACGCGCGTTGTGCACCCGCCTAGAGACACATATTACTAACTTGTTTAACAGCGAAATACTGTGCCGTTGAGCTTAGACCAGGTTTTTGTTGGTCACTGGTGCATTTGCTTTTTTCGTCATCTAACTAGCAACGCGCCATGACTGCGCCTGACCACTCCTCATTTTTAGACCAACACACCCAGAGAAGTGCAAGTTCATTTGCTAGTTAGACGACGAGGGTGCAGGGCGTGAAAATGACAACTGCGCCTGCATCTAAATAGCAATGACACTGACGCTGCGACACGGATTATGCGCCCTCCGCCGTCTGCTTTAGACCATCTAAATAGGGCTCTGAGTGGGTTTACATGGACAGTTTAATTTCTCTTTTCATTCGGAATGAAAGTTCATTCCTATTAAAAGTGATCTTGTAAACACCTAATTCGGAATGAAAATGGCCAATGCGATTGAAAATTCATTCCGATGTAAGGGGCTGGAATATTCCGTTTCTAATTCCGAATGAAAGAATTTCTTGCACTTGTATACACTCATTCCTCTTTAAGATCATTCCGGTTTTTCTGCGCATGCTCGTTTCCTTGAGCTTGTTTCCTTCTGGTGCGATGACGTTTATAGCGCGCATAGCAACAGGCTGAGATAGAGCAGTCGGACTCATTGTACTCACCGGTTTCCATTCGCCACAGCACGGTCTTCTATCTCCCCTCTTCGACCTTCTGCCTCCCTTCTCCTGCTCAACAGACGAAGCATTAGCAGAACAAGGTTGTTGTCGTACTGCTGCTTCGAGAATATAAGCAAAACAAGCCTGAAAAACGCACTAAGAACGGTGTCGTCAAGCATCTTGTTATCCGGAACGAGGACTACAGTGTTTTCTTCCGGTGAACGTAAACACGTGACATCCGCCCCGCCCCCTATCCAATCAGAAATGTTCCCTGCCCCAAATCTTGCGTGGACCTGAATAAAGGCGATTAAACTGATCTCCCGTGTAAACCCTCATTCGGAATGAATATTTCCCATGTAAACTACCTGGAGAAACTTTAATTCTGAATGACTTCATTCAGATTGATTTCATTCTGAATGACAGGCCATCATGTAACTGCACCCATTGTACCATCTAATGAGGGCTGTCCTCCAGATCAAGGTCTGTCCCATTCATGCATTCATATACAAACATCCCCTGCTTGTGTTAATAATAGCGTGATAATATAGAACAATGAAACAGCCTTAAGACGCAGAAGCAGAGCCAGATACATTATAGACTTTGGGGAACTGCCCATTGGTCCGACAGCCCATTGGTCCGACATCCCATTGTTCCGACCATATTGAACCCATTGTTCTGAAGTCCCGTTGTTCTGAAATCATCATGATGCCCTGTGGTTAAGGTCTGGTTAGGTTTAGGCACAAAAACCACTTGGTTAGGGTTAGGAAAAGATCATGATGTGGGTTAAAATGAAAAAGAAAGTGACAAACACATAAGCTGTGAGCCTGCTTCGCCTCAAGCCTTTCCCAGCTGACCCAGAGCCGGTCGCGGTGCACCATCAAGGTAGAAATTCGCCTGCTGGGAGCCGTTCAGCACTGCAGACCGTCGGACTAATGGGATGTCGGACCAATGAGCTGTCGGACCAATGACATGGACCCCAGACTTTGTAGGTATGTGAATGTAAACACGTTGAACATGCTAACACACAGTACATCAGCCAGATGTGCCGATCACTGGCACCCTTCTATAACATAGTCTGTAAGGCAATGACAAGACAGGTTTATCCATTCTGGGCTACTGTAGAAACAAGGTGGCGCAACATGGCGGGGACTGTAGACGAGGACCTGCTCCTTATGTAGATATAAACAGCTCATTCTAAGGTAACAAAAGCACAACACTTCTTATTAAAACATACTAATTATAGTCTGTTCCATTTCTGCCAATACATTCCCCAAAACCCTACCATTCCTGACCATGTTAATACATGTCTACAAACAATATTTGGATGGCTATTATAAAGTTGCAACTGAGGATTATAATACCTTGTTAAATGGTTAATAATACTGTGTAGAGCGTCTATAAGCATTACTGGGTGGGCATTATAAAGTTGCAATGTTAATAGATGCACTACGCAGTTTTTATTAACCATTTTACAAGATATAATCATCAGCTGTAACCTTATACTGTAATGGCATCTAAATAATGTTTATAAAAGGTTTACAATGCAATTATTTAAGATATAGGGCTATAATGCAGGATTTTAGTATACCTTTAACCATTAATAAATAATTACATTACCACATTGTTATAATATGTGCAATAAACTGTTAAAATAGCATCAATTATAGCATTACTAGTAGTAGGTAAACATTATTAATTATGATTTCAATTGAGTGGTATCATAGATCATAGGTGTGTTTGGATGTCATATGTTTAAATGTATTAATTTGTACTCCTCCACCACCTCCTGATCTATCATGCAGATGAGGCAAGTGTGGGTGGAGGTAAACAGTTCTCTACAACTGAAAACAGCTTCAGTCATCACTGTAATTCTTTCGCCCACTCCAGAGCAATCAAGTTATTTTTTCTTTCTTTTTCTTCTGTTTGCCTGTATTTGTTCCATCTCACTTTGTCACATTTCCCTCCTATCTGGTATTTATATGCCAATTAATCTCGTAAATATATGCTCATGTTGTTCTGAGTGAACAGTGTGATAGTGTTGTCACCAAAATAAATCATGTCAGGGTAGCAAACGATTAAAATCCCAATGGAAGTGTGTCCGCTGGCTTTATTGTTCATTTAGAATTGACAGTACTGTGAACTTTTCCTCACTTCTTCAAACGAAAAATCCAAAAATATGGCCAAATGAGAGCCAGTTTCAAATCGTAGCGACTGGACAGAACACAGAGTGCAGGGAAAGTTTAGGCCACAACAAATCCAGGGTAGCAGCTGACTTCAAACAGCTCAGCTTTCACTGTGGATCCCCCCCATGGCTGCTCTGTAATATCAAAGCAGTTGACAGTTTTGGCTCTTGTTCAGACAGACCTTTAAATTTTAATGATACATGTTGCCTGCTTTCGTTTCAGAGCGTCTTTCTTTTTTTTTTTTTTCTTTTTTTTGCCGGATATGCAGCTTTCCTGCCTGGAAGCAGCACCTGAATGCCTCTCCATGTCAGACAATCACTGTAACATGGGCCAACAATGTCCTCTCAAATACATTTCAGGTGCACATGAATGCATCATTAGTGCTTTGAGTTTGAGTGTGAGTATTACATGTTTTCTTTGGTCCAAACTATGTCAGAGAAGTCGACTTTGCTTTTCTTGTTTGTTTAAGTTCACACGGACTGACTACAAGCAAACCAAGGCCTGTAAACAAAAGTCACATTAACTCTCTTGTGCGCTGGACACAGTTTGGTGACCTGTCATCCTGCCAGGTTACAGAGTTTGGTGGCAGAGGGGGGAGTCAAAACAAATCAAGAAGTTTCTGTTTGTCTCTTCTGGTGGAATCGGAGAGGTACACATAGCGAAAACTCAATATCGGCTTTGGTCTCGACTTCTGTTTGACCTCAGATTATTTGTTTTGCTAGGGCTTCAAAGAAAAATGAATTTCTGGTCAAATGTTGTAATAGGTATATAAAACCCATCTCCTATCTAAGCTGAAAAGAACTGTGTGAAATTGAGTTGAATCAATGGCTTGATATGGATACAAGAAACACAATACAATAGGATAGATTGGATGGATCTTAAAAACTAACATTGAATCAGTATTGACCAACATAATATAAACGCCCATCCAACACTATAAACAACAATAACATGATATTAGTTACTAAGGGAGCCTGCCCAACACTAATAACTCCCTCCATTCAGAATCAATAAAAGACATGAGCAAGTTTTTCTTTTTTTCCCCCAGTCCATACAAATTCAAAGTCTAATCCTGAGTTGTATGACTTCACTTATCTTTTCGTAAGTCAGAGTCATAGCTACACACACACTAAGGTACACTCACACATCAGTCAATGCAAGTATGTCTATAAAGGAACTCCATTTGTACTGTCTGTTGGCTGTAAATTCACTCCAGAGGTTAAATTCATGCAGATAAGCTGACTCTTAAATTAATTTAAAAGTGACCTACCTTAAAGGGCCAGTGCGTAAAATGGGTTGAAAACCGTTGAAAACAGTGACATCAGTGGTCAAATTCTAGATTGCAGGGCTCACTCGCTCACCCCTCCCGTTGGGTAAATGACGGTGGCCTTGTAGGGACAAAAAGCGTTGTGCAGAAACAAGTTTTTCAGGAGTAGGTCTATCTAGTGACGAGGTGAATGTTTATTTAGAAATCTAAACCATGTTACGATATTGTAATGAATCACTCACGAGCAGGAGACCAGAGGAGCGTTCGGGAAAAAGGCCCGTTTATCTGAGCACTCCAAAAACTCCGGTAACACTCCACTCCGTCCCAAACTCTGACTCTTCTAGCATAACACACACACTCCATACACACATACTCGTTTACAATACCTAGCGGGCACCCCCTCCCCTCTCTGCTCCACCAACCTCCAGCCCGCATACTGACTGACAGCGTAGCTGGTAAATAGAGCTCAGCTGTTTATTTAGCCTAGCAATATCTCTGGACTATAGTAGCTGCAATGGATGACTTTGAACGCGATTTTGAAGAGCTTCTTGTAGCGGACACAGACCCAGAGCCATACCTGTTTGAGCCGGAGCATACAGATGAGGAACTTGGATACTGAGCGGGCGAGACGAGAGGCTGAATCCTCCACTCCCATTTTGCTGTGTAGAATGGGATTCGGTGCTACCATCGTTGGTGAGATATATCATCAGGAGGAAAAGCGCCGCAGAGAGTGCATCACAAGGAGTGAAGTTGCGTCTTCTTTTCCTCGCAGATGACGGTTCGGGTTCATTCTCTCCTGTTGCATGGTAAGTGTGGTCCATTCGCAAACTTTATAACTAAAAAAACTTTTCACTACTCTCTATCGACGAACTACTAACACTCTCTGCTGTTTCCTTCTCTTTCTTCTTCCTTCCGGTGTCTTCATTGGTTTATTTATACATGCGAAATGCGTTCTCTGGCTGGCTGGATTGTCCACTCGGGCTGCCTTACATACATGGCGGTGCAAGATGGCGACCTCTCTAAAGCAAGGCCCTTGCTATATATATATTCATTCATTCATCTTCTAACCGCTTCATCCTCTTGAGGGTCGCGGGGGGGCTGGAGCCTATCCCAGCTGACATCAGGCGAGAGGCAGGGTACACCCTGGACAAAAGCATAATTATAAGGCTATGAAAACCAAACAAATTTTATTTTATAGCGATTATACACTTGTATAAACATATTAATGGGTAGAATATTCAGATTCAGATTCAGATTTGACAATAAACCATGCCAAATATTACACACTGGTCCTTTAAATCAAAAGGTTTTAGCAAAAATGTTTGTGTTTGTGATGTGCTAGGCATAGGAATCAGTAAATGAGACTTGGATTACACTGCATGAGTTTGTGAGAGTTAGTAAATGGATGTTTTGATATAGTTTGCTGTTGTTAAATGCAGACCTCTATGATTTCAATTGATCAAAATTTTCTCCATTTTTGGATTCTTCAGTCAATGTGGAGGTGTGCGAGAAAGACAGCTTTCTTCATGATTTCATCATAACAGGGGGTGAGCAATTGGGGGGGTGGAGTATTCCTTTAATGAATCACATTGTTTAGTCAGTTCAGTCAGCCAAATCATGTGGAAGAATTTATTCTATGTATACTGAATGAGTTCATGAACTGTTTATGTTTAAATCTGGCATGTATGGAGAAACAAAGTCTCTTCCTTGCTGGTGTCCCCCCATTAGGACTCTCATTTTTCAGGAACAATATCTACAGTAGTTAACAGTTAGAGACAAATCATTTTTGATCCTGTTTCAATAGTGCCATGAACTACACATTTAATGTTTGTCAGTTTGAAGGTTAATTTTGCAAGAAAGTCACATTTAGTTGTAGGTTTGTCGTTGTGCCATCTTGCACAATATACTGTACATCACCAACACCAGCGAGTTAGCTAACTTAGCCATGTTTGACACACAAATGTAACGTTATTGTACCTGATGTGTTTTATCCAGCAAAAGAATGAGCAAGACCTGTTGCTTGTGTGGGTACACCCTGGTATGAAGCATCATACTGTAGCTTCAGTGAGAGAGTAGATTACAATGTCATTTAAGTGTGTATTATTTTCTATTTTTGTGTATTCTTTGTAATTAGGTATTTTCACATTTTGTTATACTGTTACTGACTCAAGAAGCCTGGACTGGAAAGTTTGGCTGGGTTTGCAATTTTATCCTATTTCTAAATAATTAGCACTGTAAATACATTAAAATTGTCTGAATAAATCAGTTTGTGAGACTGAGCTTTACATAAAAACATTGTGGAAGCTCTCTGATACCCCTCTAACCCCTTAAAGCTGCAAAATGTTTTGGTCCACCCTGCACTAACATTGGTCTCGAAACTCACCTGGAACCAAATAAGTGACTGCCTATACTGCTCATGTTTCCCTAAGAAAGACAGGGTTCTATAAAAGAAAAGAAAGAAAAGCGAAAGACAGCAAAGTGACTTTGTAAAAAGGTGTGTGACAGAGAAATAGATTGAGACAGAAGGGGAAGGGGGCCCACATAGACTGCGTATGCATAGGGCCCAGAATTTTGTGCTACGCCCCTGTTCATGGCAAAATTCAAAGAGGATAAACAAGACATATCATGCATATTTTTTTTTTTCCAAAATAAGGTCCCATGGTGGTCCACTGGAGGAGGAGGGACTTTGCCCCTCGAAAGGCTCTGACCTTATTGCTACCCTCAAGAATACACCATGCTTGGTGTAGCAGACACTGGGGAGTGACAGTAATAACTTCTACTCCACTCTACAGCTAGATGCAGGGGTGGCAACATCAGCAGCAATGTTTGCAGCAGTTACAGCAGACCAGAGTGATGACAGTTTTAATGCCCTGCGGGGGTGCGCTGGATTGGATGTATATTGCAGCAACTGCTCAACTTCTCCTAGAAGCAAACTCATTTTTGAGGTGCTGTCTTTTGGTGTCATGTTGAGTTTGACACTGCTGTCAACTAACTGGAGTCCTGTGTGAAGGCCCCCTGAGTGGGGCAACATACAAGTTAAACATATGGTGTATCATAACTGCTGTTATTGTCAATAACAGTGACATGTATGAAACAGGGTGTAGCAGCTTCAAAAATGACGATGATCACATCTGCTTGTAATGCTGCTGCAATTTCCATTCAGTAACCACCCAGAGAAATTGATTCTTCACTCAGCTCAGCAGGAGCTTCAACACATTACCATACCTGCACCCAGCCCATGTGTCAGCCGATATATACTGCCGCCTATCTTTCTCAATATCAGTCTAATCAGCTGAGCTGCTGTGGCCAGTCTCAGTCAGCAGTGAACGACATGTCCCAGCCTCAGATTAACTCTGCAAATGCATTGAAGTACCCCGAGCTGTTTTTCTGTGTTGTCTTATACTCTCCGTGTCCTTTGACAGGCTCGTAAATAATGCAGGAGGACTTTGCGATGATAACTGGCTCGGAGGCAAAGCACACACACACACAAATCGGGCACACGCATACTTTTTCTGTTTTTCTTTTTTGTTTTTTATATCTTTCCCTATATCTTTTTCTTATGCGCCTGGAGTTCGGCTCATTTCAGCTGTGTTTATATTTACTCTCTGACACTTTTTTTTCACCCATGCTTAGGGGCTCTGGGTGGCATGTTTACAGCTCACAACTTTCTCATTGCCTGGGTCATATATACCAACACATAGATGGACAGGTGTGCCTGGTATCTGTTGTCCATTAGGGAGAGCTGGTACTTCGATCACACCAGCAAACACACACACACTGATAATGATGCTTTGGAGCTTTACGGTAGGACTCCATGTTCATGAATTAATAATTGTTGTTTTTTTTGTTTTTACTTTCTTGTAGAGTTGATCTGGCTGTCTCACAGTGCACACGGGCCTCCGTCCTCCCCAGGAACGAATAACCTTGCCAGCCGCTTATTGATTTTTGCCCTCTCCTTCTAAGTCTTGTGCAAACACCTGGATAGGAGCTCTTTGTAGTGAGCTGGGAGAGGTATTATACTGAGACAGCATGAGTTATGATGGTTTGAAAATCCTCTGCGGTTCCTACAGTGTAAAGGCTCATACCAGGGGTTGGAGATATAAATGTTTTAATATTGTCTGTTAAATTTATACCGTTATTCACACTGAAAACAAAATCTCTTTGATGCGGGTTTGTCATAATGTTGTGAAAGTCAGAAATTGCAAGGAAGCTCTGGCCCAAAGTGCCACTAAAAGCTAATAAATCTGTGTGAAATCAAACATGGGAACTAAAAAGAGCAGTGCTCATTCTTGCATGTAATTTATTTAAACTACTTGTCAAATATTCAGGCGTGATTGCAACTGCGACCTCCTATCAGCAAGAGAAACTGACTTTTTTCAGTGGAAATCCACTAACAATGTGGTGCAAAGCAGGGAAATATGTTGAAAAACAGCACCATCATCTTCTATAAGATCTGATATGATTTTGCAACAGTAAAACAAATGTTTGTGTGTAAAAGAGTTATAAATCAGATTGAAGTAGACAATTGTTTTATGGAGAGTGATGCTTGTTTGTTGTTGGTAATACAACTGTAAAACTACTGCTACAGTACCTAACAGGAAACACAGAAGGGCTCCTGTTCAGCTCTGGGGCCATAACACATTCTTAGAAGCCTTTAGGGCTGTCAGAATTGGCCAGAAATGAGGTCTGATTATTATTTTTACAAAACAAAACCAAAGCAGCAACCTCCTGGGCTGAAAAATGAAGCCGTTCCTCTAAAGGCCACTAGAGGCTCCCCATAGACCCCATGTTAAAAAGCCCAACTTCACAGCAGAAATAAATATTTTGCCATTAAAGACAAAGTTTTAAAAAGTTTTTTTTATAATTTGAATGTTTTTTTTAAAAATTAGATTTCAGGTAATGGGCCTACACAAAATAGTACATTTTGTTTTTATGGTTTAAGCCTGTTTTTGTTAGCAAAAATTAGCATTAGTCTTTTTGCTGTAAAGCTGCAAATGCACCTTGCTAACCAAACTAGCAGCTAGCATTAAGACATGGGTGGGCAACCTGTGGCTCTGGAGCCACACGTGGCTCTTTATCCCGTTATTAACATATTCATTTTTATTTATCAGTGATGAAAACCTAAAGAAAGTCTTACATTCTTCAGTTGTAAAAATGTGAAGCCTATATACCGATGAAAAAAAAAAAATAATAATAATTAGCATTTCAAGAACTAAAACTGGCACCTTTTTCCTGAAATTTTGCTGAACCTCGACAGCAGTGCATTGTCTTGAGTCTTCCTAGATGGTTAGTCATGGATGCCAAATCCAGAAAATCGGAATTAAACAGAGATTTTAGTGCATGGCTAGATTTGTTTGCTTTCGCTGCCAGCTCTGCAAAGTTCCAAATAAATATAAATAGTGCCCTGCACAGTAGCCGCCCTATTTAGACTATCAGTATAGGCTAATTTAGTCTAATAGGCTGTGTTACCTTCATTATAAGGCTCAAATATGTTTTTGCTGCTCCATGAATTTTTTAAAAATGGGTGATGGGTAGTGATGGCCAAATGAAGCCTCATGAAGCATTTTCTTTATTTTATGAGCCCACTAGATGGCTCTCTTGGTTTAAAAAGGGAGGCTCAAAGAATGGCAATTCAATGTATTTTCAATCTTTTGTTGAAAAAAAGCGCCATCTAGTGGGCTTATAAAATAAAGAAAATGCTTCATGAAGCATCATTTGGCCATCACTAGTGATGGGTGATGTCACGATAATTACATCCATTATTTTTAAAGTCTATGGTTCAAACCATCAATCATGAGTTTTTGAGCATCATATCCATAAGAGGGCAAACCAATACATTGAGAGACATGACTACTTGTATAGGGGTCAAACTAGGCCAGGGCTGTCTTTAGACCTACGCTCTTTCATTTTCTCTTGGGATTTCCTTTTACCTGTCAGTAGGTTTCCTTAAAAGCTACCTCGCACGTCTAGGTAGTCACACATCACAACGGGCTGTTGGCCAGCAGCAGCACTGGGTCTTGCATGGGGGGAGTCAGGGCAGTTTGGGATGAGACCGGAGCTGCCGTTCTCCTCCTGGCAAAGTCTCGCTCCTAGCAGTTTTGTTTTTTCAACATTAACATGTCTTTTAAAAGAGTTACATACCTGTACACATTACAAAATAAACAAATAAAATAATGTGCTATAAATCTTTGTTTAAAGTCTCAGACCTCTCTTTCTTTCTTTCTCTCAACACCGTGGTTGGTGCTAGAATTAGAGCGGAAACATGCTATCTCTTGAAATGAGATCAAATGAATGATTCCCCAAATGATCTGTTATTCATACTGCTTTAAACAAACAATTTCTTGACAGCTGCGGTAGCGCTTCCTTTTTTGACATGCACTTATTAACTTTCACAATCAAATGACAATTTTTTTTCTTTTTTCTTTACAATTCAATTACATGATTGAATTTAGAATACTCACTAATCCTGTGGATACAAGTGATAGTAGGCAGGGCGAATCTAAACATGCTCTCATATGACAGGGTCACAGCCCAGTAGTATTACTGAAATGAAACATGACAGTGGCTGCTGAAGTTCCAGATCTTTGGTCAGAAAAACAGGGAGGACTGGAAGAGAGAAAAGTATTTGGGTGTCTGATGTGATCCAACTTTATGTGCTGAAAACAAAAAAAGAACAGTCACAGGTTTTTAATTAAAAATGTTGGCTCAGTTGTAAAATTACTGGGATGTGTTTTTCACAATCTCAATGGTGGAAAAAAGCACACATCTGGGGAAAAAAAAACAACAACGACAGATTTAAAAAGTCTGTACACATCAGGATCTGAACCCAAAGTTGCACCACCAGTACTAGAGGTGTATTTCTCTCTGGGTCCATCTGAAATAAAAGTCAGGGCTGTCTTGAAACTCACACTCTGAGAATAAAGTCTTAGAAAGGTTAGCGGCCAAAAAACAGCATCTTGTTAACCTGTTGCGAAAGAACTAGTATCAGTCCTTGGGATGAACACAAGCTGTAACATATATAAAGATTTTTTCCACCAACATGAGAAACTTAAAGGTTCTGTATGTGATAATCAGAGCATTAATATAGCAGCAAACCGCTATTTGCTATGTGAAGATATAGTGGAGTTATGACGTCCTGAGCAGAGAATGAAGTTATGTACTGTCTGTGTGTGTTGTAATCTGAGCTTCTCTGTGGTTTGTTGTGGTAAACTGGTCCAGATGAGAGTCCATGTTAGTGATGGGCAAAGCAGTTCTTTAGATGTTACTGAATCACTAGAATCAGTTCATTAAAAAGATTCATTCATAAGATTCATTCACCGAATCGTTCAGTGCTTGGCGGGAGGAGTCCTGACTGTGTACTGCGTCACGGCTGAGCTGCTGCTGCATCTGCCCTGCACTGGTGAGTCTCATTACTGACAAGCCTAATGTTTTAAGTTTGTTTATCTGGAAACCAAGTCTGTTAAAACAATGGGGAGGTGTGTGGCTGTGTTCATGTGGCTTGACTCCTGGCTACATTAGCCGTTAGCTTGGAGAAAACGGTCCCCATGAAAGTGTATCGCTGAGAAGAAATGATTTGAATCACTCAGGGATCAGGGTTACGTCGCTCACCGAGTGATTCATTCACAGAGTGATTCATTCACCGTGTGATTTGTCACGTAGTAGGCAGTCCCTCCCTGCACTCTGGCTGACTCGCAAGTGATTCATCGTTAGCATGGACGGAATCGGCAGTTCCACTCCTGGCCTGCGTGCTCACTGCTGAGCTCAAATGAACTGAGAAATGAACCAATCACTTCCGTAAGTGATTCGGTTTAGTACGTTCACTCAACAGATTCGTTCTTTTGAACGATTTGTGCACAAAAGACACAACACTAGTCCATGTAAGTGCATGTATGTATCCCACTGGCTGGTTCACCTGCCACTTTGCATTGTAAGACAGTTACTGCTGAAATCAGGATGCCGTCGTCGTGGAACTGTAGCACCTACCCTCTTGTCCCCCCCGTTAGCACACCGTTAGCTCTGTCAGCGTTTTTGCCATTGTTTAGAGCTGTTTATTGAGTTAGCACAGCTAGCTGCTGGCTCAGCCACCTCCATGTTGTGAACCATGTGCAGACAATACTTTTTAAATTTAACTAAGGTTCCTTTTTACTAATAACACACAATAGGATTTTATTTGCTGACTGTCAGCACCAGCTGTCCCACACTAGAATGGACTTGGTCCAATCAGTCGCCACATATTCATCATCTTAACAGTCCTAATGTGTGTACCTGCCTTAAGGCTGCGCGAGAGCCATGAACACATTTCTTGAAACAAGTTGATTTACCAGAGACAGTTTACACAGTTTCTTACTCTTGAGAAAATAAGACCTTCAGGACTCATTAACAACAATTAACTTAATATTTTTTCAGTCTTGTTTTTACTTCTTTACCCTCTGACTTGATTATTCAAACAGAACGAGCAGATGATGGATGGTGAAGTGTCGTAGCGGCTGTTAGATTAGCTGTATTTACCAGCAGAGCGCAGCTGCAGAATATGTGGCTGGTGTTAATTCTCCAGCCTGTCCGCTGTGGGGGACTGAGGCTCTATTGTATTTGTTTGTGTGCAAATGCAGCATCCGCCAAATTAGTGCATTTAGGTACACGTTATTTACAGTTTGTGCCTGTGCGACCAAATTAAATTTCCCTCTCCACAGGTGGACCGAATGGCTCACAAAGAAAATGAATATTGTGTTGTAATGCGTAAAGCAGGTGTGACATAAAGAAGCAAACACAAAGCACATTGTGAGAATATGCCTTGATCCTCTCCTCTCTCACACACATACAGAAACCCCAACATAGCATAATCCTCTCTGGCACCTTTTGTCACCTTTACCATCTGGTTTGGCTGCAATGGCAAGCCGGCCGTCTGCCAACATGGCAGTGGGACAATCTTCAAGGATGGGGTTGATGGTTTTGCTGCAGCCTTCAGGGACACATGAAGGCTTTAACCTCCCAGTCAATGGAGGCTGTCAGGGCAGGAAGTGCATTCAGCTCCACAGCTGCTCAGATGCCACAAGTACGGTATTTACTGCTCAGAATTACTACATGCATAACTAAGAATTAGAACAGTCTGCAGTTTTTCTAACCTATATAAAAACAGCTCTGTCTAGTGTTTGGTGGTCCTAAATTAAGTCACAAGTAACTGCTTGATATCCAAAACCAGAAACTCCTGTGACATAATGTCTGTAAACTAGTGGGTATGTGATTATTTATGCTGCCTTATAGCAAAGTTCTTTTCAAATGACTTAACTATTGCAGACAACTTTCCAGTTTAGGAATAAAATCATGAGTTCTACCTCAGTTGGTGCACGTTTACCTGATCCCGATCATTGGGTTAAAGATGCTCATAAAACTCAGCCTGAACTGTTGTAAGTTAGTGTTCTTCTCATCTTGATGTTCTGATAAACCAAATATGTTTCATATTGTACATTTTAAGTCTTTGCTCATGCACATACTGAAGTTCAGTGATGTAAACATTGTCAATAAGCAATAGCTACGCTCTGTTCAGCACCAAACAGGAAGCAGCAAAGCAGATAGAAACATGGAGGGTCCTCTGGGGAGGTGCAAGACTGTGAACAAGTCTCGGTTCTCTTGTAATGTGGAAAAGGAGGAGAAAGTTGTGGAGTGAACAAAAGTCAGTGTTTAATTTGGTATGATTCTGATCCACCAACCGGCACTTCATTTAGTGAGAAATCTTAATTTTCCCGGTCTTTGTGAAATCTTATAGTCTGTGACTAAAAAAATCATCTTTAGATGTAAGAGGGTGCCAGACTTTAGTTTCTTTTTGAGGTCTTCTACTGTATGGTGGGCATTAATGTTTGATACAAAGGAGTTTTGACAAACATAGTTTCCTCCATTTGATAAAAACAGTAGTAACATGTTTTTGCTCACCACAGGGCACACAGGCTCCTCTCAATGAAAGTGTTCCTGCCTAAAACCAGAAATCAATAGGAGCAAATATCTGTAGACTTTTCACTAAGCGGCTGTCAAACGATCCTTTCTGTTGCAGCCCTTCTCCTGGCTGATATGATGGATGTACATGTAACTTCAAGTTCAACAATTTCCTGACTACTGTGTGTTTGTAATCTAAATTAACCAGGATTTTTCAATAAAGTGGGAGAAGCAAAACAAGTTTCTACCCAGAAAAGTGTATTTATACCCTCATCTATTCAAATCACAAGAGGCTTCCTGATTTCTTTCTTGTGGTATATTGCCCTTGAAAAGCACTTTGTGACCTACGCCTGTGAAAAGCACTATTTAAATGCATTTTACTCACTTACTTGGTTAGCAGTCACTGTTAGCAAATCTAGAGTCAGTGTTTGTTTCGTCCGCTCTTGGCTACTGTAGAAACAACATGGTGGACTTCATGAAAGAGGACCCACTTGGTATGCATATATAAACAGCTCCTTTTAAGGTAACAATAACACAGTGATTCATCATTTGAGGTGATGATATATCAGTAAAAACATAATTCAGTGTATCCACATACAATGGTTCATATGATACCCTATGAATTAGTGTTATGAATTATAACCCTTTCTCAACGTAAAGTTATGTACTCAACATAGAGTACCAGAGGTTAGGCTCAGGCAGGTAAAGTCACTGTAGTTTGGTTTAGGAAAGTAAACATGGTGAGGACGTACCTTAAAATGAATCAGAGTTCATTCAAAGTTACTATTGTTTCAAACGCTGGCCTCCAGGGGAAAGTCCTGTGTTTTGTTGCCCATCCACCACCCCAACCTGCCTCCTTATAAGACCACTTCCTGCTTTATTCTCTATGCTGTCTTCATACCGGGCGCAAAAAAACCCCAATTTGTGCAGGTGAATTACACAGTTGGTCAATGTAAAGATGCCATTAGATGCAACGCAAAGTACATGAATTAAGCAGCGCAAAGGAAGCGAGTAGCGCAATTTTGCATCATATGCCTGTTCACGAGAGTTTCAAAATCTAAACTTCAGTGATTAATTCGTACCCCGATAAGAATTCAGATTCTCAAGGGACATATGACATCGAGGATGTACTAGGCGGAAGTTCATTCATCGATTCAATGATTTCATGCAACACATTCTCACTCTGACCTTGTCATAAATTGACGTTTTGGTCATGGACTCTCCACGTCCACATACAACGTGCCAGGTACCCTGGGTGCACTGGCTGTTGATTTTCTGGGAAACCGTGTTAAGTTTGGCCTGTTACATGCATTGTGTTCTTTCAAGATACACTTCCCTTTTCACAGGAAATTTACCCTTTCACATATAGTCTCTTTCAAAATAAACGCACTACGTCGGTACTCCGCGAATTGATGTTTTTTTTATCCTTCAACAACAAGGCAACAAAAGAAAGTGGTTAGTGGCTTAAAAAAGAATAGTGTTTGGCTTTAGAATCTTATGGGATGCAAACACTGCTCTCTCGGGTGAAAATTGGTGTTTGTTGGACCCATCCACCTTCACTCCCACTCGCTCCACTCAGGCTTTTGCTGCTTTAACTTTCGTCCCACTGCGTTTCCCCCTGATGCCGCCGGGCGCTGTTAAACTAAAACGGCAACACACAAATGACTGCCTCATTATTACAGTGGATATTTCTGAATATTGTTGCATTACATTTCGTAGGATAACATACAAACATTGCATGAGAACAGCCTGCATAAGTATGAATATTATATTCCATTTTCAGCAATACATCCCCTAAATCCTGCACACTGGACTTTCGACAGCAGCTGAAAACCTCTTGTATTTACTAATCCCCGGTGGTCTCACTTCTCACCTTGCTGCAGTGATGTAGATGTGTACTCCAGGGTCTGTCAGTACAGTGTGACCTCACTGTTAGGTGTGGTTAAAGGTGCAATAGAGATTACATTTTCATTTGAATCATATGAGTTTTTCCTTTTTTTTTTTTTTCTTTTTTTTTTTGTTTCAGTACAACCAAAAATTTCCAGTTGGGTTTCGGCTCACAGGGACCTGCTGAATACAGCTACATTCCTCTGCTGAATCCTCTTTGGGGTTTGAAGGTTAACTGCCTTGCTTAAGGGCAGCTTATCTGTACAGGCCAGATGAGAGGCCACATTCACAACTTTCTCTTACATTTCTAATCTTGAATGAATGAACAATGTTGCTTCTTTGTTTTCTTTGCCGGGATTCATCCGGGGATTCCAGCCGACAGCGTTTCAGTCATGTCCTGCGGAACAACCAAAGCCTGCAGATAACCACCAACTGCTTCTATTCACAAAAATCCGCCTCGAGTCGCTCATCTGTGCCAGAGATTGGCAGCATATGGCCTCTAATGGGCTTGTTCTCTGACACATGTGAACATAAGAGGGCTGGAGAGCGGTGAGCAGATGGCTCCCCTCCTCTGTTTGAACACTGCGCTTTAATCGAGGGCCGTAAATTGCTTATCGCAGCCACAGTCTGAACATTTGGCTAAAGGCACTGATGGTAAATACCCCTCCCACCCACTCCTCCTCCAGGTCATCCCTTCCCACATGTATAGGGCCTTTTCTTTGGCACACTTTGGTATTTTATCAACACCGGCAGTCGGCGGCGGTAGATGGTGTTAAGATGAGTCTGCGAAAAAAAGAACATCACTTTCTGTTGGCAGATGCTCGTGTTTGGCTCAACCTTCTGCAAAGCGTCTCCTCAGCCGTCTCATCACTCTTCCTACCGCCGCTTCCCGGATCAACTGCCTGTTTCCTCAGACATGAAGAAGAGTTGAGGGGAGTTTGTTGTGGCAAGCTGGCTTCTTTTTTTCCCCCTCTGCTGAGCGCCAGGTGGTTTATTGGATGCCTGTTTTTTGACTGGCAGCCTTGCGGGCAAATCTGACAGCAGGACGATGAATAGAGTTGAATGATGAATCAGTCTGTTTCAAAAAAGGTTCTTTTCTTTTGCCTCCACCTGAAAGACGATCGAAAACCCACCTCAGCACTCAGAGGACATGTGAGAGGAGAGAGGCAGCGACTGTGCCGACTGTATTACAGAAACCGAAATAGCAAAGCTGTTGTTTTCCCCTCAGGATTAGTTTTGTTTTTCTTCTTCAGCCATCCTCTCCATCCCTCTCTGTGCACCTCCTTCCATCCTTACTTCTCTTTCTTCCTGTCTTCCCTCCTTGCTTCCCTTCCCTTCGGCCTTCCTTCGCCTTTTTTACTGCTTGAATCTCTCCATCTGTGGTACCTTTCCTTTTCCTGCATTGTCTTTTCCTTCCTTCATCCCTTCATCCCTTCATCATGTCATTGCTTCCTTCCTATTCCCACTCCTCTTGTCCTCCATTTGCCCTCCATCAATTTGTTCTTCAATCACTTGTATGCCTCCTTTGCTTTTTTCCTTCCCTTTTTCCACTTCCCTCCAATATGAGTAATGGGAAGGAAGGAAGGAAGGAAGGAAGGAAGGAAGGAAGGAAGGGAGGGAGGGAGGAAGGAAGGAAAAGACAGGAGGAATGTGTGGAGGGAACAGCTTTTGCTTTTTTCCTTCTGTTTTTCCTCTTTCCTCCACACATTCCTCCTGTCTTTCCTTCCTTCCTTCCTTCCTTACTTCCCATTACTCATATGCCTCCTTTCCTCTGCACTCCTCTTTTTTCACTTCCCGTTACTCATATGCCTCCTTTGCTTTCCTTTCCCTTTTCCTCCTTTCTGCACACTTCCTTCTAGTTTTTTCTTTCCATATGTCCTTCCTTCCTCACCATTTCATTCACCGCCCACTTTTTTTACTTTCTTGTCACCTCCCTCCCTTCATAATTCTATATTATTCCTGCTTCTCTTTCTGACCTTCCTCCTCCCTTTCCTCTGTGGGGAAACGTCCCCCCCTCCCCATATCTTGATTTATTTCAACATGCTTTCCTTTCCTTTCCTTTCCTTTCCTTTCCTTTCCTTTCCTTACACTTTTCTCCTCCTCCTGATGTCCTTTCTACTTACTCCTGCACGTCCTTCCCTAACTCCTCCCCTACAGTATTGTTTTATTCACCCCTTCCTTTCCTTTTCTTCAATCATTCACTCATGATCTCCAGAATTTTTCTTTCCTTTCTCAACTCTTCCCCACTCCTGCGCTCTGTTCTGGCCGTCTTTCTTTTCTCCCTCCTTTGTCTCTTCCATATCTCTTCCTCCATTCTTGCTTTAATAACCCACCCCTCATCCCTTTGCTTTGCTTTGCTTTCCTTTCCCTTTCCTTCCAGCCATATTTGACTTCTCTCCTTTCCTAAATGTTTGTTGTAATTCACCTCTTCCTCTCCCTCCATCCTTTACTCTAGCCCTCCAGCCATCTTTTCAAGCTTTCCTTCCCCATCTTCTTCCCTCATTCTTCCTTCCTTTATCTAATATCCTTTACTGACCCCTTTCCAGCCACATTTCACTTCTTTCTTTCTTTCTTCCTCCTACTCTGCCCCTTCCACTTTCCTTCCCTCTTTCTATTATTCTGTTTTATCTCTTCTCTTCTCTTCTCTTCTCTTCTCTTCTTCCCTCTCTGCAGAGGATGACGGAGATTTACAAATTATTCCAGCCTGTCAGTGTGTTTACAGCCCAGTCTGTATTGACCTGCCTCTTCCACTCAGCCCTCCTCGCTGCAGCACAAACGCACGCAGCCCTGCACACGTCGCTTCACTTCACCATCTTAAATACGAGCTCAGCAGCAATTTGCAATTCATACTTTTCGCCAAAACACACAAACATGGCTATTTTTATATCAAAAGGGAGCAGATAAGAGCAGGCTGAGGTGACGGTGCTGGCACGACATGGTGCCATGTTCGCCTCACAGAGACCTGTTCATTGCCATTCAACAGGTGTTCAATCTGCTGTGGTGGAATGAAGCGATGTGATGGCTGAGAGCAGTTTGACTGTGAATATTCCAGCACTGCAGGCCATGTCCTCTGTTGTTTTTTTTTAATTTATTCCGAATTTGAGAATTTTAAGCAACCACAGTGTCAACACATGTATACTGTGGTTTTCCAAAAGCTGATTTCAAAATTGTGTAGGCACCATAGAGTGTATGGCTGTGTGGGGAAGGCTCTGAATCATCAATATAGACTTTCCTGTATGGAAATGCAGGTTGCATTTTGAGAGGGGTTGTGATTGTGTTGGAGGGGGAGTATCAGACCTTAAACATCTGTTTTTTGAATTATTAGTATTCCTGTTTTTTATTTATACTTTCTGTCCGTGGTTTGCTGCTGCTTTCAGGTGAGCAACTTTTGTAACAAGTTTTATATTTATCGAAGTCAAGTCCAAACCAAACTGTGGCAAATCTTTGTTGGATGTGCTTCACTAGTAGAGCGGAACACTTGGTTTAATCATGTTGTCATCTGATAAAGTTTTATGAGCAACACAGCAACAGCAGCATGGTAACAGTGACATAGTGCAGAAAGAGCAGCCTCATTCCTCCATCAGTTCCTACACAGGATGTGTTCAGGCACCAACACATTCTCATCTCATCAAATACTCATCAAATACTGCTGCTTTGTCAGTGGACCTAAATGGCAAAATATAACGCTAGGTCCCCTCCTGTGTCTATTTTTTTTACGTTCTGGGACGTGTGTCAATTTTTGCTTGTTACCTGCAGTGTGTCTTTCCAAAATACACTTCTGTTTTCACAGGAAATGTACAGTTTATGCTTGTTACATGCATGCAGTCTTTTAAAATAAACTTACAACACACCTAAAATACATAATTTTAATACACATACTAGCACACTACAGTGTGATTACAGTTTTTCCCGTTTGCTAAAACACATTTCTTGAAACTTCCACCCATTTTCTCAAAACCACACAAACAAATCCAAAAATTCAAACTACATTCACAAAACCCCAGACTTTTATATCACAATCAGTCACCTCAAAACCAAACAATGTGTTCAAAACCAAACAATGTGTTCAGATCATACACACAGCAAGTAAAAATATATTCACCAGAGAGCATTTCAATCAGGAGAGACACATTTTTATGGTAAAAGAATATTTATTAACATGTAAACGAATGAATAAGAATGTGGAAAGTCTTTGGCGATAAGACCCCGTAGAGATGGTTTGATTTAAGGAGGGTGATGAATCCATAGTTGAATGGGGAACCCCCCCACTGGTCATGGTAGAGGTGGTGAAGATGAGATGAGAGGAAGATGGAGAAGTGCTGATGATCTGGATGAGTAGAGGAAGGAGTCTTTGAGAGCTTGTCCTGGACTCTAGATACGATGGCTGGAGGGGACCGGGGTGGAGGAGGGCGTGAAGATTCTGCCTCAAATGATGGATGACAGCAGCAGAAGAGAGAGCAGATTTAAAATTTTGCAGTAGCATCCTGATTGGCTGAGAGATTGTGGTAGAGTGTGATTGGATAACTAGAGGAGTGAACACCCATAGTCAGCCGATTAGAGGGAGTAGTGAGAGTGGGATGGAGAAAATGTGAAAGGGTGAGCACAAGAAAGGTCTTCCTGATTGAACTTACGCTGAGCTTCATTTGTTAGACACTACATAAAATAACTTAGGACACAGCATTCAGGGCATGTAGTTAACAGAAGATGTTCACTGTAAATGCATTTAAAAAAAAATTATCACAGTCAAAGTGATATCTGCATTCAGCACTTCCATAAAAAAAATAAAAATAAATAAATAAATGAAAAGCACATTACTGAGATTGATTCTCCAACATCATGTTTTGTGCCGGGTCCAGCCAGAGGACTTCATCCACATCAAAGGCAATATTTTCCCTTCCCAGACAACAGGGGAAAAACCCTCTGGTGTGCCAAGCCCAGCCTTGACAAGACTCCACAGTTATATCATTGCAGGCCTGTTCCATTGCCTCCAGTAAGGTTTTTCCTGGTGTAGGGCTGTCTGTCATAGACCTTCCACTGCCACGCAGAGAAAAACTCCTCTATTGGATTCAGGAAGGGGCTGTAAGGTGGGAGGAAAACCTTGATGAAGCGCTGGTTGTTGAGGAACCACTCACGTATCAGGAAAGCATGGTGAAAGCTCACATTGTCCCAAATTATGACGAATACGGGATGCACTGCTTGCTGATCCAGCTGCTCACACACAGCCATAATATCCTGTAGACCACCCAGAAATGTAAGGAGATATTCAGTGTTATATGGCCCCAGGTGTGCATGACGGTAGAGAGCCCCCAAGTTATTTATGGCTGCACAAAGGGTGACATTGCCACCACGCCAGCCAGGGACTTCCACAATGGCACTTTGACCAATTATGTTAATGCCTCTCTGCCTCCTTTTTGCCAGATTGAACCCTGCTTCATCTATGACAATGTATTCATGGGGCCTTTTCAATGGAATCCAGTTCAAATACTCTCTATAAAAACAGATAAAAAGTAGTTTAGTACAGTAAGTGATACAGAAAGACAGACTTCTGCAATAGTGTATGTACAGTATGCACTCCAGATTTACCTACTTTACAATATAGTTTACAGTACTGTAAAGGTAGCAACTGCAACTACTGGCCTACGGTAACAGTCGGTCTGTGAGCATAGAATTGTACTGTAAGCATCAGTGCTGAAAGTGTGTGTAGGTTACACTTACTTGCACATACTGATATCTTAGATCTTTGTCTCTTGCAGAGTTGCTCTCAAAGGGTACTCTGTACACGTGTTTCATGCTAAGGCTGTTGCGTTGGAGGACACGGTCAATGGTTGACAGAAACACACTGCTGATAACATCAAGTTGACATTGTCTTCAGTCACTCTCTGCTGGATTTCACGGAGTCAGATGGCATTATTTTGAAGGACCAGGTCAACAATGAGTGCCTCTTGTTGCTGGGAGAAAACAGCAGCACTTCCACCCTCATTTGGTCATCTTTCAATTCTACAAAGGGGAAAATGCACTTACAAACGTATACAGCCAGTAAAAAAATAGTATTGTGAACATTACAGTACTTACAGTAAAGTATTCTTGTTGTACAACCAGAAACAATTACCTGTTCTCTTCTCTGAATGTCCTGATGATGCTGGCCACAAATTATCTGCTCAAATTGGATTGGACTCTTTGTCCTGCCTCTCTCATTTCATCCCATGAACAAGGACATGGTGTACAATAGTTGCCCAAATTTCATCAGTAATGATTGTTCTTGGTCTTCTTTGGCGTCCTCCCCCCCTTCCTCCTCGTCCACTACCTCTCACACAAACTCTTCCTCCTCTGCCTCTCTGTATGTTTCTGTCCATTGTAGATGGATGCACATGTGCCACCTCTGCACTCTGAACTGACTTTTATCCTGCCCAACTGGTCTGATCACATCACTGGAAACATGTCTGTTCAATTTTGAGTTGTGTGTAAAAGATGGCAGCTGTGTTGGAGCTGTGTTCACATTTTGCTGACAACACAGTGTGTGAAATATGTTTAGTGACTGAGAATGTGTTTAAGGTTTAGCAAAAAAGAGTAGATGAGTTTTGCAAATTGAGTCTAAGTATCTGAACAGGGTTGAAAGGGAAATTTCAGTTTATTTCAACCTGTCTCCTATCGTCCTAAATTTGTTTCAAGTGACTATTGACATAAAAATAATAGTTAGCATGTTAGCCGTTAGCCTAGATACAGCTGGGGTGCATTGTAGCGTCAGACCTGTTAAAACGTAAGTGAACGGGCACACTTCAAGTGCAAAGTTAGTCCACTAAACAAGCTTTTTTCCCACAAAGACTGCCTCATATCGTTAAGATAAATGTCAGAGAACGTATAGAAAACAACATGTAAACGTGTTGTCTTACCTTACCGGTGTGCTGCTGTGTTTGTTTACCATCTAGCTCTGCTTTCCAAAGCGCAGCTGAAATATATCTCGCGAGCTCTAGATAAAGCCCAGCTGGATACTAACGTTACTCCAGGTGGAGGTGTTTCGTCCTCGGTCACATCCAGACCTTGAAAATAAGGCTGCAACTGGTCCCATTCCTTGCAACAGAGGCATTCCTCTTCTGTGGGCACTGGGGCACAGCATTCACAGGTACACCACCAATCTCCAGAGCTACGCAGCCTTGCAGCAGCCATTCCTCCTCTCTTGTCCTCTACCTGTTGCGCCTCTCTCTCTCTCTCCTTCTCCATTCTTCAATTTCACGAAGCTCTTCGTCAGTGTATTCTGGCTCAAATAAATAAGGGCGGCCATCAGACTCTGCAAAATCAAATTCCTCCTCCACAAAGTCGAAGTCTGGCAAAAAGTCAGCCATTATTCTATAAATCTTTCATAAAATAAATGAATGAACTTTTCAGGCTACTGTCCGGTTCTGCCTTCCAGCTGTTGCTGCTTGTTCTCGTGAGATTTCAGGCACGGTATGAGATCGCTGCTTGTTCTCACAATATTTCGGCCGCGCTTTGTAAAGCAGAGCTAAATGGTAAACAAACATGGCAGCACACCGGTAAGGTAAGACAACACATTTACATGTCGTTTTCTATATGTTCTCTGACATTTATCCTAACGATATGAGGCAGTCTTTGTGGAGAAAAAGCTTGTTTAGTGGACTAACTTTGCACTTGAAGGTTGCCCGTTCACTTACGTTTTAACAGGTCTGACTCTACGGCTATATCTAGGCTAACGGCTAACATGCTAACTATTATTTTTATGTCACTAGTCACTTGAAACAAATTTAGAGTGAGTCAGCCAAAATGAGTTTAGGCCACTGACAATTTTGGTTCAGAATAAGGTTTAGTGTTTTAGCAATTATGAAGAACTGTAAAATAACTCCGCAGACTTTTGGTTTCACACTGGAAACAAACAGCTTGCTCCTGACTGAAAGTATGGTGTTTGTTGGACCCGAACCTTCTCTCGCTCTCTCTCTCTTTCTCTCTCTCTTATTTTTTAAATTTATTTTATTTTGAAAATTGTCTGGATTCTCTTGTTTTTTCTCTGTCTGACTTCCTGTTGGGTACGAACCGCTCTATTCAGCTTGACCGAAGCGCTCGCGGCTTGCGTGAAAAATAGACCAGACGCCGAACTGAAGCGCTGCAGTGCGCGAGCCTCCGCGGGCGCTCCACTCTGCTCAGCGGCCTGTGTGGACAGTCAGATAGGTTAACATGGGCGCCGACTGAAAACTGCCTCCACTGCTGGGTTGGTGTGCTTTGGTTCCGTGTCCGGTGTGTCCGTGGCGTCAGTCTTCCAGAGCACATTGCATTAGCCTCTTTTACACTGCCAGATTTTCCACGAATGTTGGGCGTTTAGATACACAGAGCCGGATTGGCGAGTTGATCCAAGATGCCCAATTTTCCGCCTCGTAGGGTAGTCATATTGGCGGAACCCTTTTAGTTTAAACAGATTGAGGCAGCCTTCCGCAATGGGAGGGACTGTTGAAGACTTGTGGGAGGAGCTGTTGATGACGCTGCATGTGTAAGCCACTAGCGGTGGATAAACAGGAAACAGCTGATAGCAGGAATTAGTGAGCAGCTAGTATCAAGAGGGAAACGCAAACCTGACAGACACTGTAAAGATGAGCAACTAGGGAGACAAAGCATTGCGCGCCCTCCTTGTCCTCGCAAATGAAGAGACCATTAACCGTCAGATGATGGGGACGGTGAAGAATGGGCCGACTTGCGAGAGAATCGCCGAAGGACTGACCAGCCGCGGCTTCCCTCCCACGTCACTGTTTACGTCACACGCTGAGCTACACGTTTTGTTACTTGCTCAAGCCCCCCATTGCCCCGAAAAAGGCACATTCTGTATGAACAAAAGTAGGTAGGCAGCATTTTTTTTTTTGTTTTTATACTGCCAGTGCTGAAAAAAGACAGATTGGGCTTTCCTGCAAATTTGCACAATTCCTATGTAAAAAGGGCTATAGTCATATTTATTGACATAAAATGAAAAGAAATTATATTCAACTGTTTGCTGTGGTTATTTGACTACTACAACGATTTGAGGAGAGCGTTGGAAACTTGTGGCTACCCTAGTTGGACGTTTAACAGAACAAAACGATCCAACAAGAACAATAACTCAGAGAGGGCTGAGGAAGGAAACAAGCGCAGGAACATTGTCATACCCTATGTGTCTGGGGTGTCTGGGGTGTCTGAGAATTTTCAACCAACATCAAATTCCTGTGTGTTTCAAACCAAGTAACACACTCAGGCAAAAACTGGTACACCCCAAAGACAGGGTACCACACACTCAAAAAAGCAACTTGGTATATGCTGTCCAATGCAGTGAAGAATGCAAGGACTCATACATTGGTGAAACCAAACAACTATTAAACAAGCGCATGGCTCAACACAGAAGGGCAAACTCCTCAGATCCAGTTTCTGCTGTTTATTTACATCTAAAGGAGAAGGCTCACTCCTTTGAGGACAGCAATGTGAAAATCTTGGACAGAGAGGACAGATGGTTCGAAGAGGGTGAAAGAATCCATCTACGTTAAAATAGAGAAGCCGTCTCTAAATAGAGGAGGTGGCCTGAGACACCACCTATCCCCCATTTACAATGCGGCCCTTGCTGCTGTACCTAAGAGATTGAACAACAAAGACTGCCCGAAACTAACCTCAAGTGGCTCAAAGAAACACAACGACAGTCGTTCACTGGTAACCACACATTATGCCTAACGACTGTGGCTCACCAGTGGCCCCACTCACTCCTAACGACTGTCGTTCACTAGTGTGACTCACCTGACCCAAACAATGGTCCAGTGAAACTCCACTAACGAAGTATTGACTTATGAAGGTGGTGGGTGTACACCTCCACAGAGGTTAAAAACCTGAGTCTTACTCCACTGTTTGTCAGACTAGTGAGGACTAGTCAGACCGATGCGTTGAGAACTGATGAAGCCGCTTGGATAAGAGGCGAAACGTCTTCTAGACAAAATCAAAGTCCAGTTGCCTACGATTTAATTGTTTCCAAAACGGCTGTAAAGAGTGTCACACTCACTAGTTTTAGAACTTTGTTTTGGCTTATTCTTATCCTTATATTTGATTAGTTATCCAAATACCATTGCTTGGCCACCTAGCAGGCACGAATAACACAGCACATAATAGCACCCCCATCTAAAACGTTCTACATGACATAAACTTCACATTCTCTTTTGCCTGACGCCCACAAATTACTGTGTGACACTGCAGCACTCAGCTTAACAGAACTACTGTCATTATGTTTCTTTTAGTCAAGCTTCTAACCTAGCAACAGTAACTAGGAGGGGATGACTTAAGAAGGGTCAGTTACTTGTGAAATGGATGTAAGCACACATGAAGCCCAGGAGTTTCACATCACAGTTATGCATGTACAGCGCAAATCAAACATGAAAGTCACTACACAGCCTGTGTGGATAGCTGCGCTGATTAAAATAGAGGCACAGCTGATCTGATAAAGGGAGCAGAAACTCCTCTGTTGTAGACAAGATGAAAGATCAAGCTGCTGGTTTTAAGTGCTTCAGAACACCAGTCAAAGCCAACCACACATGACATCCAGCTATGGTGATTATTAGCATCTTCCACTTCTGTCCAGACAACCGAAAAGTGACAGCTGTCAGTGATTAGCTGTCACATAAATGTCTAATTTTGAGCAGCTTATTAAAACAAACATTTCTAAAGCATGTTCTAATGATTAATTCAAGCATGTACGTGTATGTCTCTAAACGCCACTTTAAACCTAATGTTAATTACTTTTAACAGAAAAAAAAATGAAAACACTGGATTTATTCTTTACAACAACACAAGTGGACATCTGGTGCTTGGTGATACACAGGGTTATTTATTATATATTGTTCATTATTTGTTTTTTGTGATTTGATACAGAAACTTGCACATTACAGCTTAAACATGCAGCCCAGTCAGACTAATAAAAAATTGTAATTGTGAGATAATTAGTTGCGATAACTGTAGTTACTGTATAATGACTTTAGTAGAGTTCATTAACACTCTGCCCCTTGGAGAGAGTGGACTGTCATAGTAATTTAAACTCTGTCTGCAAACAAACACACTCACACACACACACACACACACACACACACACACACACAGGGGACGGGCGCTCCCGGAGACCCGTAATCTAGACTCCCCTGAGGTTAAAGTTTAGCATCCTGTGCCGCATAAACACCAAGTCATCAAAAAAAGACAAAAAAGACGCCACTCTGCTCCTGCCTCCCTTTTTCACGGCACAAATGAAGCAGTGTTATACTTACTCACCTTGACTTTGCTCACACTCGCCTCCTCCCTCCCCCGCCTCACCCATCCGTAGCACCGTCTCTTAAATTACAATTAAGGTAATGACCATTGAAAAAGGCACCTGTAAGGTCAGTGAAGAGCCGTTGTTAATTACTTTGAAGACGCTGCAGGAAACAGAGGAGCTTGGAGCGTCTCATTAATCTCATCTCACGCTCCTCGTGCAGCCCAGCTTTTCTAGCTTGACTACGAGGCGTTGTAGCTGTTTGAGCATGTGCCTAAACAGAGGTCTGACTCAGTGAAAACACCCATGTGGGTGTGTGCAGTATTAATTAGCAGCACGTGATGGCTTTACAAGAGGTCATGCAGTCACTGTTTTCATTTCAGAAGGAAACATGACCTCCTGTGCAGAGATACAGCGAGGCCACAATGATATTGTATCGTCTTGATTTTATCAAACCTGTTTTAAAGGACAGGCAAAAATGAACGGGAAAATAGTTTAAATGAGTACACAATACAGTAAGTCCGTTTACAATGATGTAAAGCAGAATATTGCACTACCAGAGAGATGAAGGAGCATATCTTTTTCATGAAACATCTTCTGAATGTGATGTTTGAATGGCACTATTTCTAATCTGTCTTTCAGATGAAAGATGCACAGTATAAAATTAAGTTTTTTGCTAACAAAACAGAAGCATCTCACACCGGAATTCTAGGTGCAGCTCCGCCGGAAGACATCTCGGTGCACCTCCATGATTAACATCTCCTCATCCATGGTGTTAACAGGGTGAAATGATGTCTGAAAACCTCTGACCTGTTGACTTCAGGCCTGCCTCTGCCCATTATGTGGTTTTCAAGGTGTAGCACAGGGAAATATGATCCGCTGTGAACACTGTGTATTTTATTTTGAAAATTAATCGGATGTTTTATTTTGTTTCTGTGCACGACTTCCTGCCCCGCACCATCTGCTCTGTGCTGAATTGCTGTGTTGTGCTCCGGCGTCCGGCAAAGTCCTGCATATCTGTTGCGGAGGGCTCCGGAGTGCCGGAGCTGAGACGGAGCCGGAACGCAGCACAGCCACAGCCGGTGGAAACACACACATTGACTAGAATTGAAACGTATCAGCTCCACTGCCGTGCCGGACCACAGATGCAACCAACATGCATCTGGTGGAATTTGGGGGTTGAATGAAGTGTGCAGAGTGTGTGTGCTATATAGGAAGAGAATAAATATCAGCCTGAAATGTATGAATGAAATGAATGAAGCATCCAAAAAATTTTAAAATTCTTGATGAATTGAGGTCATAGAGGTCTACGTTTAATGGCAGCAAAACTATATCAAAACCACAGTTTACAAACTTTCACATACCGTGCAGTATATGCCAGATCTCATTTATTTGGTAGTATGTTCAGTACTTCTCAAACAGACAGCTGTTTTCGACGAGAGATGAACAGAAAGTGAAATCATCTTTGCTCTCTTCAATGCCAGACACCATTGACTGCCTTGATTGCTAGTTTGTTTGTGTTATTGTGTGACTTTGGTGTTTTAAAGAGTTAGTTTGAATTCACCAAAGACACACAATAAGCCCAAGAAACTAACTGATCAAGGAAGTGGAAGACCAGCAGCTGACATGTTCAGTGAGGAAAAAATATTGGTTTTGCCAGTGGAGTCTGGCTCTAAAGAGAGCGTAGGTAGGTTTCACCTTCTCTTCAGTTCTTTGCTCGAGAGGACTGTCTGTTTGGGAAGTCCTGAGCAAATGACAGGGTATATGAAATCTGGATTACTCTGCACAAGGTGTGTGAGAGTTTGTAAATGGATGTTTTGATATAATTTTGCTGTTGTTAAACTTGGACCCCTATGACTTCAATTCATCAAAAACTTTTTCCATTATTAGATTCTTTGTTCACTGGAGGCCTGCAAGAAAAAGAGTTTTCATATTTACACAGCACTGGGTAGTAACTGATATGCAAATGGTCATTTTGGAGTGAAATATTTCTTGAACACCATCTATAAATCTTGTTTTGCAGTGATGTAGAAGCATACTCCCAAATGATGTACGTAAAATGTCTGTACAACAGTGAGGTCACTGTGTACCAACATGCTCTGGTGTACACTTCTACATTAAAGCAGGATGTTAAATCTCCAGATGTCAACAAAATCAAGATTCAGCAGTGGTTCAGTTGCTCTTTAAGCTCAGAGACAAACACTTGACTAATGAGACCAACATGAACCACTGTGTTTGAATGAGACTATTCACAACATTTATGTATATTTTACTTTTGGTCCATCCCTGTTTAATGCATGCTCTTGCTTTGTGTCTGTTTCATCTATAGATATTTGGATCATATACAAATAAAGCATACTTGAACCTGAACTAGTCTCAATGCAGCATGTAAAAAATATCTCTTTTAAGTAATCACAAACATGAAAGCTTGCAAAGGGCTACAGTTATCAGACATGGACTGCTGCCATTTCCTGCGGGGGCTTTGGCAGTTTTGTATGTAGTTGCTGTTATTTATTGTTATTTTGTCCCTTTCCTGTACTCTATGTAGTGTTTAGAAATTATATGCATATATGGTTCCCTCTACTGCAGTTCATTTTGTGTTTGTTTATGCATGTATCTGTTTCTCCTGTTCGGAGGGCTGGAGGCTGTCATGGTTTGTGTCTCTGCATGTATGAGTGTACATCCCACGCAATTTCTTAGATCAATTTAGCTCCAATCAGCCAGGCAGCCTTGTTGTCTGGAAACCAGAAAATAGAGAATTTCACCAGTGACCCAAACTGTCAGCCATATATTTGGAGTTGGCCAATTACTTATCTCGGTAGATACATACACGACACTCTCTGTATGCACAGCAGTAGCTCGCCTGCATCATTTCCATTGTCAAAATTGCTTTCATGCAAAGATGGTGGAAACACAAAAAGGTAGATGCACCTATTTCAAGGAAAAATAGGAAAATGTGCATCTCCTTCAGAGGAAAATCAGCAGTGAAATGAAAGCAGAATATGGAGGAAGCAGAGGTGCTTAAGTCACCTAGTGAAACATGCCTGCAGGGATTTTCAGCCCATACACTAATGATTGCCTGTCATCAAGATGAATTTGGGTGGCATTTACGTTTAAATGGCTTAAAGTAGCCCTCTGCATTGCAGCCCTTGCTGATGGTAGAGGATTAAAAATCATTCAAGCTCATGAATGAATTATATATATTGTCTGTTTATTCCTGAGATTCACAGTTCAGACCTGCTTTCTTTTTTTTTTGCTGTCTCTGACGATTCAGCTCTCATCTTTATCTCAAGATGTTCAACTTCCATGTTCACCAGGTCATAAAATATTCCAGGAGGAATACAGAAGTCCACAAATATTTACTTATTAATTTCTCCTCCAAGACTTTTGCTTTATCCTTTTTCTTTCAAGGAACATAAGCAGCTGGTGAAGATTTACATTGCATTTTCAAGTCTGTTGTGTAATTTGTGTATTCTCCTTATTCACGCAGGTATTTTCTGCAGATCCAGTTTAGTGTCATAGTATTAAACTACAACACTTAAAACAGTGTTTTCTTACTTATCCTTCAGAATAAAAGAGTAATACCATCTTTTAAACTGTGCAATTCATACGCAGAAAAATTCATTGTTGATGAGGCAGTGAGACATCCTTTGTACACCCAGAGGTAGTGATGGCCAAATGAAGCCTCATGAAGCATTTTCTTTATTTTATAAGCCCACTAGATGGCGTTTTTTTCAACAAAAGATTGAAAATACATTGAATTGCCATTTTTTGAGCCTCCCTTTTTAAACCAAGAGCTCCATCTAGTGGGCTCATAAAATAAAGAAAATGCTTCATGAGGCTTCATTTGGCCATCACTACCCAGAGGAGCAGGGAAAAAAACTCTCACTTCATCTTTACTGCAAATAAAATTACTTATGGAAAACATACAACTCTGCAATTCATACTGTAGAGGCTTTTCTGTTCTAAACTAAAAACTATAAAATATATTTAAAAATACCTAGGTAGCATAAAAACCAATAGCACCTCCTATAGACCGAATCACAATGTTTGTTAACAGTAAATTTCTCATCAAAAATCCCCCACGATTTGTACATCAAATAAAATGACACTGAGCAATCACTGTCTCTGTTGGTTTGTTTTTCGCCACTTTAAGAAAAAGGTCCGACTAAAAAATATCAATATCAGTCTAGGTACAAACTATATTGTTACACAGTTCAAAGCTATTATCTCAAAGCCACTAGACAGCATTGACAAAAGAAGTACTTTTATTTTGTAGACCACAGGAACTGCTTGTACCACAGCTTCCATCAGTTAGTGTGTAAGGTAAAGCAGTGAAAATATTCCAAATACAGTGTACACTCACAGGGATAAGCCAAAAACACTGACAGGTGAGGTGAATAATATGTATCATCTTAACAACGCAATGTTGTGTTGGGAAACCTTGGATCTCCCCAGCAGGAATACACACCATGCCACTGCCCAAAAGTTCTGCAGGAATGGCCCGAGGAACATGACAAAGACCTCAAGACTTACACCTGCCCTCCAAATCCCCAGATGCCAATCTGATTGAGCATCTATAGCCCTTTTTAGATAGGAATGGTGCAAATTTGCAGGAAAGCCCAATCAGTCTTCTTTCAGCATTGGCAGCATAAAACAGCGTTGCCTGGTAGGAAATGTAGGATTATCATACCAGAGACTCAAAATTATCGTATTTTGAGGGAAATTATCGTACATCCGTCATAACCAAAATAACAATCCTACTGATGCGGTATAGGCAATTATACAACAGTAATTTGATTGGACGAGAGGCATTCCATCCGTGAGTGCTGATATAGAGTATAACATCACTGAGACATATAAAAATCACTCCGCTCGCAGGTGTTATAAATATAAATACAACCGTTAATTAACCAGCTGTCACACTCTCTACATTGACGCAAACTGACACTAGCGTTACACCAAGAAGATGGATATTTCCCCCAAAATTACATTTGAATTAAGTTATGAGTGGTTGTCAGGAGAGGACGAGGAAAAGGAAAGCCAGGACTCTTCTGTGCAGACCTCCAGGTGTGTTTGTGTAACATCAGCCGACCTCGACAAACTGGAGAGGAGCAAAAATGAAGCGAACACGGTCAGGAATTATCAATGATCATCTGATGAGGTACTGATGAGGATGAGGGAGGTTGGAAGCTGAATCCGGCCGTGCCAACATCCAGGTTTGCCAACATTTCATCAGCCGAACTGGACGAAGTTACACAGTTGCAGATCAATGTAAATACAAAGTAGCTTGTGAGTTTCTGGCGTGTGTGCTGCGTTGCCTGGCAACAGACTAGGGGAAATGTTTGTTCTTGCGGAGCTACATAACATACTTAAATAATTTATTTCATCACCTTTTGTTAACATTTCCTTACTCAGCATTGCTGTTTAAGCTGTTGTTGACCTGTTGTATAAAAGCAATATCACATGAGAGCGAATGATGTTGTACTGTATATTGTCACGGCTGTAATTATCTTCGGCACGAGGCCGCAGCCGTGACGATATACATTACAACATCACTCCCTCTCGTGTGATATTGCTTAAATATAGTCACTCTAGTTTTTACTTGATTTTCCATTTTCCTTGTTTCTGTTTTTCCTCTTCTTCTTCTGTTTTGAATCTCATTCTCACTCGACTTCCTGATGGGTCCTAGCGCCTCGTGGGGCGGGTACAGCTATCTCATGCTAAGCAAAGTGCAATTGGCTGGAAACATGTCACATGGGAACAGATGCCTTCAGGGCTCACAAAAAAAACTCCAGCATACTGATTACAACCACACATTCATGAAATGGTCAAATTATCGTACATTTGGCTTTTTTGGGATTATTGATCGTACATCGTACAGAGGGCCAAATTATTGTACAAATACGATAAATATCATACACCTGGCAATGCTGGTATAAAAACAAAATCGGGGAGTGTGGCAAAATGCCGCCTGTCTACTTTTGTTTATACAGAATGCGCCTTTTTTGGGGCAATGGGGGGGGTGTGAGCAAGTAACAAAACGTGTAGCTCAGCGTGTGACATAAACAGTGACGTGGGAGGGAAGCCGCGGCTGGTCAGTCCTTCGGCAATTCTCTCATAAGTCAGCCCATTCTCTTGCTACTAGCTGCTCACTAATTCCTCAACAGCTCCTCCCACAAGTCTTCAACAGCTGCCTCGGTCTGTTTAAACTGAAAGGGTTCCGCCGATATGACTACCCTACGAGGCGGAAATTGGGCACCTCAGATCAACTCGCCAATCCAGCTCTGTGTGTCTAAACACTCGCAGCTTGCCGGGAAAACGGCCCAACATTTGCGGAAAATCTGGCAGTGTAAAAGGGGCTTGTGGGACATACCAGTGCCCCATCTTGGAACCCACAGGACTCAAGTATTCAGTGCCAATTTCCCAGTGCCAGACACCACGGGACATCCCCAAAAGTCCTGTGTCCATGCCATTACAGTTAAGACATGGACACAGGACCTCTTGGGTACCGATATGTCCAACAGATGGCCAATCAGATTGAGAATTTGGAGGCCTGGTTGACACGTTGAGCTCTTTGTCACGTCTTTGGGCCTTTTTGTGGTGTGGCATGGCATGGCACATTGTCCTGCTCCCCTACCATTAGGAGGACCTTCGCCATGAGGAGGGCCGTACTTGGTCTGCAACAGTTCTTAAAGATGATGTATTTCAAGTGGCATCCACATGAATGTCAGGATTTAAAGATTCCCAGCAGAGCACTGCACTGTAACAAGATTATTACCATTCACTTCACCTCTCAGCGTCAAGTATGTTGATTTCAAATATCTCTGCAATTTAAATCAATTGCCAGATGTCTTCCTGGTGTTGTCAGCACCAAGTCAAGGTGATTAAGTCTATATAAAGCCTAAAAATATCATCTACAGAAAATGTGCTTGTTATGCCCAGAGCAAAAACACAACAGCAATGCACACTGCTGTAGAACCAAAGACTGAGACCAAAAACAAAAATAAAAAGCTAATGGTATCCTGTGAAGCACATGAAATCTTATCATTAAAACTCAGTGTTACAAATTGAACAGATATTTGTAACTGTGAGTTTCAGGTTATGCCGCAGCTGTCACAGAATCACACTCATACAACACAGTACCATTGGCACAATGTTAAATATTCACCAGATATTTAATAATGTAGGCTACTGTCTGCAACAGCAAATGAACTCATGTTTTATAATCAGTTGTATTTGCTGGGAAATGTTGTCCTTAGGCTACCTGTTTATTTGAAGACAGCAGGGATTAGTTGTTGGCCAAAATCATCTGCTGCTTACCGCATAAAAAGCACTCATAGGAAAAATCATATATATTAACAAGTATGTTGTCTTTAGATGAAGGCTGAGTCAGAGAATTACTTAATGATGAGGTCTTAGATGGTGAATTATGTCAGAAACAACTTTTTCTTTGATCTTTTCATCCAGCGCTATGACTTTGGCTTATTTTTAAATTTTAATGTGACTGTTGCCTGTGGTTGTTGCTTTTGAATATTTATTTGAAAGCCTGTGACTTTTTATGAGTATAGCTTTCACTTGCATCCCAGAGTGAATTAACTTAAATCACGCAATGATAATACGGCTCCTGTAATAAATGGATGCAGCCGAGTGAGAACACAAAATGCTGAAACAAAGATATGACTTTATTTCTGAGGGAAAAATAAAGTTGACAACATAGGATCGTCTCTGAGTATATTATTAAACAACATCATTGAATGGTTTAAATCTGTATGACAACTTATGAGGTGGACTCAGCATCGATTTGAGTAACTGAAGATGTCACAACAAAGTCAGGCGTGTGCTCGTCTTCATATAGCTGTCAAACTGCTCTCCGTCTTCATGTTTCATTGTTTCCCCTCTGGACTGCCTTTGACACATTCAGTAACGCACCAGTCTGATGGGAAAGCAGAACGTTGTGGAGAAATGAGCATTACAGTTTCCCAACCGAGCCAGACTAAAGCAGAAGACTTCACTAAAGCAACACTTTATCATTCTCCAGCATAATCTCAGTCGTATGTTTGGTTAATTTGCATTCTCACTGTGATATATTTCGGAGAACCTTTCATGCATATATTTGAAGCCAAATAATGAAGTTAAAACAGACTTTCTTGGAAAAAAAGTTTATTCATTGAAGGCTATGCTGCCTTTGTTAGAAACAGGACTGTGATTTAGCACAATGGCAGCCATCATAGAAGAGTCCCCTGTTATTTCTCTTCTCTATGCTTCATGTACTTTCCATCTGTACTGCAGTGGCCACTGTAGCCTATTATTTCTCTGATACCTGACAAAACAATTGCATCTCAAATTGCTGGTTGCCATCAGCTTTTCTGGCTGTTGCTTACAATTTTTCACCCTGCAGAGCACCTGCGTAGAATTTTAGTCTTTTATCCAGTAGATACAGAAACAACAAAACTTACATGATGACTGTTTGTATAAGACGAAATTTACCTAATTTTCTTGTACGATGTGCCAAAAAATGTTCTCTACTAGAAAAAACGAACTTAATAAGGGAAGCTGCATCGAGCACATGCGTTTCATACTGAGTTGGAGCTGCAGAGCTGAAGAACTGAGGGCTTTGTGGTACTGAAATGTAATTTTTTTTTTTTTTTTTTTTTTTAGAAAAAGATAAGTAAAGTTTTCGAGCAGCAGAGGTGACGTCGTAGGCAGTAGAGAAGTTTGTGTTAAAAGGCACGATGAGATCTGCTCTGGGCTAAAAGCACTTTGTGGCGCCTAAATAAAAACTGCACAAATCAGCAAAGCAACGAGGAGTCAGAGTGGACATTAATGAGGAGGTGATATGTATTTTAACTGTCCTGCGCTGCTAAAAGCCTTTTTATGCCTTCTGGGCACAAAGCTCTTGGACTCAGTCAGCAGTTTGAATCTAAGTGATGTAAAAAGAAGGGAAGTACATGTTCTGGTTTGGATAAAAGAGGTAGTTGAGAATAAAATAGTGCTGAAGGTGTCCAGCTCTGCCACGTCTTTATTGATACTTTTCTGTAATTTGTGACCATTTTTAGAAACAATGAGGGGTTTTTTTTCAGCACATCTTGTGGGTGTGCTGTGGTTTTTATTCTGTTTTAAGTAAGATTTTTATGCCTTCGCGATGGCTATAGCTGTGGCCAGAGACATTATGTTTTCCGGTTGTCTGTCCTTCCGCCTGTCTGTCTGTCCAATTCTTGTTAACGTGATTTCTTGAGAACACCTTGAGAGAATCTCTTCAAATTTGCCACAAATGTTCATTTGGACTCATAGATGAGCTGATTAGAATTTGGTGGTCAAAGGTCAAGGTCACTTTGATCTTGCATTTATCTCATTCTTGTGAACATGATATCTCGAGAAGGCCTTGAAGGAGTTTCCTCAAATTTCGTATAAACATTCGCTTGGACTCAAGAATGAACTAATTAGAATTAAGTGTTTGAAGGTCAAAGGTCAAGGTCACTGTGACCTCACAAAACATGTTTTTGGCCATAACTCGATAATTCATATGCTAATTATGACAACATTTCACATCAGTGTCTGCTGACAAAAGAAATGACATTTTATATCCAAAAGGTCAAACAAAGAACAACTTCACTTTGACATCATAATGCTCTACAAAAACACTTCTCTGGCCATGACTCAACATCATGACTCAGGAACAGAGGGGGGAAACATTTGGTCAGATACTAAATTGATAACGCTAACCTTGGGTCCCCACCTTGACCTGGTTTCCAGTGGCATACAACAGTTAAGCAATAATTCTAGTTCCAAAAGTATATTATGCATGTATCTGTGTGAGACAGAGATTGTGCCACTACAAAGTGGTGCAGTGGTGACCTTTTTTGTAGGCTGACCTGGAAGCTAGTGTTCTCTCAACAAAAACCCGAAGGATTTTTTCCATTGAATTTTGGATTTATTTCAGAAAATGAGCTCTGTGGTAAACTAAAGTTTGTCATTCTCATATGTTTTCTTCAGCAAGACAATCTTTACAAGTTTTTGAAGCATAAATCAAAATAAAATTGTAAATAAAATCTAATTACCTCTAAGGCACTTCTAAACAATTTGAATTGTGGGTTGGCATTAGGGATACTGCTTCAATTTTTTTTAAAATTTAATTTATATACTTTATTAATCCCCCTGAGGGGAAATTCAATTTTTTCCACTCTTTTGTCATTAACACACAGGTCCGAAAGACACACACATGCACAAAGAGGACCTATACATGCACAAAGTGGAGATATGTCAGAGTGAGGGGGCTGCCTTGGTCGGGCGGCCCGTGTGGTTGGGGGGTTCAGTGCCTTGCTCAGTGGCAAGTCGGCAGTGCCCAGGCTGGCACCTCTCCAGCCACCAGTCCACGCTCCATATTTGGTCCGGACGGGGACTTGAACAGACGACCCTCCAGTTCCCAACCCAAGTACCTATGGACAGAGCTACTGCCGTGTTTAGACCGGTTTAAATCTTATATTTCAATAGGAATGTTTCTGCTGTGGTCGGTGATGCTCCCTGTGGTGTTCCTAAAGGCTCCATTCTGAGTCACCTGTTGTTCTGTGTATTACATGCAGCCACTTAGTCATATGTCCCATTAAAAACCAGTCAAAAAAGGAAATGTTCATTGGTTATCTTCTCTGTCAGAATATAAAGTACCGGATGTCTCTAAAGCTTGTTCAGGTAAATAAAAATAATCTAAAATCATTTTTCTTTAATCCTTCAAAGTCTATCCTATATTTATAAAAAATGATGAAAAACCTTCTGCTTGAAACCTGGGTGTAGATTTTGAGAGCAACCTTTTATTTGAAAAAAAGAAGAAAAAAAAGTCAACCAGTGTGTTTTTATCAGATGAAGAGCATCTCAAAAATCAGGTCTTGTTCCTTTCAGTCTGATCTCCAGAAGGTCATTGATAATTTCCTTTCATTTAGGTAGATTATTGTAATTCACTGTATTCCAAATTAAGCCAAAAAACAAAACAAAAAAAAAACAATGCCATACTCTAATCATCAAAGTACACAGAATTACAATATAATTAAATATAATAAAACTTTATTTTATGTAGCAGTTGTAATCTACCTAATATCATCAAAATGTGGATAGTAATATGCAAATACCCATCCACCACTACAGAGACCAGAGGCGTCATTCCCAGGAGGGATGCTTCTGGCGCAGTTGTTTGTTCAGACGAACACAATTGGCTGTCTTTGTAGAGAAGCCAGTGACCGCTGACATATATTTACGGCTACACTTTCTGGTGTGCTCTGTGCTCATGTCACCTGCACAGTGGGGGTGTAACTGGGGGAATAGCATGCATAGGCTCCTCAATTTAAGCCCTGGGGCCTACGGATGTTTTGGAGGCCCTCCCCTTCCTACACAATATGCAATAGCAACATTAATTCAGAGCCCTCTGTCAATAGACAGCAACTCTTAACCAATAAAGGCAATATGTCAACAATAAGTCAAGACAAAGGTAAGTTCTCAGTCAAGTAGACCTGTGTGTACAGCAGCATCATGAGAGAATAAGTCTTTTCAATCACAAACATACGCAATCATCCTATCTCCTATGGCACGTCTTCTCTAGATGTTGGCACCACTCTTTCTCTTCTCCCTACATCAGCACATGTTTTTAAGCTTATGTTTCAAGAGGACCCTAGAGACCCAGGGCCTGGGACTTAAGCCTCAGTAAGCCCATGCATCAAGGCGCCAATTATAGTGTGCACCCTCATGTGTCACACCTTCCTGGTGAAGCTCTGGCAGGTGAAAAGGAGTCACGGGTGACTCAAAGTTAGAAGTTGTCTGTGTACAGCCTCCACAGGACAACAGTGTTATTGACAATGACAATGACTGAAATGCACAAGCAACAATGAACATATATGAATGATTATAATAAAATAATGTTTGGCATGAAAGATGTAATAAGAAAACCTGAACATGTTTGTGCCATGCTCAACCTTTTGAGCTGAATCAGTTTGATTTGCATAATGGCTCAAGAGACAAATGGATCACAGTTTGCTATGATTGCTGGCAGATCTCTTTCAGTTTCTGTTCTGTTAAAGATGCAATGTAAGCAATTGTTTATAAAGCAGCATTTGCATCGAGTTTTGAAATGACTGAAGATGTACGCTCTTGAGACAAAGCTGCATGTTGATGTTTTTGCTGTTAAGTGAAAAAAAGACATTCATGACAAAAATGTGAAGTGGGCTTTTTCATGATTTTGCAAAAGACTTTCTCACCACATATAGTTCCATGCCAATGTTGCTATCGAGCTGAAAAACATCACACATTTTCAGATTTCTGCCTTAATATGGACGTGCATAAAAGACTACATAAAATTATGAGGATAGGCTCAATATGTGATTCCTCACTGGGAGAGTCGACCCCCTGCAGGCACCTAATGGTTTTGGGTGGTCTAAAGATTATTTAATGAATGTGAGAAATTACATTTCCAATATACTCTCATATCCTTTGCGGAAATTCCTATTTGCTTCTCAAATAACGAGTATTTGCAGCCTCTAGGCCTTCTCTGGTAATGAATCAAGTGGCATTGCTGGAAAATGGAAGACAAAGCTTGGTTTTATTGTCTTGTTCTGTGGTCTTTTCAGTTGGGTTACGTGCAGCTATTGGTTTGTGTTCAGCAGCTGGAGGCCAATCAGTTTCAGATCCTTTGCTATACTGGGGCAAATCATGACTGAGACATGTCCAACACCTGTATCATGATACTGTCTCTTCTATCAGTAATAAGGTTAGAGAAAGATGAACATATTACTAGAATAAGACATGCATCCTAGGGATGAGAAATTAAACCACTATCTGTATTTGTTCACCCAACTAAATTGTACTCAGAAAGGAGTGAGTTTGAACTGACAGTGGGGGAGTTTAAATCAAATTTTGGTGGGACTTAGCTGCAAGTTGTTATTTTTAAAGCTGAAATTGATGTGGGTTCATCAGAAGTTGTTATCTTACGATATAATGATGAAAACTCTGTCTGTAGGTGTGTGTGTGTCTGTTCCACGTTTTTCTCCTCACTGACTTGGTCAATCCATGTGAAATTTAGCACAGTGGTAGAGGGTCATGAGAGGATGCGAATGAAGCAATATTACATCAATTGGCCAAAGGGGGCGCTATAGCAACCGATTGAAATTGCAAACTTTGAATGGGCATATCTCATGCCATGTATGTCAACTTTGTAGGCATATGACCACACATAATCTGAGGGGATCCCTCCATTATTGACCCCATCAAACAAAATGGGGGCACTAGAGAGCTAATTTCTTATCTAGGCCTAACCGCCATATCGATTTTTACTAAACTTGGTAGATATGTAGAACAGGACGCCTCAAGAAAGTTAAGTCCAATTGGCAACTGGGTGACGCTATAACAACAGAAAAATGCTTAAAAATGGCTAAAATGCAACCGATCGCTGTGGCTCCCCCTGTGACCAAATGTTTTTTTTTTGTTTTTTTCTAATTTTTGGTATGATTAAGTCATGGTATGGTATGCTGTACTCAATGAGCATGGACTAGTATTTATTATTCACCCAAAAAATAAAGAAAACTCTCTGAATTTAATTTCAGACAATTTTTGATCACAAGAGTAAGAGATATAACACAGCTACCAAAATGAGAATTTTCCTTCATTGCAAGCACAGATATTGACACATTCCACTCGGATTAAAAATTTACTTGTAAAAAGTACTTTATCCGTAGCAGATACTTTTTTCACCTGAGTATCCCTCACATGTCTCGCTTTTACTTACAGCCAAGTGTTGGGCTAAATCCAAATGTCTGGACTTGCAGACCAGCGGACTTTGTGGGAGTGTTCCCAGGAGTCTAAATCCATAATCCATCCAGTCCACAAGGGGCCTCGAGCAGACTGCCCGGACTTCACTGATTTAATTACCCACGATTCATAGCAATACGGACCTTGCTGACTTTCAATTGCTGAATAAGAAATATAAAACTTATGAATATGTAAAATAGTTGTCTTCCTTCAAAAACAAAACAAACAACAGATGTTAGCCAATCTGAGGGAGCTCTCTGGGGAGCTAAAGGTTTCTGGTAAGCAAATTGACCGTCGCTAATTGCAAACTAGGTTACTTGTTGTTGGCTAGATTGTATGTAGTATCCAGTATCACTATATAAAACATGTGTTTTCTCTTTAAAAAGTAACATTACAAATAAAGGAAGATAGCAAGACAGCTACACAACCATCTTATAAGTGGGTACATATCCCTTGCTGTTAGGACACAGTGTCATTATGTTTCACAGCTGCTGAGTCAAGTGCATAAGATTTGGTATCCCAATCCAGTCTGGCTCTTACTATCATTAATATATAATATCGGTTTGAGATATTGTACACTGACCCAACCCCATTGAAAATGCATTGCATTAGCAAAACACTGTCTTCTAATGTAAGTAATATCCAATTTATTTAGTCATTGTCCTGTTCTTATTTTCTAACATTTCTGGTTTTGAATGTGTGTAGCCTACATGTTATATAGAGATGTCTGAATATCATTATATTCAGTCACAAAACATGCTATACATGCTATACAGGGACAGATGAGCAGACACTAGATATTGATTTGCTTGAGGAATATGACAGCAGACATCATCTTGTACATGACTGTAGTCACCTCTTTTACGTTTCCACGGCAATGAGTGAACCAGACTTGAGACCTGTCTATCAGCAGCTTGCAGTCTCTGTCCTCGCAGACTTCATGTAAAAATGTCTAATGTATGTATAATGTAATAATGTTGTATAATGTAACAGTGAATACATCACACTACGTACAGCTGAAGTCTGTGAGGGCAGAAACTGTATATCCAGAGTGTGAAAGGTGAAAAGTGGATCTCAAGTAATCATATGATTCAAATCAACCAATAAGACACAAGGATTTAACACATGCACAAAGGGAATTATGTAAAAAAAAATCATCTGCAAAGGACTGAAATTTCTTTTTTTTTTAAGTCAGTTCTATTTGTGTAAAATATTAATTATCTCCAGTAGCTGTTAACACCTGATATTTACAAAGTGTAGCCTCCAACAATGAATACAAAAAATAAAACAATTGGGCACTGACTTAAACTGAAAGAGTTCTTCTTTCTCTTTAATTGAAAATCTCGACTTCTCAGTGCGATAACTATTTGTTCAGGAAGACAATGAAGAAGTGATAATGATACAGCTTCAGCTGGAGAATAAAGAAGAAGAATGGGATGTAATTTTCGAGAAGTTTGGAACGGCAGCTGAATGTGAAAGGTGGTGAGATGCAGAGATGCTCAAAGATGAGACGATGGGAGGCTGATCAATATTCATGGCGATGGGTCCAAAGGGATCCAACAGTTTCAGGAAGCTGTGCATGAATGTTGCACTCCGTGATTTCTAGAGTAAGAAACAAGCAACTTTTGACCTTTTGTCAGACACTGATCACATACTGATCAATGTGAGGTGGAAGTTAAGAAAACGACAGTCCAGTTTCAGGATGGATTTCGTGTCATCTCACTGTCTGTACATTGTAATTAGCCCATAGGCACAGATCATCAGTGTGCGGAGCTCCTATGACAGCCTCATTAGGTGTTTCTTTAGGACACTTTGGCGCAGGAAGCAATCAAACACAGGAAGATTTGACTGATTGAAGCAACAGACCTGATGTGTTAATTATCGCAGACTAGGGGAGGAATCTGTAACTGAGGCTTCCCAGTGGTGCTAAGAAGACACTGTGGCTTGCTGCTTGTGATGAAGATGGACATTTTTTTTGTTTGTTTGTTTTTTCCAATTTTATAAAACCAACAAGCACTTGCTTCTTTAAACTGTCCAGCTGTTGCCATAGAATATACAGCAGCTACTTCTATGAAACAGACAAGTATCGCTCAACACCTTAAAGTCCTCTAGTTGAATAACATAGTGCTGTAGGCAGCTGGTATCATGTATCAGTCCTACTTCTGATGAGTAAAGCACTGACACGTCTGGTTGTAACTTCCTCCATCTTGTAACTGTTTCTTCTAACAAATTACGTGCATTGCGTTTCAGGTTTTAATGTTTGATTCTTTCTATTCGTCTCTCAAGCTGTATTAACTGTTTGAACCTATGGACTCAATAAGGGACACAACATGGGATGTAAAAAGTGAGATATACAAAAACTGGCTGTGTCACTGACATTCGTCATTTATTTAACATTTTTAAAGTGGCATAGTATATCAGCTGACTTTGTCAGCTGGTGGAGGAGGGGATGGTGGATGGCATGTCATCTATAAGCGAGGCACTTGCCAAGCTGCAGACCACTTTTCAAGACCAACAAACAGCAAAGCGGTTGTGATTTGGCAGTGGCTTATTAGGCAAACGTGGGTGATTTGCAACCTCTTGCTGTTTTTCCAGCCGGCATAGTGCCACAAAAAGTGATTGTTTTTTACTGGGACATTAATACGTTTCTTGCTGGGATAATTGCACAAATTATGATTTACTGGGGCTTTTCCAGCTAGGATTGTACCCCCAGAAGAACATATTTTAAGCCAAAACATGATCTTTTCCCAACCGTAACCAAGTATTTTTTTTTTGCCTAAATCTAACCACACATTAACCACAGCATTGTTAAAAAAGTTTCAACATATCTGCTACATAATGGCGTTATGATGTGCAAATGTAACCAATCCATGGTTTCTGGTGATTGGGTTGCATTGTTGCATACTGTCATCAGCTTGTTTTCTGGATTCTAAAATCTACCAGCCAGTCAATAGATTACCATTGTTTTTTTGGCTGGTAAAAGAGAAGCAAATCTGGCAGCCACATTATTTACCAGCATTTGGCTGGTGGCTAGTGCTAATTTCCAACCCTGAACACAAGTTTGGTTGAGACTGATCGGAAACAATTGGGTTTGCAGGTATTTGGTTATAAACCAAAATATCAGACAAGTTACACTTTTGACATTATGATGGTGCCAGATAAAAAGTTACCAGTCACTTGGATGTGTTCTGTGGAAGGCATAGCAGTAGCTGAGTTATTTCAGTCTCTGTCTACCTACAGATCCACACTGTCCTCCTGTAGGGTGGGTACAAATATTCTTCACAAAACAAAATGAAAAATAAGGGACATGGCTTCATCTAAATAACAACGGCTTTTTTTTTTTTACAGTCTCATTAGTTTGAATTGCAGCCTCATCGGTTTCTGATTAAATTACTGAAAGGATTTGATATTAATGACAAGTATTAAAGCACAGCTTCAGTCGGTCACACCAGGAATGTATCATCTCTGTATGACTGGTTATATTTCACATTTAGCCATCATATGAAAGACTCAGAGAATTTTAATAAATCTGCTTTAATTAGATTTTTTTTATGAAAGGGGATGGGATGTTCACATTATTTAGAGGTTCTTTCAGAGGTTTAGCTGCTTTGATTAGTCAGCACTTCCAGACTGTATTTCTGCATCTCTGCACTGTCATTGCAGCCTGGGAATGACTGTAATAGAGAATAGCAGCACTTTTGACTGTGAAAAATAACAAATAAAAGCTTCTAAACCCAACTAGACATGATCCAGCAGGAATCGAATGTGAAATCGGGAAGAAACTAACAATATCAGCAACCAAGTTTAGATGTTTCCTTGACATTAGCATATAGCAACATGTACATTATAAGTGGCTATAAGGCTATTTGAAGCAGGGAAATGAATGTAATGGGGAATAGCACCACTTTCTACTGTGAAAAATCACCAATAAAATGTTTCAAATGTTTCAGCAGGAATAAGATTCAAAATTGGAGAGAAATTTCCATGAATTTACAGGTTACATGTGTCCCCGACGTTAGCATGAATTTCCATACAGCAGTGTAGGCAGTGGTATAGTGATAGTTGATGAGGTGGGTGTACTGCTAGGTAGATAGGTAGGTTACCCATGAGGAAGTAGGCAGACTCTCCTATTACAATATGCTTAAAGCTGATAGGTTGGTATACTGTAACTAGATAGAAAAAGAAGTGGGTATACCCCGTATACCTGAGTATACCCTCCACTAGTGATGGCCAAATGAAGCCTCGTGAAGCATTTTCTATATTTTATGAGCCCACTAGATGGTGCTCTTGGTTTAAAAAGGGAGGCTCAAAGAATGGCAGGTTAATGTGTTTTCAATCTTTCGTTGAAAAAAAGCACCATCTAGTGGGCTTAAAAAAATAAAGAAAATGCTTCACGAGGCTTCATTTGGCCATCACTACCCTCCACTACACCACTGAGTGTAGGCTACGTATTATAAACACTTGCAGTGGTGTACTTGGAGAAATCTGGAACACTATGATGTCATACTGCAGCCAGAGTAGAAAAACAGAGGGTTCAGGTCAGTAGGAAACCTGAGATTTTTGCTCACAGGGTTTATTTCTATATGTATTTACATCATCATTAGAAACTCTGGCCACTTTTAATATGAACATCCTTGATTGTAACACTATGTATAAGCATATAGGTATCTTTATTAAAGGCGCTGAATGTGGCCAAAAGGTTGCTGCTCTGTGCTGAATTGCTGCGTTGTGCTCCGGCATCCGGCAAAAATGTAAGTCCTGCATATCTGTTAGGGCTGAGACGGAGCCAGAACGCAGCACAGCCGCAACCGGTGGAAACACACACATTGACTAGAACTGAATCCTATCGGCTCCACTACTGTGCCGGAGCGCAGATGCAACCAACACGCATCTGGTGGAAATTAGGGGTGATTTGTTTGCCCACGGGCAGCTGCCGTGGCAGGGCCACGTCGCCGCATCCTTGATCTTCAGTTTTCCAGCGGACCGTTAGAGCAAGTCTGGCTTCTCTGCTGCTAACGCTGCTGCTGGGATACAGCTGAGGAGGAGCCGGCTGCTAATGCTATGTACTGGGACACTGCTAATGCTGCTTGCCGTGCTGCTAACATTTGTTTCTCAAAAAAATCAGTTGGGTCGATGACCCACCTGCACATGGGCTACAATGTATGATCGAAAATGAATAACAGTTGAAAGTATTCAAAATGTCCATCCCCGTCTAGCTATGATGCTAGTTAGCCAACTTTGGCTAAAGCTTACCTGCTGAGGAGAAGAGTAGTCACTTCGACATCCGATTTCAAATTCTTCTCCACTTTCAACCGTCTCCACCATTCAAAAGCATCTCCTATAGACCCTCGCTTTGCCTCGAGTTTTGTCTTGGTGTTTTTGGGAATCATAACGAGGTCGTTTGGGTTTAGTCGCACCGTCAGCCATTGTAGCTCAGTCGTAACTGTAACTGATGCTGAGACTCTACTGACTGCATGACTGGTAGACAGAGGTGGGTGGCGCAACAGGCCAAAACACAAATTCAAAACATAAACATGATTTGCAGACTGTAATTTTTTTTTTTAAGATGCGAATATTCTGGCTGTACTATTGCTGTCGGTGAGACCAGTATGTTATATGAACATACATACAAATAAAGCAAAGTAAAAAATCTACACTTTTTTGGTGTGGATTCAAATAGTTTGAAGGAAATATTTGAAAAGCTCAGATGTGTCTGTAGTCTGTAAAATCTCAAATTTTCTTCAGCAATTCCTTTTTAACTTAATGATGAAACAGGCAATAGCTGGAAGGATAAAGATGCAGGCTTGTCAATAGTTGAAGAGCCAGCTGGTGGGCTCACTCTTTTGGTAATAAAAATTAAAGTTTTTTCCTCCTGTGGTAAAAGCCGCTGATGTGCCTTTGAGCGAGGCACTAAACCTGTGTGCTGCTCAACTGTTCAGTTGATGGCAGTTTGTTTGCTGAGATGGCAAATCTGTTCTCTGTCGACCTTCTATGATAAATGAAGGTTTAAAAAAGTGTGCAATGGGTCAGAAACGTCATTATGTGTCTTATTGAAACCAGAGGAAGACTTCTTTAACTGCATGAAATTTCCATTTATGGTGGAGACGCGGGACTGTGAATGTCCGTGAAAAGCAGTTTGCTGTGACGAAATTGAATTCCATCTTTCTGTGTGTGTGTGTGTGTGTGTGTGTGAGAGAGAGAGAGAGAGAGAGAGAGAGAGAGAGGGAGGGCTGAGAGAGAGAGTTTAAAACAGTATGAAAGACAGAGTGTGTAAGGCTGGATGTTTAAATCACTGTGTGACCTTCTGTATGTGATATTATGTGTGATGGTGTTTTCAGGGGCGGGGCTGGTTTGGAGTATATTATTAAAGAGGAGGGGCTGGAGGAGGCTGTTGACGTTTGGGGGTCAAGGAACTGGATGATGGATTATGGGATGTTCTCATCTTGCTACCAGCCAGCTCACAACACTGATGGCTGTCATTCTCTGTGCTGTTACAGGCTGTATGAGTGTTGTGAGTGCATGGTGTGTATTAGTGTGTGCTATCACAGGGTGTATGCTTTCCTGAGTGACAATCACTCATCACTGTAGCTTGAGGATCTGGTGATTGCACACTGAACATAATACTGAAGAGCTCTGTAAGTAATGCTCCTAATATATCTGGGATTAAATCTAGGATTCCGTATTTTGTCTTTGATCTGATGTTGTAATTCTGCAGGGTTGTTACATAAAGAGTCTCTTTGCTGTTGGAAGCATCACATTTCTGCCAATGAGGTGCCACTAAAGATTTTTCATACTAGAGCCATGGTACACAATGTCACATAATTTTTTTTTCTTTTCTTACAGCTAAACAGTACACTAAAATGTTGTGAGGCAAGAAATAGCAAAGTAGTGACAGAATCTTGAGTCATATTCGATTAGTACTGCCTACTTTGACAGTTTGACTGTAGTTTGTGAGCAGTCACTGACATGATTGACAGCTGTGTTAGACACTCCTTAGGTATGATTGTTTGTTTTCCTTAAGCAGTGGTGGATTCTAGCAAATACCAGTAGTAGCACTATGAGGAGGCCAAGGAATGTGATTTTTTTACACTGAGTTAAAAAATCAAAGAAAAGCCAAAAGTTACCAACTACAGCTTTAAAGTAAGCTATAGGGTTTTGAAATATGACGGAACACTGGCGGTAGAATTGTGGTTGAAATTTGGTAATACTGTTTCCAGTGTGGGAGTTTTTTTGGGCTATGAAGCAAATCAGAGCCGGATTCATGTGTAATCTCCAACACATGAAATTATTGTTCTCAGGAACCTTGAAACTTCCATTTTGAAAGAATTTCAGTATTATTGTTTTTCATGTTCATGTTTCATGTTTATTTTAAACTTTAAACTTTAAACTCAGGCCTAATTGAATTTACAGAACAAGTACTGTATCATGGTACAAACCATTATGGTGATATAAAATTAAATATAACTCTACTGAAAGATAGGTGATTGTTGAGTCTCAGTGCTAGATCATCAAATACTGATGCTTTGGGTTGGTAGTTGGACAGTACCACCAATCCAAAGTGTCAATATTTGATAACCTGGGAATGAGAATCAATAATCAACTCTTCTTCCAGAGTAACATATAGCATTGTTAATTGAGCACAGTGTTAGTTCAGGCAGGACACGAGGTCAAGCTCAGCTCACACCCCAGCTACATTAGCTGATCTCAAACAGCCAATCAACTGATGGAGCAGCTGATTGATGTAAGGGAGTCAGCTGATAGATCACATGATTCCTTTCTATGCAGCCAATTGGCAAATCTCATTCAGTACGCCCTGTTTAAACTGCTCTGGCCTGCTTACTGTTGCTGCTTCCTCTGCAAGCCGCTTTGCAACCCGCCTCCACCCCAGCTCCTCCTTTTCATGTTGTGTCTGACTTTTCAATGTAATTTCTCTCTGTCATTGATGCTGCTCTGTTCTGTTCCCAAGGGGTCGCTGCTGCTGCTCTCACTGCTGTAGGCTTTTCATGTGGACACATGGAAGGGCAGGGAGGTTTGCTCTCTCTGCCTCAGGTTTTCCTTGTTTGCACGTAGAAGGGCAAAGAGGTGTGCTGTCTCTGGCTTAAGGCTTACCACGAAGGCAAATGTAAGGGCAAAGAGGTGCACTCTCTTCCTGTGTAGGCCTAGGAAAGGCAGAGAGGCCCCAGAACAGAGCCATGCCGCCAAATATAATAGTGCAAATGGAAAATTTCTTTGACTAAAATGGTCCTCACTGAAATTTTAATATTTAGGCAAGTCATTTTTTTTAATTTTTTTTTTTTATCAGGGCAGTTGCCCTGTTAGCAGCAGCTGACATAAATTTAAATCACATTTATAATATGAACATAATCAAAATCTGCATTTTGCTTGTTTCTCAATTTGTATAAGCAAAGTTTAAATAACTTAACAGTGTTAGAAAGTTTAGACATGTAAGCACTTGTCAATATATTTCAGACTCTTGCTTGATTTACGAGCAGATTGTGGAAGTCCACTCTGAGGATGGTTGTGGCTCAGGAGGTAAAGCGGGGTCATCCACTTACTGGAAGGTCAGCGGTTTGATGCCCGCGTGTGGCTGTGCCATCGGTGTATAAGTGCGTGTAAATGTCTAAAACTGAGTTGCAGGTCACACCTTGTACAGTAGCCTTGGCCACCAGTTTATGAATGTACAGTATGTGTGAAGGGGTGAATGTTAAAAGCGCTAACCCAATACAAGTTTACCCCTTTAGGCCACTGTACAGGTGTCAAAATGTAACCAATGTTACTGTGTATATATGTATAGTATTGCATTGATGACATGGAAACTTTGCTTACTACTTTATTATGTAGGAGAAGGGAGTCTCGTAACAGCAGAGAATAATAGCCTTACAGCTACAAGTGTTGTTTTGAGGGAGATGTCCAGTTTTATCAAAATAATAGATACCCTGGCCTGCAGCCAATCACAAGTCAGTATTCGCTGTAACCATGGTATTAACATAAAGCTGATTTTTGGCATTCCATGGTTAAGTGTTTCCATGTGCATGCTTGTATCTAGATATTCATGTTTTAGGAGACATGAATTTATATGTTTACGCATATTTTTATGTGTCTTTATACTGCCATCCATGCCTGCCTGAATGTATACATGCATTTGTGTATGTGTGTGTGTGTGTGTGTGTGTGTGTGTGCGTGTGTGTCAGCAGTCAGGCAGGCAGTAAGAAAGGGCAGACAGCTCCTATTGCTCTTTTGGATGAGAGCAGAGCGTCTGCCAGCATGTCGACAGGCTCGCTGGGAGAAATACTGGATATAATCACGGCGTCTGGGTGCATCGGTTCGGGCCTCAGCGTCATGTGTCTCTTGGTTCTGTCTGTCTAAGTGCCTGCAGTCAGGCAGCAGGCACTTAGACAGCAGCTTTAGGGTGGCCAAATCTGTTTTTTTGTTACAAATGGGTTTTTTTTTGTTCCATCCTTTGACTATCTTTATCCACTATCCTTGGGCAGTTGATCAGTCTCAGAATGAAATCTGGCATCTGGGTGTTTTTTTTTTTTTGTTTTTTTTTCTGTGAGCAGCAAGGGTTTGACATGCATTATGTATTATGTGTGTGTCTGTACATGGAACCATTTGACAGCTGATCGTGGAGCTGAGCAATACCCCTAACAGCAATCTGTGTATGTTCTCATGTTTGTATATAATAAATGCGTGGGAGTGTGCGCTCATGTGTGTGTATGGGGCTCGTACAGTGTAGCCCTCCTGACTGGTGCCGTCTGAGCCTGGCAGTGATGTTGCTGCTAAAAGAGACAGAGATAGATGGCCATATAGCAGTGGAGGTTCAAGAATACAGCTGGCTCAGCCCCAGGCCTGTTCACCGGCAGCACAAATACACCAACACTGAAGGACAAGCATCTTAAAAAAAAAAAAAAGAAAAAGTCCTCTGAGATCCAGATGGACGTTCTGATGGAAAAGTTTTGACAAGAGATGACTGAAGCAGAACTCAACTCAGTTTAGGCTCATTATAAGGGATGAATTTGTTACAGCCATCTTTTTAGGAATTCAAGACCAGTGCCAGCAGAAACGCAACATCACTGGTCATCACTCACACAACTGGTGTGAAGGTGTTGTCAAACATGGCTGATTGGTCACTGGACCTACTCTTCAAACTATGATGCTGTAGTTACCTCTTTGGTGTTAGTTTTGGGTGCTCAGGGATGGCATGTAAATTTCAGCTTGTTACATGCACATTGTCTTTTCAAAATAAACTTCCCCATTCACAGGAAATGTAGGTTTAATCCATAGATTGTAAAAAAAAAAAAAAAAAAAAAGTAGCTACTGTGACTTCACTTATTGGTTTGTTGACTCCTGCTAGGAAGCATTGAGTTTAGCATTTTGATTGTCGCCATCTTGGGTTCTTGGAGGCAGAAGTGTCCACACTTGGGTGAGAGGCTAGAGCTGTAGAGGAGGAAGGAGTGGATCTGACTGAGGAGCCAAGACACTATCGGCAGACAGTCCGTCACTCCAAGTGGCTCGCCCTTAAATATATGTAACTTTAAACCTTAGTAAAATGTAAACAGGTGAGTTATATAGAAATTCACCCCTGGTGCAAATATCACGAATGACAAAATAAGCTCTAGAGACCAAAACTGTTTTTTGTACCAGGCTGTAACATGTTTGCTTCTGCTGTAAATGCTGGGTGTCTATGGGGATCGACTGACTTCTGGAGCCAATCTCAAGTGGCTGTTTAAAGAACTGCAGTTTTTGACACTTGCTTGTTGGCTTAATTTTTTTAGCCTTGAAGGTTGCTGCTTGGTTTTGTTTCCAAAACTATAGGTTTCAGCAACATAACTACTTGGCTAGGTTTAGAAAAAAAAACCCGTCATGGTTTAGATTAAAATAAAAACATTTATAAGTTGAGTATGTCATGTGACACAGGTTACGTGATGGTGATGGTAACTATGTAACATTCAAAACTTCAGCTTTTCACATGGGACGTGATCACTGGCCAACACACCTCCCTCCCACCCTACTCTGACTTTGTCTCTCTTAAAACTACATCATTGACACTGATGGGTTTACTGTGGAGTTAGCTGAAAGCCAGGTGCGTCTCATACAGTCACTTGAAGTGTGCCTTGTGCTTTGCAATCTAACGCCAATGGCCACTGGCCAAGCTATCATATTTGACACCCTGGGAATTATAATGGGAAGGTGGAGATGGGTGGTTGGGTCATAGCATGTGATTCAACACCAGAAGCTGTGGTTTATGCTCCGACTCCATGAAGACAGTAGTTTCTTATCCTTAACTTTTTGGTTTAAGTTGACCAGACTTCACCCATAAGGGTGCAAGAAAATACTGAAATAAGTATTTTTTGCATTGGTGTTATTGGTCATTTTGGAGGACTTTGCATTTTTATGGGTCAGGTGAAAGGACTTGTTGGAGAATAGTGTGTCCTACAACTATAAGAGATATACCTTTAAAAAAATCCTGCTTGATATGATTCAAAAAAGTAAGGTAACTTTTTGCTTCAGACTATTACGTGCATCAAGCAAGAGAGCAGTCATTTTGTACTGTAAATTGCTTAATTTTATGTGTATAAAAAATATTTTTGCAGATTTAGTCAACTTAATTTAATGAAATAGATTACACAAGACCAGAATTTTGCAAGTAGTCACCTGCAAAGATAATTGTTTTAAATCACATATAGTTGAGTGGATAATTGATTACACCTTCAGTTTCTATAAGGATGTTTCTAACATTTGGGACGGCTGTTGCAACACAGCCTTTACTGTTTCTATGGTGCGGTTGTTTTGGTTCATTGAAGGGGATGAGAGATCTTCTTCCAACTAAATCCTGCTTTTGCTTTAACAGCTTTGGTAGATTTCTGAAGGACCAGGGCTTTTGTGGTCCATTGTGACTCACATCACTCATGGCTCTCAAGTACTGTATCCACATCCTGTGATAGGTAATCTGTGCTGTCTGTAGCCCTGTCACTTTAGGTAACTTTACAAGAGTTCTCTTGGAAAAAGCTCTAAAAACCTGCTGCACAGTACCGCGTTTGCCAAACAGCAGACACCAGTTGGGTTTTCATTTGTGTGTAGTGCAAATTTTAAGCAAATTTTTAGAAATACAGCAAAAGAAGATTCACATTTATGTGCTTTTCCATAGTGTTACATAAATATTTGAAGTGTTTTCATCAAGATAAGCAGTAGGTGGGGCTAATTCTACAGTCGAGAGCCACTGCAGAAGCGGGTGCAAAGAGACAATATAATCAGAAGAGCTTCAGTCAGACCTCAAATGAGGGAAAACAATGGATGTATAATAACACACTGGACAATGGAAATAGAGAGATTTGACCAACTAATGTTTGGTCTTGAAAGAGTTCTGGTAACAGCCCTGCAAACGTAAGTGTGTTGACAGCCATCTAGAGGTGACTTCAGCCCCTTTCCCACTGCACAAAAAAACACCAACACCCACTAACATCTGGCTTTTTAATGCAATGAGCAAGGTTATAATCGTGGGTCAAATCGCTCTGCGTTAGTCATGGGTAATTATTGCCTCCAGCTCCGATCTTCATTGATGGGAACACAACACCTGAGTGAATGGGCTTATTTTAACCCCCTTGCCGGTGAGATACAATTACGGGCCACCATAAAAAACCCTCCATCTTCATTCAAGCATCAATCAAAATTAGACTGCACCGTGTTTAAGAAAGAGATTAAATAAGTTAGAGATACATAAAAAGAAGTGACCACTGTAATATTTTTACTCTCCTCTGTGCTCCTTTCTACACACACTGCACACCTTTTTGCAATATTTTGAGATCATTTTTTTTGTGCATAAGAAGAGGTGAACACAAATGCACTTTCAGTTGGCGACTATCTGGTGAGCATAGTAGAGCAGCTAAAGAAACAGATTTTTTTTAGTTAAAGAGATGGAGGTAGTTTTTCTGCTGCCCCCAAGTGGCAAAAAAAGTTGTTGCATTTTCAAAGAAAGCAATAACTAAGGACTCAAACAAAGCTCCAGCTTCAGCATTATTACCTAAACCAATTATTTGGACATGGAAAGTTAGCAAACCTTTAACGTCAGCTGTAAATAGTTAAAAAAAAAAACCTTTGAACATGTGGTAAGTTCAGAAGGTCAAAGGCTCAAAAGATGACTATGGAAGGACACTGGGAAAGTATCTGACCGGACAGCAGTTGGCTTTCGATCACAGTTATCAGTGTTGAAATACTCACTTCCTCTCTGCCATGTTTATTGATTTCTGTAAGGGCAGCCAAGTTGTACATTTAGTAAAGCAGATCAGCTCTTCACTTATCTTTAGTGCTGCCCAAGAGCTGACGACCTCCAACATGGCCGCCAGGGAGTCATTACCACACCTGGAAGCCCTTCATTATCAGAGAGATAATAGGAGTACTGACACAGCGGCTGTGATAGTTAATTTCTTTGCCCATTGAAACAAAAGAACCAGCAGGACAAGTATATTCAGTCATTAAGTTAACATTTGACTTTATGCTAAATAAGATTTTTGATCAGGGCACTATGATGTGAGAGGAAGGTGGGTCTAATTTCTTTAGCTTCTTTTGACAGACCTCATATGGTGTTGTGTTTCACAAGCTATGTCCAACACTTTTGGGTTACAGAAAAATACCTAAATGCCTTCCAACAATTGCCAGCGAGTGTTCTTGAACAATTCTGCTCTGCTACAGCTCAAACACTAAAGATTGAACATAACAATCAGATCTCTTGAGACTTAGGACACAGAGCGATGGGATTTCTGGGTATTTCTCAGCCAATCCGGTCAGATTATCTTCCTGTGGGTTCAGTGAACTCTCATCCTCAAGGTGCCTTGATCCCTTTTGTTGTGCACAAAACTCAGGAAATCTTGTGTTTTTTAAGTCAACTTTCGCTCGAGGAACCAATCCAACCATAAAAATAATGTGTCTCTCAGAGGATTTAATATTGAACTGTCATGCAAGATCAACTTCCCAAATAACAGCCGATCCCCTCTTCCCTTGCCAATAAACAAATGCAGAAAATGATAAATCTGTTATGGCCTGGAGGCTGGTTTCCAAGAGTTCTGGCTGCAATTCAGATGAGACTATCCAGAGAAGTGATTTGAATTGAAATTAGGACAAATTATTTAAGTTAACAAGAGTCAATGAGACAGTGAAATTGTTTATGCAGTGTACCAAGTATCACAACCCAGTCACAAGATTAAAACGTTTGTCTGCATTGTGCTTTTCTGCAACCATGGATAAATTACATCTGTACATTTCATACGTATGAAGTAGTTCAGATTACATGTACACTAGTCCATACCCATTGAGTGCACAGTTGCCCACGTACAGTTTCACATGGTGTGTGTTTGGGATACAGGTCATAGGAAACTGCATATTAAATAGTCAAGTGAACCCATTAAGAAGAGCAATGTATTCAGACCGAGTTTTAGTGAATTTGATAGTACGATTGCTTTATTGAAAGCACAGTATATTGACCATGTCAGTGAGTAGAAAAACGTGGGACAGACAGAATGACTGACTGACAGAATGACACACTAATAGTTTTGGTGATCAGTGAAACCCTTGAGATGTTATACACCTTTATGTGATGAGCCACGCCCTCCGCAATATTCATTGCCTTATAGAAGCTTAGTTTTAGTAAGTTTTCCAACTTTTAGCAAGAGGGAACTTTAGATATTGGTCCCTAGATTATGTTCACTGAGTTTCATGCATGACCACTGTTGAAGACCAACAAATGCATGTATTTAAAAAGACATCAGGGTTTGTCCTGTTTGTAGAGAGCAGGTACTTTTTAACTAGAGGTTGTGACATTTCCAGCCATGTTTGGAGCAACTAAAAGCAAGTATTTTTTTTGACGAGAGTTCGGGACATGTCCGCAATAGTGTTTTTTGTTTTTTTTTAAATAAGAAGTCGGGACAATTCCAGCTGTGTTTGTAGAAAAAGCAGTGTTTTTTTTTTAACCAGAGGACAGGTCATTTCCAACTGTGTTTAAAGTGAAAAAAGTGAATGTTTTTTAACAAGACATCTTGACGTTTCCAGCAGTATTTGTAGCAAGAAAAAAAAGGTACTTTTAAAGAGAAGTCAGGACATTTCCAGCCTTGTTTGTTGTGACAAAAGCAGGTATTTTTTTCAACAAGGGTCCAGGAAATGTCAGCGGCAGCTGGGATTTTTTTAACAACAAGTTGGAACATTTCCAGCTGTGATTGTACTGACAAAAGCCTGTATTTGTTAAAAAAAAAAAAAAGTTTGGGACATTTCCAGCTGTGTTCCTAGCAACAGCTGTTTTTTTTTGTTGTTGTTGTTGTTGTTTTTTAACAAGAGGTCAGGACATTTCCAGCCTTGTTTGTTGCGACAAAAGCAGGGTTTTTTTTTTTAACAAGGGTCCAGGACATGTCAGCAGCAGCTGGTCAGGATATTTCCAGTTATGTTTGTATTGAAGAATATGAGTATTTTTTTAAAGAGAGCTCAGGATATTTCCAGTCATGTTTGTATCAACAAATGTGGGTATTTTTTAAAGAGAGATCAGGACATGCAAGCAACAGCTGGTATGTTTAAGCAAGAGTTTGGGACATGTCCAGTTGAGTTCCCAGCAACAATGGATATTTTCTAACAGCCATTTCCAGCTTTGTTTATAGTGACAAAAGTGTTTTTTGTGAGTAAACTTAATTACACATTAATCACAGCATTTTCACAACATGAAATTGAAAATTTAAAAATACAGTTCAACATATTCGATAATGTGTAACGTACAAATATATCTGTAGTTTGCAAAAATGTATAATGCCAATAGTCATTCTGAGAATTGGGTTGTGTATCAGCAGCTACTGTTTCGCTCTTCGTTTTCTCCGTCTTCTTGTTCTGGTCAGTTCTTCTCCATTTTTTCACCATTTTATTAAACTGTTGATTTGAATCAATAGTGAAAATGGAAATTGATTTTCCCACATCTGTTTTCAGGATGTCCACATTTTTTTGAACCAGCACTTAATAGGTAGGGGTCAAGGTTGCAGAGAGTTATCAATTTCCGTACGGTCATTGCAAACAGGAGGCCCCTCCCTGCCTGCCTTGGACATTTACACACAAACACAAACACACACACACACACACACACACACACACTCGCACATTTTATTGTTTTGTCAATAGCATAAAGCCTCACTGAGAGTTTTTCACCATTATATATCTTCACACACTCACACACACATGCGTGCAGATCCAGAAACAGCTGCATCAGCGTATGGTATGATAGGCCAGGCTGCTTGCTAAGCCATAATCCATTCTGCTGCTGAGGTGTGTGTTTGGTTTACAGCTTGGGAGTGGTCCTCCAGGGGATCATGGACTGTCGCATTTGTGTGGTTGGTTGTGTGTATGAGAATGTGTGTGAATGTTTAAACACTGGAGGTGTTAGAGGTGTGAATGTGTGTGGTGGCTTGTTAAAGTGAAATGCAGCTATGAGCCTGGTTGTGTAATGTGTGTGGTTGTGAGTCTAACAGTGTGTGTTTCTGTGTGGTGTGAAGGGTTTCCTGCTTTCTGTTAGGTCATCTTGCAGGTGTTTCTGTGTCACACATGACTGTACAGCACTTTTGTTAACTTAGTTGTCGTCGTTGCCAGGCTGTTGAAGCTCATATGCAAACAGCAGGCTGATACTGAGCAGATTAACTCAGGACGTACTCATGAGCAAATCTGTGTAGCAGTCAATATTTGGGGAACAGCACGGCCTGTTGGTCACAGTCCTGTAACTGGAGCCGCATGGGTTTGATCCCCACAGCAGCTAGAGAGCCACGCATTGAGGAATTTTAGATTACTTTTTAGTTATCGATTCATCTGTTGATTAGCTATGGAAGCCCTGAGGGGGCAAGTGAGGGAAAAAATTGTGGCGATTGATTTTTTAAGTCTGATTTAAATTGTTGCCTGTCCTGTGTTTAAGTCCACCCCTCTATGGTACACATTATGATTATTAAAAACAAAAAAAAGTCATAAAAAAGACTAATTAATCCTAATTTAAAGAAATTTTAAAAAATTATAAATAAAAATATTAATATATATATATATAAAATATAAATATAATATATTAAAATAAAAGAGGGTTATTGTTTGAAAGTTTTTTTTAAAAAAAATAACACAATACTCATGTAAAATGCCCAGAAACCCTCAAGTGTAAAATCCATGCCATATGAACTTGAAAAAACTCTTTTCATAAGTCTGTTTGTCTGAATGTTACCCTCGGACAGCACTGTACCACTGTGGAACAGCCCATAATGAATATGTTAAAAAGTGTAGCATATTTCAGCAGTGGTGTGCACAAGGGGCAGGGGGGCAACTACCAAAATGTAAGCTAAAGTGCCCTCTTGGGAGCCAAAATGCGCGCTAAAGTGTTCTCCTTGGAGCCAAAATGCACGCTAAAGTGCCCTAGTGGGAGCCAAAAAGCACGCTAAAGTGCCTTCCTGGGAGCCAAAACGCACGCTAAAGTGCCCTCTTTGGAGCCAAAACGCATGCTAAAGTGCCCTCCTGGGAGCCAAAACATGCGCTAAAGTGCCCTCTTTGGAGCCATAACGCACGCTAAAGTGTTCTCTTTGGAGCCAAAACGCACGCTAAAGTGCCCTCCTGGGAGCCAAAACGCATGCTAAAGTGGCTTCTTTGGAGACAAAACGCACGCTAAAGTGCCCTCCTGGGAGCCTAAAGGCACGCTGAAGTGCCCTCTTTGGAGCCAAAATGCACGCTAAAGTGTTCTCTTTGGAGCCAAAACGCACGCTAAATTGCCCTCTTTGGAGACATTACTGTTGCAATGACTTTTATGTTGGGCCCTTTTTTGATCTATATTGAGCCAGAACTATATCTCACAGAACCAGTTTGGATTATCTGGTGCTAATATGGTGTTAAAATGCACTAGAATACAGGAAATGGCATCTACTTAATTGAAAATGTTCTGGGGGAGAACCCCCAGACCCCCCCAGGGATTTATTTATTTCATACATCCATGTCTCTGTGTGTTCTTCACAGTCCAACATTGAATCTACACAGTTCTCGTGGATGCTGATCCTAACTACAAACTAACTTGAGTAGTCTGTCTAGTTAGTCTGTTTTAAGGCTATATAATGTGCCATTTGTATAACATATTGTAGCGATCCTGCAGTGAATGTTCTGTTGTACTGTTAATGTTCTGTGAGTTAATGGCATGTTTGGGACTGAATGAGTATGGGTAGGGGGGCGGGGTGCAAGTGGTGCGGGAATGAGGGCTGTGTGAGTGCACGTGCTTGTGTGTGTTGTGTGTGCGAGCTAGAGGAGAGTTCAGGAGTACATGTTTTTGTAAGCTAATGTTACGGCTGGGTTCTCGTTTGGTTGTTGTTCTGGCGTGGTTACGGCCAACAGTAACCTGTATTGTGAGGACAATAAACGGTGGGTTGCCGAATAACCGCGTCATCCTTTTACACGCCCGGGCGGACGCTACAATGTAAACATGTCTAAAGTGCCCTCGAAAACACGCGGGACTTAGTGCCCTCTTTAGTGGCGAGAATGCGCTGTATGTGCCCTTTTTTTTTTCTTTTTGCCCCTGCCCTTCAAAAAGTCTGTGCACGCCACTGTATTTCAGCAAACTTTACATAAACACTTCATCAAACCAAGCTATCATAACCCATTGTAAAACAAGCCCATGAGTTACATTTCAGTGTTTGATTATTTGTTTTACATTAAATGCCTGCTTTCAGAGTTCTGGTGTGTGTCGTTCCTGACGTATACTGTTGTCACCGTCTGCTGTGTTGCTGCTGGTTGTTACCAGCTTGGTGTCATCCCAACTACTAAATTTGGATTCATCCTCGCTGTTATTTACTTAGGGTGTCATTTTTACCCTCTTCTCATTTGAAGACTCATGAATAATATTGCATTCATTCTGTGATTGGAGAAAAAATGTGTGTAAAATATGAGCATACAGTTTACTCTGCAGGAAGAACTCACAAAGTGCATTGTTATAGTTGACTATACAGTGTCAAAGCCTGAACTTTATTGATGCTAACATTATTTAATGTCTCTAGGTTAGTCTATAGAGATAAAAAAGACAATTATAATGACTGTTATGCTATTGAACAGTATGTTACCCTAATACACAATAGCAAAGAAGGCATGGTCGAGATATCATCATGGTGCGACATTGCTTCAAGGCAACATTTGCATTTTAATTTTCTATGACCTAATTAAATCAAATAAGTACATTAAGCAATTAAAATTAAACTTTACTCGTCTATTATTGTAAATCCAATTTTTTTCAGATTATGCAATGACAGAGACGTGAGGAAGGCCCTGAAGTCATGTTACAATCTAAACAGTGCTATTGGTTTCCTTAGGGTCCTGGTTCTTTTCTGAAGCACTGCAACATCATTGAGGATGTGCTGTGTGAATGTAAGTGGCCAAAAATGGGTTACCAAGAGACAACACAGTACCATAGAGGGGTTTTTTTTAGTGTAAAACAGCTGAAAACAAACAAACATAAAAACCACAGGTGATTTTTGTCAGGATAATCTTTCCAAGTATTTGTTGTAATATTCATTCTGGCCACAGGAGTCTGAAGAGCACCACTACCCCATGTTCTAAATAGGACTTAAGTACATGGAGACAAATATAAATTCTTTTTTTTTGTTTTCTCAAATTTAAAAAAATCTCAGCTGCCAAAGTTTTTTTTTGTTTGTTTGTTTTTTCCATCCTGGGATTTTTTTTCTCACCTGGCAAAACATCTTCTCCACCTGTTCTCAAATCATAAACAGAGGAGAGAAAACTGCTTAAATCAGACTAAGGAAATAGATTACCAGCATTGTTTTGTTTTTTTCTCACTTGCCTGTCGGGGCTTTTGTAATTATCTATTCAATTAATCAATTTATAATTTAATCAGTGGAATGTCAGAGGATATTACCATTAGTTTGTCAGAACCCAAGGTGATGTCTTCAGATTGTTCTCTTAGAGTCCTGACCCTCATATCTTCACATTGCAGAAGTTAAATCCAACACATTCTCACTCCAACCTAGTCACATTGACATGCTTGGGCATGGACTTTCCACGTCCACATACAACATGCAAGGTACCCTAGGTACGTTGGTTGTTGACGTTCTGGGACACCGTGTCAAGTTCTGCCTGTTACATGCATTGTCTTCTTTCAAAATATATTTTCATTTTCAAAGGGAATTTAACGTTTACATACCTTGTCTCTCAAAATAAACGCACTTCATCGGTACAACACCGCAAATTGGCGTTTTTGTCCTTCAGCAACACACATGTGGTTAGGTTTAGGCAACAAAAGGAATTGGTTTTGTTTAGGAAAAAAGAACAGAGTTTGGCTGTCTCGTGTGAAAGTCGGTGTTTGTTGGACCCATATATAAGAATTTCCCAGTTTGAGATCAATAAAGTACTATCTATCTATCTATCTATCTATCTATCTTCACTGCCTTAACTTTCATCCCTGTCCTGCCGCATTTCCCCCTGACTATAACGGCAACCGGCCACGTATCATATTGACCTTAAAGGACACCTTTTTTCGTTGCTGTCTGATGCTGCAAGTCACTGCCCAAGTGCCGGATTTCAATGACTTCAGAGTGAGATCGAGCTCTTAAAACTTTTTTTTTTTTTTTATATATATCACTAGTTGATGATGCTTAATTTTCTATCAGTTAAGTAACTGTTACCTATGTAAAACTCATGTCTGTGTCCACGGGCCCATTTCTGCATAATCTGTCCATGCCCATAGACTTGATGGATTAACAAATAGCAGCTGTATAATTTATAATATTTTATATCAGAATAGAAAGTCTTTTAATTTGGTATCCATTTATTACACTGAATAAATATTGGAACTACTTGTAATGTACAGATTAATATTACTAAAAACAAGACTTTGAATTTGGATCTTCATACATCTTTATACCAAATGTGCCCCCTTCTTAGTCTAAAGCCACACCTGAAGGTCAGATTCCGCCCCAGTTACACCAATCTGAACTGGAAGCTGCCCAGTACAAACACAGTCATTATATATTGGTTATGATTAAGCATGCACCAAATGATTTTTCTTCCACCTTGTCTGGAATTTGAACCCACAATCCACCGGTTACACACATGATGGCGGCCATGAGATCCTAGTGTAGCTGGAGATATAATTAACGCCTTTTCTGATAAACCGTCAGATCACCAGCTGGTTTTCACAAGATCATCTCTGAAGGGACGACAGCTGGTTATTGGTGACAGAATCTCAAGATGCATGTGCACAGCTAAACAGAATGTGTGATAATAGGTATTTGTAACTGTAATTATTCATCTCAGTGAATTAGCTGACATTAGTGTGTTTGCTTTTTAACCACAGCGGCTGTGTGTCAAGTGAAATAACATTTCATATTTCTATGAGGCAGAATTCTGCAATTACCCCTTATACAGAATTAAATTTACACTTAGCGTTTTCACAAATCAAGCGCGCAGCTCTGTGACAAATGGAACGTATAGTGCTGGTATCCATCAGCTTAGGATGTATTCATAAACTCGGACAGCAGGCTGCCAGAGCCCGGAGCTAGACAGCTGGCAAGATATTGGCATGATATCTCAGCTGTCATTGGCAGCTTGGCAGAGCCGAGGAGATGGTGAGTGTCATAACCAAAAGGGTAATTTTAATATCTGAAATTGTGGGTGAGTGAGTATTTATATTCTAATGAGAATCAATTTGAAATTTGGAGACAGTAGTGTCAGGGTACAGTACAAGTCTGCAGCTGCATATTTAGGCATTAGATTATATCTACAAAGATATGCATTTCGGTTAAAGTTAGGCCAGAGCTAATGATGAAAGACTGCTTGTGCTATTACAGTATTTGTTAGCTCAGCAATCTCATGGAAAGTCTGTAATGACATAAAAATTTTAAAACCCTTTTACCTCTCTTTAACTTAAAGGTCCAGTGTATAAAATTAAAGGGGATTTATTGGCGTCTAGGCATGAGGATTGCAGATTGGTTAGAATTTCTTCTGTGTTGCTCGTCCAGGAGCTAAATAACCTGCAGAGGTCTCTTCCTCTCCAGTACAAATGGGTCAAGTGATTACAACTGCTAAAAACACAGAATAAAGCAGTTTTACCTTAAAATCAGTCTTTCCCCTATGCTGTAGAGGAAACACCTGCTGTGTGTGCTCACCTATTTTCTGATCCAGATGTTCAGGTTTTTTTTGTTTTTTTTTTGATTACGCTGTTTGCACTTTCCAGAGACAGGCCCCATACCTAGCAACTGCTAATCTGTGCTCACCTTTTTTCTCTGATAACTTAAGATCTTGACGTTCAGGAGGTTTTTAGCAGGAACCACATTATCTGCAGAGGCGTCTTCCTTTCTAAAACAAACTGACTCAATAATTTTAACCAGTTAAAAAATCTGTATTTTTCCAACGCGGCTCATCAGCGAGGGGCTACTAATGCTAATTGACGCGAAAATGGGAATGGCCCTATGTCGATACCAGTTTTTAGTTTGTCTGTTCTGGGCTACCAGAAAAACATGACAGTACAACACTGAAATCCATAGACGTGGACCTGCTCTCATATCGATCTAAATGGCTCATTCTAAGGTAACGAAAACACAATGATTCTTATTTTCAGGTGATGGTTCACTAAACACAACATACTTATTATACTATATCACATTTGTATATCCCCGTAAATCCTACGCACTGGACCTTTTAAGACTGTTAAGACTGATCTCAGTAATTATCCCCTGACTGACTGTGACTCCTTCAGTGAGGTCTTAACTTTTTATTGCTCATTATGCTGTTCTGTTAATGGCCCTGTCTTTTCCTGTTATGTCTCTCAGTGTAACTGTAAACTGTGGTGCTGTACTCCTTAAAGATGTCTCATTTTCCTGAGTGTGACTCCTTAATAAAGTATCTCAAAGCCTGTCCAGTGTTTTTAGCAATACATAGGTCCCCTAACCTGAAACCTGATGGGCACATTCAGGAGATAAATCGCGCAATTTATATTGTACTCTTTTGTCGACATTCATAAAGTAAATAATAACATCAAAAGGGCAGAAAACAGGCCTTACAGAAGATCATTTAGTGACTGTTCATTACTTGTCATAAGGAGGTGGCTGTGGTGTTTTGTTTTTTTTTTCTCTTTATTTTTCAAACAAAATGCAAATTCTCCTTACAAAAGCACATCATCATCACACAAGCTGTGACTGCACTACTACCAAATATGGGTGCACGCAAGCCACCCGTCCTACCAGACAAAACCAACACACACATGCACACACACACACACACACACACACACATACACGTCAACCTTGCTTACAGTGGACTGTCGGTCTAAGTTGCCAACAGGGGAATTGTGTTTCCGGTCATGTTGAAAAAACAAAAATAGAATAGAAAATTTTCTTTAAGGGTATTTTACCACATTATTACTTAAAATGTGTGTGTGGGGTTTTTTTTAAAATCTTTTTGGAAAAAATTGCCAAGAGGGGACCTGAGCTCTTGAGCTATGTCTACCTATCTAACGGGGGCATGCAAATAGAGTACTTCAGGGGAGCTGTCCATACCCATTATTTTGCCTCATGAATGTCTGTTTACTACCAAGACTCCTAACACAAACCCATTCAAACATTTGTCTGTGATACAATTACTACAAAAACAATCATGGTCACTTAAACTGAGAATAAAAAAAAGTTTTACCTTCAAGTCAGATGAGACTTGGCTGCATGCACTAATATCAACATGTACAGTTTAAATGAAATAGAAACTGTTCTGTTCAATTCTAATGATGGATTTACAGGCAGCCTGTATCCAAACCAGCATAAAATCATCTGTGTGATCACACACACACACACACACACACACACACACACACACACACACACACCACAACAAAAACCTTGAAGAAGTGGTTTTCCACTATGGTCATGCATGCACTGCATCCAATGGGTGGTTAAAGTGTGTGGCATCCAACAAGGTTAAGGGAGGGAGGTACCAAATTTAGTGAGTCCCGTCACCATACAGTGGTGTTTTGGGAAAAAAAAAAAAAAAAAAAAAAAAAACCTAAATGTAAAATACAACAATTTGAAGCTGTATATCCCTGCCCTAAGCCAAAATAAAAAAAAAAAAACACACTTACCTCCCCAGTGCTTAAAAAATTATTTGATGTGCTATCCCTGTTTGCATGCCCTCCCACATAAGTAAAGAACAGCCAGTTGAGACTCCAAGTTAGCAGCACTATTTGTTAATAGTTTAGTTTTTTTCCCCACAATGCTGCAGGTCACTCCTGTAGGTATCAGTCACATACTGGATTCATTCTCTGTCATGGATATACAGCCTAATCTCTGTGTCTCCCCTGTCTCTTCTTGTTTGTATGAGCCCACAACACCTTTACATAGAGGCGTCCGTGGGGCATTGTGATCAACCTCCACTTGCCTCTTTGAACACTTTCTCTGGAGGCAGACTTTTCCCTCAACCCATCTTTAAGAGGATAGAGCCACCTTATCACACTGGAGAGGTTTACATGCCTTTTTGACCCTGGGAGCTGTGTGGCTTTAAGCAATACCTGCTGATAGATTCTCCCAGGATGGATTGTTCCATGGAGAGGGGCAGACAAAGGCTGATTCATAGACATCTTGGGGGACCAAAGTCGCCACAACTTGAACAGGGAAAGTATAGCTGGAGGAGAGAGGGCTTGTGTGGTGCCAGTCAAGGTGCAGACAAAGGTAGCAAAATTATTTATTACTATGAAGTTTTTTATTTGACAGCTAACAGTGTTGGGCAGTAACTTTGTGGCAACATTTCAGCTAACAAGCCAGGTCTGTTAAAAAAAAAAAAAAAGAAGGAAAGAAAGAAAGAAAGAAGAAGAAAAAGGCGTTTCCCAATTTGGTGAGGAAGGACTTGACTGGCCTGCATAGAGTGCTGACCTCAAATCCATCCAACATATCAGAACATCAACTTCGAGTCAGACCTTATCACCCAACACCAGTGGCTCTCTTTACTACTGCTTTTGTGGCTGAAATGGAGCAAACCCCTGTTGCCAGGTTTCTAGAAGAGTGGAGGCTGCAACAAAATCATCAGAATAAATGTTTCTGCACTGAAATCACTGATACGTTACATTCATATGTTTCATATGTAGCAGATTTTTTTAATCTTTATGTTTCTCTATTTTCAATTCCATGTTATGACAATGCTGTGGTTAATGTGTGGTTAGGCTTAGGCACAAAAACCACTTGGTTATGGCTTGGAAGATGGAGTCTTTCGGCCCACTTTGGACGCTACCCATTTTGTGGCTACAAACACAGCTGAAAATGTCTCTATCATTAGCAAATACTAGGGATGGGCATCAATTTTCGATTATTGACGATTGATTGTTTAGGATTTTGATTGATCACAAATAATTTTGCTCGATAGTCACAGTGTTTCCCCTACAATGCTACAGGCCCGGCGAGCCGCCGTGCCTACGAGACCCCCCGCCGGACCTATGCCAGGCAAAAAAATCATAAACAGATGGAGGCTCTCAACGCTCTCCAAAGCCTCAGCGGCTTCCCTTGAGGCCTCTGAAAACACTATGCCATTGAAAGATGGAGGTTTCGCTGAAAACTGAAGCCTGTAACCCCTGGCTGGCAACAGTTGTAAACACCCAGGGGTGAACTGTGTATGCGCGCCATTCTTCCTCTTTGGCCTGGGGGGGTTGAAGCTCAAAACTGGGGCAGCTGCGCTCTCTTGCGGCAACAGTCTGCACTGCACTCTTTTGTTTTCTCTCTTTTGAAATCCTCGCTTATCAATTAATCGATAATTGATCGTTAATTTTTTTGATGATCGAATAATGAATTTTGATCGTTTCCCCATCCCTAGCAAATACTCGCTTTTGTTGCTATAAACATGGCTAGAAATTTCCCAGTCTCTCTTAAAACATGTCCGCTTTTGTTACTACAAAGACAGCTGGAAATTTGAACTGAACTGAACTAACTGTTTTGTTGCTACAAACACAGGTGAAAATGTCTCTATCATTAGCAAATACTCGCTTTTGTTGCTACAAACATGGCTAGAATGTAACAAACATTGCTACAGTCAAGGCTGGAACTCTTCTTAAAAAATACCAATTTTGTTGCTACAAACAGCTGTAAAATTTCCCAGACTTTCATTAAAAAATAGCAACTTTCATTACTACAGACACAGCTGGAAATGTCCCAAACTTTTGTTAAAAAACAGCAACTTGGCTGGAAGTTTCCTGAACTGTTTTTAAACATAACCTGCTTTTGTTGGTCTCAAAAAGTGGTCTGCTGCTGTTTTGGAAGATATCTCCATGTGTTCCCCCTCCTCCAGATGTACAACACAGCTTATATACATTATCTGGACTATGCTATATGTGTGGAAATATACAAATGTAGAATTTTCGTGGTCTGCAAAAAAGTAAAATGCCAGCATTTTATTGTGGCAACCGGGTTGGGAGGCTGCTATAACAGCTGATCCATTTTTTTGGAATCAGATGTTCAACAATCACATATGATTGTAATATTTGGTTTTCCATACATTATTGGTTATGTGGTGAATGTGGCTTCAGTATGTTTCAATGTAATCTCACAGAAATGCATGAAATAATCTCTCATCATCGTGTTACGTGGTGGAGGCACCTACTGTAAAGTGTTTGTGGCAGCACGGTTGGGTTTAAGCAGCAAAACTACTTGGTTAGATTGATGGTGATTGTGTTTTGTGTTAAAATAACTAAATTTGTAACGTATGAGATGTAAGCGTAGTCCCAGTTAAATGCTTAATCCCTTTCAGTAGCCCAGTGTGGAGGCACATTTTGACAAATTAAAACCTGTCTCAGTTTTTTTTATAGAAGTTCTTTGGATGTATAAAAGCGGGTTGTTGGCTACCTGTGTCCATTCCTTGATTACCCTTGAAGTTATTCATATTTCTTTAGTCCGTAAGGGTCCTCAGATCAAAAGAATCAAAAGGTTGTTTTTTTTTTCATAGAAAATATTAATTAAATATTAATTATGAAACACACCAGCATCTTGATCTGATGGCTCCGTAGACTGTGGCAGAAGACGCAACAGCAATGCGAGTTGAGAAGCTGAGGGAAAGTGTGATGACGTGACGTCACATAGGCGACATGTAGTCTTTCTCATTACGTTGTTTCCACAGCCTTTAACTAAAGAATCATACAATAAACTGTCAAACTCTTAACATGAAAAAATATTATTTAGACCCACACAAAACATTTGTGTAATCCAAGGCATTTAATGACTTGGACCAGAAAATAATTTTCTCTCCATTGACTCCCATTCATATTTTCCGAGCCTAGAGGTCCAATGGAGGTCTACCGGAAGGGGCGTGACTTACAAGCTCTATTTTGTTTCTCTTTGCAGTTCCTTTGCCTCTCTAAGTGTGTGAGTGTGTACCTTTGAACTACTTTGGGCACCTGAGCCCAGGCCCGGGCCCCAAAGGACCGCTCAGTATTTCATCGATGGTTGGACCAGGATATTCATATGTCCACTGTGACAAAGGATCCTAATTGACTTGTCATTGACACTGTTTCTGTGGTGCCAACATGTCATTTTAGCACATTACTGCCACCACCATGTGATGCAGTGTTAAGAAGTTGTGATCTCACATATTTCTGTGAGACAAAGTTGGTATGTTCATGGACAGAGTAGTTTAGTCTTGCAGTATAGGGCCACTCTTGCTTGCTTGTTTTACTGCAGAGCTGCTGTCAAGCAAACAAAATATAACTCTAAATAAATACAGTTATAATATGCTACAGTATGATGGAGAATGAATGTTGGCTTTGTGGTCACGGGTTAGGCAGCAAATGCAGTTAATTATGTACCTAATAAGTGTGATAACGCAAATGTGTGTTTGCAGAACATCTCCTGACCTGTGAGTAGCAGCCCTGTGGGGCCAGCAGTCAGCTCCTTGGTCCCTGAAGCTCCTTGTGCCTGCCAAAGCATTAAAGTCATGAGCTCACATCATGTACACAGAATTCACTGCAGGCACAGATCTCAACTCCAAGAGATACACAACCCACAGCCTTATGCAGAAACTTCTCATTCACACGCTCACACTTACACAAACTCCAGCCTGGAAGCAAGGATTCACTTCTCTCTCTCTCTCTCTCTCTCTCTCTCTCTCACTCACTCACTCACTCACTCTCTCACACACACACACACACACACACACACACACACACACACACACACACACTTACAATGCCTCATCTTGCCAGCAAGTCAGGGGGAAACCTCACAGTAAAAGCGCGATGGATAGCAGTTGACAGCCAGCAGGAGACGAGTATCTGTTGGCTGTTTTTTGTTTTGGAGGGTTTCATGGCGCACTGCAGAGCGACAGAGAAGGTATAATGGTGGAGTGAATCAGCATGTGTGGTAAGCTGGTAAATTGGAGAGGAAGGTCATGGATTCACAGTTGGTTTTTCACTACTGACATTGCTTTAAAGGACACATTAAATTCATTCCAGGAGCAATGAAGTGATAAAGTGCTCTCTTTGGTAGCCACTTTTTCTCAACCTGACTCATTCATCCTGTTGAGTTTGTTGTTTCATGCGCTGAATCCTTTTGATGATCTGACCAGAGTGTGAATGTTAAATGGTTTCCATTAAGTTTCTTCTGCATTTCTACTTGTGCCATGCTGGGAGCCAACCGTGTTTCTATCACACGTGGAATTTACAACTCGCTTTCTTAACGTTTTGAATCAAATGCTAGTGGTAAATGTTTGGAATCATTTTGTTTATTGCTGGTTCACTTTTTGCAGGTATTGACTCCGGAACATGTTTATTTATTTAAAGCCTAATACCTGACCTGCAAAATGACCATTTGTTTATCAATTACTCAACATGTTTGTGAAGAAAAACTTTTTTTTTTTCTTCCATGCCTCCACGGAAAATGAAGAATCCAAAAAAGGCAAACTTTTCTCCTGACAACTGCATGTGTAATAACTTCAATTCACAATGTTCGCCTTTTTTTGGATTCTTCGTTCAAGGGTGAGGCATGCAAAAAAAAAAAAAAGTTTTCTCCACTAATTCAATGTTACCCAAGTTGAGTAATTTCTATACAAATTGCCAATTTATCAGTGACGTATCCTCCAAGCTGTTGCTTTGGTGTTCAAATGCACATCAGAAAGAGATAGCATCATTAAAAGCAAATGAACACACTGTTTTTACTGGAACACATACCTTACTGTACGTGGCATTGCAATGAATACTACTACTGTATGGGAACCAGAATCACTCAGCAGTGGTTTACTATATCGAAACATTTTAGTGTTATGGCTTCTGCTGTCTTCCAGTAAGCTTTTAACCAAGAAGTAGCATCCTGTATATGACAGCTGAGCTATCAACAGGACTTTTAGTCACCAGTGAGTGGAACAAGATCCCGCTGATTTGGTCAGTGACTCAGTACACTCAGTTCAGCCTGAGGACTAAGAACTGTTCATTTGTGCACTGAGATATCCTGGGGCCTCATTACAGAAACTTCCTATGACTGACATCATATCTCAGTTTAGAATGGGTTTTAGGATGTTGGGTCTCACAGGAACATGGTTTCTTACTGCTTTTAGGGATAAAAAAAAATCCTATTTTATCGTGAAATCTTAATCCTAATTTAGGGATTTCCGAAGTTAGGAATAGGATGCATCCCTGTTGTTAGGTCAGTATGACAAAGACATTAAAGATTGGAGCAACATGAACACCAAAATATATTGATTGAAAGGCTACTCAAACTGATCATAATGGATATATATTCACTGCCAACATTATTAATTAGGGATGCACTGATTTAGAAATTCTGGACCTATACCAATGTTCAAAATAACAATTTGACCAATAGCTGATACCAATGCTGATGCTTTGTTGTTTATTTTGTTTTTGTTGTTATTTATTCCCCCTTTATTCCAGAGAAACAAATAAATCTACATTATAAAACAGATAAAGTCATCAGTCGAAGTATCCTACTACTGAACCCCAAATTGCACCCGATGGCTGTTCCATCCATGTGTGAGTGTGTTGAAAAAAAAATAAAAATTGAGTGGCAGGTAGCACCCTGTGTGGTAGCTTCAGACACCAGTGTATGAATGCATGGTTTTCTCCAGGTTCTCCGGCTTCCTCCCACAGTCCAAAGAAATGCAGGCTAGGTTAGTTGGTGACTTTAAATTGACCGTAGGTGTGAATGTGAGCGTGAATGGTTGTCTGTCTCTATGTGATAGTCTGGTGACCTGTCCAGGATGTACCCCGCCTCTGTCAGCTGGGATAGGCTCCAGCCCCTCTGCAACACCCAACAGGATAAGCAGGGACAGAAAAATGAATGAGAATGCAATAACTTACTTTCGCCCAATAGTCATTTTAACTGAAAAAAGCTTGAATGCATCATAATGTAACTCAATGCAACCTCCATTAGCAGTTAATTGCGGCCATCGGCAGCTTTGAGCTAATGTTACCCAGCTCTCCTACTACTGATTTCAACAAGGATTTGTTTTGCACAATGTAGGATCATCAGGTAAATAACAAGGTCTGTCACCTGACACAACAGGGGTCGCGTTAACCGGATATTCTCGGTCATTGGCCGTTTTTTTACAACAATAACCGGAAAATCTGAGGGCCGTCGCTCATTTTGACCGGTTGCAATTACCACCCCTGCCCACTTGGCGGCAGAGTGCACAGTCAATGGTTTAAGTGGCTGCCGTTTTCACACTGCAGAGAAAAATCATTCATCTGCTTCATGTAGCATTGTTGACATAACGCCCTGGACACACCGGACGCGGAACCGAAGTGCAGCGCCCAGCAGCGGAGGCAGTTTTCAGTCAGCACCCATGTTAACTCATCTGACTGTCCACACAGGCCGCTGAGCAGAGCGGAGCGCCCGAGGAATAAAGGCAGCAGTTCGGCGTCTGGTCTATTTTTCATGCGAGCCGCGAGCGCTTCTGTCAAGCTGGATAGAGCGGATCGTACCAAACAGGAAGTCGGACACAGAAAAGACGAGAGAATCCGGCCAATTTTCAAAATAAAATAACAACAGCACGCACTGCGTGAGGAGAAAATACTGTGTTTATAATTTAAAATAACACAACAGTGCATAACCGAACACATTTTTCAATGCCCTAATCATTTCATTACAATTTTAATTTTGTGTCACCTCAGACATAACTAGGCTACATAACGCCCTGGACACACCGGATGCATTAGTGCCATCCAATGTGTCCAGGGCGAAGCCTAATGGCACGGGTGTGTGGATGTATGTTCATCTTTTCGTTCATGTCCTTATTAATGCACACTTTATAACTTGCTTGTTGGATTTATTAAAAACGAATGAATGAAAACTAAATGTCTTTGAATATCTTTATTATCCTTTAAAAACGAAAATTAAAATGACCGGTAAAAATAGATTATGACCGGATTTTTGTGACCCTGTCAGTCAAAATGACCGGCGATGAAAAAGTCTAGCGCGACGTCTGTGACACAATGACAGTGAGTTTACTGCATTCTTTAGACCCGAATGCATCCCGGAGAAGATCTCTGTTCGTCTCAAAAACTATTGTCCCTGGGTGGCTGTTAGTCACGTGCCCTGTCTTTTAACCTGTGCAAAATTGATGTGATAGAGCAGAGAAGTTGGTTTTCCTCCCCTTCACCAAAGGTGAAATTATCTGTAATGGCATAAAGTTTTAGGTTTGCCCATACTGCAATACTGCAATATGTGCCTCTCGTCTTCACTTTGCTATCTATTTTTTTTACACACAAAAAAATTCAAAATCCAGACAAACACCAATTTTCCTGGGAGTAGTTAGCAGTAATCTGACTAAGTGAATACTGCAGCTGCTTCATAATGAACAGTGTTTGTTGGTGAGAGGCTGTTACTGTAAAGCAGCTGCACTATTTGACGGACTGTAAGAGTAGATTACTACTGCAGTAGACTGCAATAGATGGGTTTTGTGTTGGAAAGTTTTAAAGGTAAATGTTTGTCATTACATAGCTAATTTAAGCAAAAGTGTGTTTTAGAGAAAAGCTACTCCAAATCAGTTAAATCTTATCGTCATGCTGCTTCAAAAATTACAATATTAGACAGGATGAAAGCACACCTTACAAAATAAGTTTTTTTATTTCTTTTGGCAATTTTTTGTCAGAAGCAGCAGGGCAACATATCACCCAAAGACACTGGGTTCATTGCAGCCATTTTTCCTTATTAAAAATGAAATGAAGACATGGCCTTCATCGCAACAGTGCAGGGATAGATACGACTTGACTGAGCTGATCAACATAAAACATTTCAAACACCAAATTTCACCTGTAACGGCCTGTGAGTTAGTGCAATCAATAAAGGGTGTTTTTATATGGAAATGGAGTCCCTGCCATGTTTAATTCAACGTTCTGTGTGATATCTCAGGCTCCCTGTGGAGGACTAAAGCCTCACGCTCAGCTTTGAAGACAACCACCAGAGAGCGACTTGATGTCATCTGTCAGGGCTCACTGTAACCATCTGGGTGGCTCGTGTTAGCCCAGTGTCCTATTAAAACCCTTTATATTGGGATTTTCAGCATTTTGGCAGGTACATCTATCATGCTTTCTTTGGCCTCAGGGATGTTGCTGTATTGATTAGCTGACCTACTTCCTGTTTCCCCAGGATAACCCAGAAAACTTTCAAACAGCCACTGACATGCTGGAATTGGACGAGGGCAGGGGCATTTTATGATATGTGATAATAAGGCACCATGACTAAACTTTGACAGTACTGTAGTTTCCTGTTTTTATAACATATTGTAATGACTACTACCTGCCTATAAAGCATTTGGGTCACATTTTTTTTTTCACCAGGACTGATATTCCTCATCCACTATCCTGATTGGTTGGTAACATTTCTGTATTTTTCCAACCCAATCACCACAATAAATGCTGGCATTTCTGCTAATTACAGATACATTACATTTGTATGTTGTTGTGTGGGGTAATATCTGGGTTTGGTGGCAAAATCCTGACAGGAAAGCAATGATACCTTGATTTAAAAAAAATGTCTTTTGTGACACTATTCCCGGTGGAACCACAGTAAAAAAAAAAAAAAAAAAAAAAATCACTTTTTGTGGAAGTATACCAGCAGGAGACGCAGCAATGTCTGGCAAAAAAAAAGCTTTTTGTGGCACTGTCACAGCTAGGGTGACCAGACGTCCCATATTGCACGGGACTGCACAACATTTCTGTCTCTTTTCACATGTCAAGCAAATTGAGACCATGTCCCGCATGATTGGTTGTCAACCGCGCTTGCATTCGCCCTCAGCGGCCGGCTCTTGTAGGCTCTCTGTTTATTGTCATAGTAGCACCACACGTGCATTTAAGCGCTGGGCCCGCACCCTCCCGCCCCATATAGCAACTATTTAAACCTCCTTGATAGCAACAGGTGAGACTCGTTAGCTAATGACACTCGCGCCGTGCGAGTGTCACTAGGCTCGTTCGAGATGAACTGCGCCTCGCCTGCAAAGTAGACGAGAGCAGCGCAGCGGGGCCGGTGACAAAAAGCTGCGGTGAAGTCGGACAGTTTCCCGACAGTTTCCAGCAGCCTTCAGTCCATACAGGAAGTCACAGACACACTTACATCCTGTCTGGAATGATGTCATTTCATTAAAAAAGTGATCAGACCCATATATCAGTTTGTTTTCAGTCTCCAGTTGTTTTAATTATAATAGATTAATTTATTAAAATGCTTTACAGGTGATCTGTAGTTTATGTTCATGGTTTATCCTCCATTTGACATGAATTCTCCTGTAAATCAGCATCATATCAGTTTGACCTGTCCCCTCAACTACACAGGCTAAATAAACTGTGTTTGACTATAAGGTTCATATTTTCAGAGGAAAAAAAATACAAGACAACAGCTTTCATTAAGGCTCAGTCAGATACAGTCAGGGCTTCACATCTGTACAGAGAATTTAAGAATCCTCACATCCCACTGACCACAAGTCTCTGTGTTGCTAAATACTTCAATAATTAAAACAGCCCAGTGTTAATATACAGTAGACTATGTAAAGTTTATGATGAATGCATTCAGTCTCTGATGACTAATCTTCGTGCTGGGGGCGGGTGTCCCACATTGTCCCTTACAAACCTACTCCTTGTCCCACATTTGGTTTATTGGGACCTGGTCACCCTAGTCATGGCAGGAGACACAGGGATGTCTCTGTATAAAACAACTGCTTTTTGTAGCACAATCTCAGCAGAGAACGTAGTTACGTCTAGGTATAAAACCACTGCTTTTTGTGGCACTACACTGGCTGGAAACACATCAATGGGGCACCAACAACACCCATGTTTGGTGGCTAAAAAGCTACTGGAAATACAGTCATGATGCACTGATGTTTGCTGATCTTGAAAAGTGGTCTGCAGCTTGGCAGGAGTCTTACCTAGATGTCACGCTATCCATTCCTCCTTCCATTGATGAAGGCAGCTCATTTACTCTACACTACACTTCAGAAACCTTAGACAATTCAGAAAAGTTGACATAATTTGAAATGTAAAAATGTGACATATACATAGTTTGCAGAAACATACAATGCAAAGACTGGGCAGATTTTTCAGTTGTGACATCAAGCTGAGGAGCAGTTCTGACTTGCTTGTTCAAGTGATGCAATTTAATCGCATTAAAAGTTGGGTAAGTACTGATGAGTTCCAGCTTCATGCCGTAACAGCAATGATAACTGTTAACCCTGACAAAAACTAATTTTTATGTACTGTTTCGAGTACTACCCCCTCTTTAATACAGCATTAGCCAATGTCCCTAAATGATGTGGCTAGTAACTGCCAATGTCATCTCACACTTTATTTTAAAGTTACAGTAAATTTGCACAGAACTGCACGTGTGCTTAGACTGTGGTAACATTTGTCCATTATCAAAATGTTTCCTTGTACAAATGATTCAATAATGATGGCTGTGTAGATTGATATTTTATTAATTTTCATGTGGTCGACACTAATCAGTCAGTCACTGTACTAAAGTTAACACCAGTACATTGAATGGAGTTTCTTCAAAAGAGTCCATTATGTTCTATAATTGGAAAACTCAAAGGACATTATTGCAGCTGTTATCAAATTTTTAAACGTGTGTAAATGGTAAAAGGACTTGCATTTATCTAGTGCCCTTCTAGTCTTGTAGCCACTTGACAATACATGCCACATTCACTCATTCAAACACACTTTTTATACACTGATGGCAAAGGCTGCCATGCAATGTGCCAGTCTGCTCATAAGGATCTACTCTACCGCTCATTCACACACACACACACACACACACACACACACACACACTCACGCATCAATGGCGCAGCCTTCAGGAGCAATTTGGGGTTCAGTGTCTTGCCTAAGGACATTCCAACAAGTGCACTGGAGTAGGTGAGGATCAAACAGCTGATCTTCCAGTTACTGTATATTAGCCGCTTATGTATATGGTTAGTTTATACAATAGTAAGGTTAGTTCCTCCAGTTAATTTGGAGTCTGGTGTGCACCATCAGCCTTTTTGTTGTGGTTATTTAAGGCCTTTACAAACTGGCAGCATGCCAAATAAACAACACGAAAATGTGAAATACCCAGCTGTGAATATTTTGCATCAAAGCTATTCATACTAGCAGTGAGGTGAACTTGTGACAATTGCAACAGGTCCACTGTTGTTGAGATTAGTGTACCAATTACCAAATGAAAATGTCACTTTTCACCCTGTGATATTGGGGTTCTATCTGAAAGTGATGTCAAAAACATCAGTTTACATTACATTTGCACATTACATACCAGCCTGTTCTCATTCCAAATTGTCATATTCTGCCGCTTTGTCAGTGATTTCAGCATCAGACACTGATGCAAAAACTCCCTTCAGGGTGGATGGGTCCAGCAAAACTCAGACTAACACCTGTAAGGCCTCTGTTTGCTTCCCGTGTGAATGTTGAGACAAACCATGATGGTTTTTTTCTAAACCTAACCATGTGCTTTTGTTGCATAAGGAAATAAACGTAAATACGAGGTGTTATACCGACATTGTAATTTAACAAGCAGAAATTGTACATTATAAACAGAAGTGTATTTTGATAAGGAACACTGCATGTTACACGCCTAAACTGACACAGCGTCCTGACAAATCAACAACAGATGCAGGAGGATACCTACTGCCTCATATGTAGATGTGAGAGTCCACTGATCATGTGCAGACATTTGACGAGTTGAGATGAAAATGAGTTGTACTGGGGCGCCGGTGGCTTAGTGGTAGAGCAGGCGCCCCATGTATAAGGCTGTTGCCGCAGCGGCCCAGGTTCGACTCCAGCCTGTGGCCCTTTGCTGCATGTCACTCCCTCTCTCTCTCCTCCCTTCATGCTTCATGCTTAAAGGCTAAAACTGCCTCAAAAAATATCTTAAAAAAAAAAAGAAAATGAGTTGTACATGCAGTGCATGTCATATCAACATTTCTAAAGTGGCGTAGTATATAAGATGACTTTGTAATCAGGAGATGAAGGGGATGGTGGATGGTCTGACATTTAGGCGAGATACCTACCAACCACTGTTCAAGACCTACAAGCACCAACACCGATTGTTGAACATGGGTGTTTTTTGGCAACCTGTTGCTGCGTTTCAGTGGCTTCTGTTCTACCAACTGTGGGTATTAAAAGCTAAGACATAATTTTTAACTTACCATAATGAAGTGGTTTTGTGCCTAAACATAACCACACATTAACCACAGTGTTATTAAAATGTAAAAAGTTTCAGTGTGTCTGCTGTACTAACGTACAAATGTATCTTTGGTTTGGAGAAATGTACAATGCCAACAGTTACTTCTGGTGTTTGGGTTGAAACAATTGACCTATGGCTAAGTCCAGCCCTCAAACATGATGAGCCAATCACAGTGCATATAGCCATTCCCATACACTCGGACATTCTCTGCCTCGACGTCCACTGAAATGCATTACAGAAAGTCAGTTAATTGTTCGGTTTATGAGCTTTTTCTGAGATTTGTAGTTTAAAAATAGTCAAACGGTGTGCATGGGGTACATGCAACTCCGACACAAGGTATCCTGAGAGGCTGGGCGACGGGGTGTATTTTTTCCTAAATCACAACCGAGAAAAGTGTCTCCTTTGGATAAAGTTGTGTGGTAACGTTAGACCACAACACCAACTCAACGTGAATAAGATTAACAATGATGTCTACATCTGTTTTAAGGTAAGTCAACATTGTGTTTGAGGCAACATATTGGCACTTTGCTGGAAAGAAATATAAAGTTATCTTTAACATCTCTAGCTAACGTTAGCTAAAGTTAGCCTAACGTTAGCTGCTAGCTGCGTTGTTCATCATGTCACCTTGTTTGCTGGGAGTTCATTAGCCTATTTTGTTCTAGTTTTGTACTTTGGTGATCGTACATCATTGTTAGCCGTTGTCCATAGGGCTCTAGTTAAACTGAGTGCATGAATGCTGATCCTCTGTCTTGTTGTCTTTGATGGTGACAGCAGTGAGATGCGGTTTATCACGCTTACACTAGGACCTTTGGCTATCTGGCTTGTAATTTAAGCTTTTCATTGACCTGCTCAACAACAAAATAATTAATATATCCCTCCAATGCGTAGTTTAGGCCCTTTTGGTTACTTCTCAATGACATCTGACGTCTGATCAATCATCAATTGCCTCCTGCGAAATGCCATGTACTGTGACACCTGCCATAGCGCCAGGTCACTGAATGTTGATAGCTTGTCCAAGTGAGTGGAGGGGGGCGTGACTAAACATAATCACATGGTAACATTCTGAAAATGTTAAGTTTCAACTTATTCGCTTTATAATAAGGTACAAATGTGACATGGTTTGCAGAAATGTACAATGCCCACATTTTTACTGGGAATTGGGTTGAATAAATGGCATGAAAAATGTCCCTACTATGCAAAGAATTACAGTTTCATGACTTTTAAAATGTTTTTGATGTCCTGAAACATATTTTTTGTGGACATCTGGCAGCTACACAGAAACAAGTATTCTCCACGGCCAGGGTGTAAACAAAAATGAGAAAGATGCCCCTTGTTCTTCATTATTTATAGTTGCTCTACAGTAAGTAGGGTCAACAGAATAACTGTGCAGTAAAAAGGCCACAGAGTGAAATATTTACACTACTGCACAAGATGTCTGCTGGCCTTCTGTGGTTGCAGTGTGATGGAGGAAAACAGGGATGGTGAGAACTGGTAGTTGAATGTATTTCTACAGAAACAGAAAACAACAGAACATAATAAAGGTCAGGTTGTAGAAGCCTGAATTGGCAGTCCATTAATCACTGTGGTTGTCCCTAATTATCTTGCTTTTGTAATAACGCTCGACTGCACATTGTTGGCAGTGATGATGAGGATCTCATTTTGGCATGAGCTGGTGTATAAGCATTTTTCAATACATCAGGTACAATGGGATCTACCATTGTGTCGCCGATGAGCTCAGATATGAAGGGTGGAGTGCTCTACTGTGTAGTAGAGTAACCTCAGGAAGGAAGAAAAGTTTAATGAAAAGAGGGGAAAAAGCAGGGACATTGATACGCTGCATAGACTTTCTTTTGTCAGTTGATGTCTCAAAAGTTGTTTCTACACTTGTTTGCTGCCTAATGTTCAGGGAAACACGCTATTTCTGCAGCATATTAACAAGGTAACATGCTCATGATAAAAGATACTTCACCACTATGAAGTAGGCAGGTAAAAATTGTTTGTAAATTGCCTCTATTAAGCAAAATAGTCAATAATGTTTTTGCCAGTCAGGGACTGAAACACACTCAACACACACACACACACACACATTCAAACACACACACACACTGTTTTGCCATCTCCTCCCATCATGGCCGATGGCTGTGTGAGCCCTTTAATATCAGCCTGAATAATGCAGCGGCGTTTCACAAACCAGGAGTCGTTCCTTGGCTCATTCCAGGCCTCGTCGCCCATCGCAGCCTGAGTGAGACATATCAGGAATATTTCTTATTTTCCCCCTGTCGCCTTGATATTTCTTTTCTCCCCCTTTTCCTCCATGCTCTCCATTTCCTGTTTCTCACCCTTCTGCCTTGCTCATTATACACTGCACTTTCTGTAGTTTATTACTCTAATATCTCTCTTTCTTTTGTTACGCTTGTTCCTTCTCTCTGCAAAAAGGCATGAATAAAAATGTAGTCATGTGCACATGCTCAGCATCACTCTGATTTCCTCTCTCAATCACCCCCTTCCCTCTCGCCGGCTCAGGATACATTAACCATTTTCTTGTTATATTTCCACCAAAGCTACAGTACATTCTTCCTCATCTGTTGCGGCTAACTCCCTTCATTCCCGAAATGAGCAGTTTTCATCATCTTAATCCTCCCATCTGTTTCCTCACTCTCAAGACTCAGACTGAGAGGGAAAAAAAACAGGGACAGAGGGATGTGGAAATGAAATTAGAAGGAGAAAACAAGGAGAGGGAGGCTGGATAGTCAGAGAAGAGACAGATGAAAGAGAGAGGGAGGGGGGGCAGAGTGAGCATTACATCAGAAAGCCTTCTGGTTCAAAGCAATGACATTAGTAAGTGATGTTTGGAAGAAAGCAGCCAATCTTGGAAGAGGGTGACAGTTATGGATTATGTGTGTGTGTGTGTGTGTGTGTGTGTGTTTATGGGCAAACACAAACGGGTGTGTGTTTGAGCGTACATACCTTGTGTATTTCACAGTGATATATTTTGGACTGTGCTACCAACACATTGTCATTCCGACCTTGTCTTTCCACGTCCAGGTACAACATGCAAGGTACCCTGGGTGCATTGCTTGTTGATGTTCTGAAGTTCTATCTCTTACATTCATTGTCTTCTTTCGAAATACACTTCTGTTTTCCCAGGAAATTTAACGTTCACGTAGAGTCATTCAAAATAAACACACTATGTTAGTACAACTTTTTTTCTTCAACAACTAGCGCAAGTGGTTGGGTTTATGCCACAAAAGCACCTGGTTGGGTTTAGAAAAAAATAACAGGGTTTGGCTTTATAATGTCACAAGACGCGAACACCACCTGGGTGAAAGTCAGTGTTAGACCCATCCTCCACCACCACTCACACCCGCCCTACTCTGACTTTTGCCGCAATAACTTTCGTTCTTGTCCCGCTGTGTTTCCCCCGATGCTGCCAAGCGTTGTTAAACTATAAAGACGGTAAAGGATGGCTTTTTCATTTGTGTCTGATGCTGAAAGTCACTGAGCAAGTCATGAATTTCAATATCTTCAGAGTGACCCGGGGTGAGTAGTGCAGAGATGTGGACCCAAGTCAGACTCGGGTCACCTATTTGATGACTTCAGACTCGACAAAATCAAAAAAAGGCCTTGCAACTTGACTTGGACTTTTACGCAAATCGCAAAACTTGAGCCTTTTGACTTGAAAATACTTGATAACTCTCCAATCACAAAGATTAAAAAGTATGTCACTTCGATAAATCACTTTACTTTCTGCATTTCCCCGAATCAACCAACATTAATGCTAATCTTCTTATTTCATTCAGACAACTTGTTTTAATGTATACACATTTCAAAAGCACTTGTGACCTTTGTAATTTTAATATATTGTTTTTCTCTTGATCAAATGGAATTACATTTGGTGAAGAATGCTTTTTTACTTGTTTAGAATTTAGGACTTGGTTCTTTAGTGCAAAATCTTGAGATTTGTGACTTGCAAAACAATGACTTGGTCCCATCTCTGCTGTACTGCACCTGCAACTGACACTCACACATAAGAAAATCCCCCATTAGTTATGCTATTTTTGTACATTAAAAATGTAATGAGATCATTTCAGCTTGTTTATTGTTTATTGCACCTGTTGGAGCACCCGGACATTTGTTTCCAGTACTTTTGTCAGATTAGAGCTCTCAGCAGAAGCGTGAATGCATTTCTATCACCTGTGCATGCACTTTTTCACTCTGTGTGTAAGAAAAAGTTGAAATGAATGAAAATGCTGTAAATTTGGAATAGAGAGTTGAAAAATTGCCAAAAAAAAGGATTTTGGCTTGGCTGAGGTGGACAAATTGGAATGCCATGGAAATAAGTCAATACTCACAAAAAGTGCTTTTGTCTCTCTCAGTAGAAAAATAAAAGTAGCAGAGGACTTTAATGTTGAGGAATGCTGGAATGCAACACTCTGGTGGCAGTATGCAACACCAGAAGCAATGGTTGCAATCTGCCATAAAACAGAATAAGAAAGAAGCAGCTATGCAGGATTAAAGCAGATAGTACCATGATATTTCCATCATAAATTGATGCATAACAATTCACTCAAATGCAGAAAATGAAGTGTTTAAAGATCAAAATTTCTCCCTTGATCCCCAGCCCCTAATTTGTGTTCCCAAATGGCACAAAATCTGCGCCCTTGGTGATGAGGAGACTGTAACCATCCTAGTATTAATATATAAAACAGACAGGCATGTAATATTAACATCATGTTTTCCACATGGTTTTCATTTGTTTTGTTTTAATTTCTGTTCTCTTGACTACATCATCTTGTTGTTTTCTTCTTCTGCAATGGTTTAATGAGACCCAACTGGAGACTTAGCACTATCAGCCATTTATCCCAATGAACCAACTCCTGACATCACAAAATTATTCTTTTTTTCCCCAATTTTTTTTTTAGGAAATGAATCAAAACATTTTCACTACATTTGAATGGTTACCTGATTGGAGTCACATGTCACAGAGTTAACATTGCCTCTCCCTTTTGTTGTATCTGTTAGATGCACTGTATGCATTGCAGATTAGGAGTCAGCAGTGCAGTATCTGCCGCAGCAGGCAGTGGACCTGCAGTAGGTCTCTGTAGGGGAGATCATGTGTTTTGCCCCTGCACCACTGAAAACAGTCAGTTACATACAAACTCCACCCTTCTAAATAAGGCTTGTTTTATGAATTTTATCCAATCAAATGTATTTTTTTCTTAATTCTAGTGCAATGATCTGCCTAATGTCTAATTAGATCTACTTTAACCAATTCAACAAAATGATAATGTCATTCTTCTCTGTCTGTCACTTCTGTCTGGAGAATAGTTTAAAATATCACTGTGGCTCATTAGGACCAGATACCTTGAAACAAGCTCAATGATCTAATGTTAGAGATGCTTGACATTGTTGTTAATTGAATTGGATAAAGTAAAATCTGAGTCCTGCAGAACTATATAACTATCACATGGACTTGCATTTTTTGCAGTGTGAGGCAAATTTCTAGAAGATCCATGTTCATTTTGCAGTGTGGTGTGCATTTGTACGTGTGTGTTTGCACGAATGCAAGTGCTTTTAGTGAGGAAAAAGTGTGTGTTTTGGTGCCTTGGCGTGCATTTGCACAGGCCTGAGGGGACGAGTGGAGGGGAGAGGGGGGGTTAATTAAAGAGAGTGAATGGGATGAGTGTGTAACTGAGGGTTGTGAAGCCAAGAGGAAGGAAGGATGAAGGGTGTGTAGGTTGTGTGGGAGAAGTGTGTGTGAGTGTGTGACATTTGGCAAGCTCAGTCACTTGAAGATGATACATCGACTTGCGCTGTTTACATCTCCTTACATTCCTGGATGCCCAGTCCAAGGCCTCAGTTGGCTCACTTCCTGGCCCATACTTCATTTACACACTGAGACTGATGTGCGCACACACACACACACACACACACACACACACAAACACACTACCCTTTAACACGTACCTTAACACACCACATCCTTGTAACGTACCTGTCAAGTGACAAGATCGTATATACTAAAATCACATGATCACATCACATGATTCGCCTCAGTGCCTGACACTCAACATACGTGGCTCTGAGTTATGCTGTCACCTCCATCATCCAGAGATGGATGACTGACCTTTAAGGGAAAAATGGCCACTGGTCATATGGACTGTAGTTTCATGTGAAAAAAAGTAGTGTCAGTGGTCATCTCTCATGGCAGACATTTTGACTCGCCAGAGCAGGCAAAGCACAGGTGGAACTAATAAAATTAACGATGGCTCAGTTCCTTTTAAGTGTTGCAGTAAGTCATGGCACTGAGCACAAAAGGTGGGCTCTCAAGCTGGAACATTTTAATGCAGTGCAGCCTTGATTAATACCTTCATTCACACCTGCTTTCTGTAACATGTCAGAATGTTGACTAGGGCCTATTTCATAGCAAAAGGGTAAGAGTTTAATTAGCCTCCTTTGCTTTACTTAGATAAAGTACTCGGTAACCAGGGACTAAAGTAACCACAGACCAGTGCTGGGCAGTAATGTTATACGAGTAGTGCATTACAGTAATAATATTAGTTTTTTCAGTAATGAGTAGTGTAACTAATTACTAATAAGATCTTAGTAATAATATCACAGTTACCCCCAAAGCAAACCACTTGTTACAATGCTACTTTGGTAATCACATAACTACTGTCTTGAAATGCAACAGTCACATCAGCAGACTCATCTTTGTAATCGTAACACTGTGCAGGCACGTCACAAAACAGCAAGCTAGTCTGGAAGATGGAAACGCTTACCTTAGGCAGCTGGAAATATTCCCATTACTTTGATGTTGTGAGGAGGAAAGATAACAAGAACACAATTGCTGCAGGTAGTAGAACTAAAATTCTTTCCACTGCAAAAAACATGTCCTCAAACTTCCGCTCTGAAACACCTTGGCTACTATGACTGACAGCACAATAACGTGAAGCTCCAGGATATGCACCCTACCAAAGGTGAGCCCTCCTTGGCTGCAGACATCGGCCGTAGTGCTACACTGGCTAAGCAGCCCGAAGGTGGATTTCACTCGTGGGCGGCTGCAGGCTACAAAGAACTAATGGAGCTTGTGAGAGGTGGAGAAATTTCTTGAAAAGAGCTGGGGACACTAGTTTTCGGTAGCAGGCACCTGTCAAAATGTCTTGTGAAATTTTCTAGTTTCATGTGCTGTGCTTCTAGTAAATTCATGATACTTTTGATTTGGTGCTTTTCTGCCATTTTAAGTGTATTTGTTTGTAATATGATAATATTACATCATGGGAACCATTTTGCAACTTTACATAAAAGACAACTTTCACACTTAAAGTTTGGTTGTGTTCATCCAAAGCTAAGATACATTGTATACCTTAAAGCATATTTTGCCAGGTTGTAAAGTTAGCTTGTCACAAGACCGGTATACATGGCGACATAACCAGGTGTTGAAAAGTTTAGCTGCAGGCATTGAAGGTGCTTGTGATTGGGAAATGCAAGTAGATTTAAAGGGAAAGCTTGTTGTTCCCTGGAGATAGTTTGTACCAAGCACAGGCCTGACATAGTGTTGTGGTCAGTGAGTCAACGGATAGTTTATTTCATTGAGCTGACAGTTCCTTGGGAAGACTCGGTGGAAGACGCCTATGAAAGAAAAAAGCTTAGATATGCAGAAGCTGAGCAGCGAGGATGGAAAGTGGAAGTGGGGTGTAGGGGATTCATAGCAAGATCAGCTGTCTCGCTCCTGGGGGAACTCAGAGTGCGGGGACAGAGTTTGAGGAAGACAGTCAAGGAAATGTCAGATGAAGCAGCTAGATCTAGTCAGTGGATTTGGATGAGGAGGAATAATGTCAGTTGGGGGCCAGCAGGGGGAACTACTAGGCAGGGTACATAACTCCTTGAGATCAGGTGGAGAGATCCACCAATCAGTCCTCTCAGGAGAAAATCCAGGAAGAGGAAGGTTATGTGTGGGAGTGGCCTATTTGAATCCCTTTTGTTTGAGACATGCTGCAAGGTGAGTGTGTTTGCTGATTCTGTGAGTTAATCTTTTCTGTCTCCCTTAACTGTAGCTTAAATTGGAGTTATGATATGTAGCATGTGAAATAGGGTATGGTGAATGTGCGAGGAAAGGTAGTATCGGCACTGTCTCTACCTGGAGCTCACATAAACGGAGCCTGGGTTTGTTGAAAGTGGCGGTGGTATTTGGGCTGAGAAAGCCATGTGTAAGTAAGGTAAAGGAGGTTATTGGGTCGGTGCGGGGAGCAGTGAGACCTGGCATTAGGGGAGTGTCTCTGGGACGCCAGAGATCACTGTTTAGCCTCCTGGAGGTGTCGTGGGACCAACTAGACGAAACACTGGTCATCACCTGATGACCCCAAAGACATGTTAGTTATCACTGCTCACTGGTCTGTATAGTTAAGCCTTGCCACCTTGCCGTCTTTGGTATGACCCGACAGGGGATCGAACCCACGACCTCCCCAGTCTCAGGGCGGACACTCTACCACTAAGCCACTGAGCTGGTCATCATCATTAAAAGGTTTTCATGAAATTTAAGAATATAAATACTTATTATTATTTTTATACTTATTATTATTATTAAGTAGCATACTAATGTTGTGTGTAACTGAACAATGTATCCTCATACAATGGTTCATATCATATATCACAAAATGTTATACATATGGTCCATACGATATCTTACATATTAGTGCCCTTACCGGTTGGGCTAGGTTTAGGAAGAGAATCGTGGTTGGTCATCATCATGTGCTGTAACATAACAATGTGACGTAACATATGCATGCAACATCAAACAAGTCAAGTCTGACATTGGTTTCACACGGGGCACTAACCCCAGTCTACTGAATCCAAGTCTTATGTTTGTTTGCCCTGTCCACCACCCTGACCTCCCTCCACACACAGACTTTGTCACTCTTGGTACTATGTGACCTGACTTCCTATTTTGCTTTCATCATCAGTGTTAGGTAAACTACAATAAAATTATAGTTTGCCACTACTAGCTAATTCACAATGAAAAGTAGTTAAACTACATCTTAACTAACCCCCCAAAAATGAGCTTGTCAAAGTAGAACTAGTTTAAAGAAAATAGACTACACACTACATCGTAAGAAATGATTACAATCTGAGTATGGAATCTATATTGGTACAAGGAGGTACAACTGAAGTGACCCTGAGTAAAGTGTGGGTGCATTTGATTAAGGGATTGGGACAGGTCGTCCTGATAAATAAATATAGTATTAAATAATCCCTATTTAACAAACATATGAATATCGACGTTGCTCGTAGCAGGTTGCTGAGCAGCTGGTGAATGAAGGAATGAAGCAGCTGATTTTTTAAAAGATGCCCTTGATCTTACTCTGACACACACAAGTACACACACATAAACACACGCACACACTAGAAATATCATTATTTGCAGTGTGTTTGCAGTTAAGGGACACCCCCCCTGCTTGTTATGAAGCCAGGAGTCTTCTGCTGCAAACATACAGAACAGGACACACAGCAGGTTGCTGCCAATAATGATGGTTTGCAGCATGGACTGCTGATGGCTTTCTACATGTGTCTGTGTGATGTGTGGGTGTAATTGCATGTTGTGTGTGTGTGTCCACGTTCACGCTCTGTTTCATGCCCTATGTTCATTTATCCATGCCTTTGATATGCTGATATGTATGCATGCAGTGTATTTTTTGGCGGTGTGTGTTTTGTGTGTGTGTGTGTGTGTGTGTGTGTGTGTGTGTGTGTATGCACGCGTGTGTGCAGCTACAGATTTATAGGCATGCCTCCATGCTCTCCAATGATGTGGGACTGAGCCATGAATCAGCTCAGCCTGTAATGAATTCTGATGGCCCACAGGAGAGGAAGAAGAGGAGGGAGAGGAAGAGGGGATGAAGATGGAGGAGAAGGAGGGGAGGCATGGTAAAGGAGAGAACATGATGAAAGAGGGGAAGAGGAGAGGAGGCAGGAGTTGAGGAGAGATTAGGAAGAAAAAGAGGAAAAAACAGGAAGGGAAAAAAAATAAGATGGAGAGAGATAAGGGGGGGGATGTAAGCGTGTTGTGGAGCTGTAGGTCCATTGAATTACCATGAAAAAACATAATTTCATACCTCACACTGAGGGTCCTTTGAGGGAAATACCACAATTTGCGTTCTTCCTTCTACATAGTGCACCAACATGTTTGCTGTTACCAGAGAAGCTGTCATTATGTAACTTATTTCTCCACATCCAAACACCAAGGAATGTAAAGCACTTGAATCCATGGAGAAACTGTATCTGCATGTTTGCTCAGCATTAAAAACATGAATGAGAAGAAGTTACATCCCAGCAGAGATTTGAGTGCATCTTACTTAGGAAAGTCATCAATGATTGTGATGTTGGGTGAAAAGTAAACAGTGGTTAACCTTAACATTGATGTAAAGGTTCAAGTTTTCTCAAGCATGTTGCTACCTTCCATGTTTCCACTGGTTTCCATTCATTACTTAGGCAATATCACACAAGAGGGAGTGCTGTTGAGGGAGTTGTCTTTGACTGAATCACAGCCGTGCTGATATTCAGTACAACAGCATGACCTCGAGTGTGACATTGCATTTATACAACAATTATTTAATGGTTTTATTATTTATTTGACTCCATCAACACAAATGGTTTCATAACTGGACTGGGGCTGGACTGTTGCCAAGCAACACATAAACAGCATTGTCTCTTTGTCTCCCATGTTTATGTTTAGCCAACACCCACAAATGGTTGTGTTTAGGCAACAAAAGCACATGGTTGGATTCAGGAAAAAAACCTGCCCTACTCGGACTACCAACACCTTAACTTTTGTTGTTGTTCCTGCCGCAAATCCCCCAAAGCTGCCGTTGTTACACAACAATGGCCACCAGCTGCATATCATGCTGATGTGAAAGGACAGCTTTTTTCATCAGTGTCTAATGCCAGAAGTCACTGATCAAGCATCGGATTTTGACAACTTCGGAATGAGACCGGGTTAGTTTGTTTGGCCTATCCGCCTCCCATCCTTCCACCCTACACACTTTCTCACTTTAAGTTGCTCACAGTGTCAAATATTCTGGCAGATGGGTTTATATTCTTGTTAGTTGAAAGTCCAGTGTGATACTGACGCCCAAAGGCGAGAGGGAGACAAAGCATTGGGATTTGATGACCCTGGAATGAAAACAGGCTGCAGAAACAGGCTCCAGACTCCTGTGAAATCCCTCACAGCAACAGGTTTTCAAAGACCAACCAAAGCATTTTTTAAAGCCCTTATGAAGACATGCAGTGGTTGAGACATGAGCCACTATGATAAAGCCTTTTTAATCTTCCTTCCTAGTTTTCTATATTTTTCTGTGCCTGAGTGCCTGGATTTCCTTCCTGTGTATCACGTTGTTTTCTGTTTTCTGTGAGCACCCCACAAGAGGTTTTGACCTACGTTTGATTATACAGAGCAACCATTCATCATTCTTTTTTTTTTTAACCAACAAAGAAATCTTTAGTACAAAGTACAAAGCTGTAATTTCCCAATAGGTAGGAGACCTTCACATACTCTGCAGCATGAGCTGTAATTGCCATCATGACTAAAGCAGGCAGAACACACTAAAGCTAATTCACATCACTGCAGTGCTCAGTGGGATGAGGACATCAGGCTGTAGTGCCAGCATGAGAGTTCCATAAAAAACACACACACATAAAGAACCTACAGTAGTATGAAACTCCTGGGCACCATAAGTAGATGTAATTAATACGCAGGGGAGCGGCCATGCTCGCGCTGCCCTCAGAGCAGGAGGCTCAAAGCTCCCCGTGATGTGTACTGTACTCGGCTTTGTGGGTAAGCTGACCTAAATTGATGTTGATTGATCGTAGTGTAGACTCCCGACCGCTCCCTTCTGCCCCGACATCATCTACCCCCCGTCTAGAGAAATATCTCCACCACTGCATTTCTACATATCGCCATCCCTCGTGTTCCCATCTGGTTTCATTCCATTCCTCTTTTATGTCTCCCTTTCTTTCTTTTCCCCCGACATCTATAAGCACTGTCTTTGTTGTTGAGGGACTGTTGATGGTGGCCATTATTTCCTTTTGCCCTCACGAATCACACTTCCTACATGCACATACCTCTATAAGTACAAACACACGCCATCAAATGCAAGAACAGATAAAACATCGACCATGTGTACGTGCACCTGTAAAGCTTTGTTGGGCATAGCTGTTTATACAGTGAATTGACTGCATTTAAATGTATGTGCTTTGACAGTCTCTACAAAGGATTCAGTATTTACTTCTTCACTGTTGCAGATGTTTCAAATGCTCCAGGTCTGGTGCGTCCCCCTGTGTCTCAGGCAGCAGAATACTGATTGATGATCAATCATGCATTAGCAGCCTTCACACAAGCAGAGAAAAAAAAAATCCATCTCACCAGCACAGCAACGTGCTGAACTCACAATATGCTCCAGCATCTACTCCACAAGCAGCCGTTTGACAGTGTTTCTTGTTCTCAGCCGTCCGGAGGGTGTTTGCGTAGGGTGCATTTTGTTTTTCCAACAACAGCTTAATACACATGCAGACTTTGACACATTCGCTGCCACCACAGCTGTTCATCTCAGAATTTACACGCTGGTTTTGATTGAGGATCATTAAACATCTTCTTCAACAGCTTATTTCATTTATTAGCTTAGCAACAGTTATAACCATTACGATTTTAATTTGATCAAACATCATTTCTGATACCATTCATGGCCAACATTCCAGTAGTAAACTCTGGTCACACCAGCATTCAAAGCAACATATTTCAGAATAAAAGTAATGCATTTTAAAATAATTGTAGAGATCAACAGATCTGCCTGCTGGGGTGAAGAAAATATGTGCAAATCTTTCCTATTGGGTTCAGCTTTAGTAAGCTTTGACAAGGTAATTTGCAACACAGACATTAACAAACCATATTGACAGTGCCAGACTGTCCAAACCAGAAGAAGCTATCATATTAGCTGTGTTGCATCATTCACCGTCATCTAACTCTGCTCTGCTCTGCTGGAGTACTAACTGTTTGCAGAGTGTTATGAAACCTGAGCTGACTGTACAAATACATCTTTTGAATAAACTGTGTCATCATCTCGTAAGTCACTGCATGGAATTCACAGCTGCTGCACTTTAGTATTCATCATTGTCAAAAAGGAGTCAACTAGTTCATTGAGTTCATATATCGTATTTTTTCACCCAATAACAATGATCAATGTTATTAATGATCAAACAGGTCTCAAATACAACCAGTAAAGGATTAACTTGTGTAGGTGGGATCCAGCTGGGGCTAAGTGAAATAGCCTGCTCAGAGAGCCTGTTTACAAATGAGCCATGTTGGACTAAAACCTCAGCAGGCTTGTCTGAGCTGGAGATACAGGGTCCGCTCCATTTTAATGCACAGGTGCACTGCTTAATGTAATGGTAAGAGCCAGGAAGGCTGTTTAAATGGAGTGTAATCGTACAGCCAGTGGTAGCAACCACGTAACTGTAAGCTAACACGACAAACATTGGCCTTCAGACCAAAAGTCCTGGGAGCTTTTGTAGTTGACAAATAATTGCCTGCATGGACAGTAATGTTCACACTATTGTTTTATGTAAGCATTAATGACATTCATCAGTTCTCTGTCTTATGTCTGTTTGTCTGTCTTGTCTGTGTTTGTATAGGCCATGGTTGTGCTGACCGATATAATGCTCTCGCTGCTGAAGTTTAGAATCTGGTGTATTTGCCAGGTCCGATGATTGTCAAATTGTGTGCAGACTCTGCATCTTTCTTGTAGGGATGGCAGAAGTCTTTCCTTGCCTAAATTCTGTTAATTTACTATGGTATAACATAGAAAATGATTGTTGAAACAAATCAGTGTTCAAAACTAACCAAAGTTATGACCAACTTTGGTTGTCAGGAGACCATCTTAACTCATGATTTGTCAACAACTATCCACAGTGCCACCAGCTGCATATCTGCTGTTAAGGCATTGCATTGCTTTATCACCGCACCTTGCTAAAACCATGGAAGAACGCATAGAATGTGCCATCACGCAGATGTGCACCCGGTTGTCTTCATAGTAGTACAATTGAGGGTCCGCTTCAGCCCCCAGCAGGTAACGGGAGGGTTAGGAGGTGAGCTTACCATCCTCCCACTGCAAACATTGGCTAAAAGGGAAATGAAGAGTGAATGTCAAGTATCCAACTTAAAACTAACTTCACTTCACTATCATTGGCTTGACTGCAGTGTTTTTGACTGGACCGGAGTTTGGAACAAGATACTGGAGCATGCACAGTTGGCACACTTGCTTTGCATACAGTCCATGCAGCCACAAAACGGGTCTGTATCTACCCTTGCCAACATAGGTAGTAAGTAATATTTATTTCATCCAAACTAAAACAGACCCTCACCGACACACAGACATGGAAACTTTGCTCGTGGAAATGATACACAGCCGACTGGTGGTTATGGTAGTCAACTGTTGTGTGAGACCCCTAGCTAACAGTTAGCAAGCTAGTTTACCAAAAAAAAAAAGCTTTTGTGGCTGAATAGTGCTAGCATGTTCTTGGATGGCTATAGTGTTAGTGGTTGGCTGGCATCTAAATATAGTCACTTCTGGCTCCAAAATCCAAGAAGAAGCCAAACCTGAGGCGTCAAAACATGAGTCCACAAACAAATGGGTGACGTGATGGTGGCCTTGTTCATTATTTTTGTACAGTCTGTGGTGTTTAGCCTACAAACAACACTAATATTTGTTTTCTACATGGCAGGAAAATTTAACAATGTGTAAACTGAGTTTCACACTTTCTTGTTTGCTGCTGTGTTATTTCATTCAGTGGTTGTGTTTGGCAGTGCACAATGCACTGGTGCATTCATAGTCCCACATTTATATACAGTTTGTACTTTGAAGAAAGATTAACACCCAAAAAGGGATTTTTAGAAAAAGGTACACCCATGGGATGTTGCAGGCAGGGGTAAATAATTACCAACTCAGTATAAAGACAGGTTTGGGCCTGGTGAAAGCCACTTCTGCTACTTAAATAGGCCACTAGAAGGCAGAAAATCTTTTTCAATAGTTCTGCTTTTCTCCCTACACTAACAGACACACAAACACTCTGCGGCACACATGTTAACTTTAATCGATACAGAGAAGATAATCTTGTCCTGTGAAAAGATAAGATGACATAAAACAAGATGAGATTTTAATGATGCTGATGGGAAAGTGGGTCACTGCAGCAGCAAGATTATGAACGAAACCAAACTAGAACATTTATGAAGATTGGAGAAAAAGATAACAACCTTTATCATCATTAATCAAAGTGGCAATATCAGCTAAAAATAGGTTTTATTTACAAAAAAAAAAAAGATTTCCTTTCCTAAAATCTGACGGGACACACCACTTTCCTTTAATGTTGTGGACAACTTTACATGATAAAAAAAGCCTAGAAATGAACTGAGCATAGGTGAGTTTGCTCAGGCCAGTTGCGAAAAGGAAATGTTGCACGTTTTATATGTATCAAATTACTATCCTTCAAATGACTTTGTCATCTGAAGGTGGAGGGAATGGTAGATGTTGTCACCTAGGCAAGACACCTGTCAACCTGTAGACAACTGCAGACTACTGTTTGAGACCGACAACACCTTTTTTCCCCAATTCTTCACGTCCTTGCCACCAGTGTTTGTGGCAACAACCCTGGGTGTTTATAGGGGCATGTCATAGCGTTTCCCATTGGCATTTGGGCCACCAAACCTACATGTTTTTTACAGAAACATTGCAGCACTTTCTGGTTTTTGAACCATGGAACTCCAGTAGTGTATGAGCCATGGAAATTGGGTGATTGACTGACATATAGTGGCATTGCCCAGCAGTGTTTCTCAGCTGTGTTTGAGCCACCAAACCTGGATGTTCTTTACCAACACATCGCAGTATCACCTGGTGGTGTTTGACCCACCGACTTGGATGTTTTTTACCAACACATCGCACAGTCCACTGGTGATGTTTGCGCCACCAAACCTGGAATTTCTTTACCCTTACATCACAGTGTCTCTCAGCGCCGTTTGAGCCACAGAATCTGGATGTTTTTCATTGAATCATTGCAGCATTTTTCAGCTGAGTTTGAGTTATGGAACATGAGTATTGTTCACCAACACATTAGAGCATCTCCCAGCAGTGTCTGAGCCACCAAAGATGAGTGTTTTAAGCGAAAACATGACCTTTTCCCAACCATTACCAAGTGTGTTTTTGTGCCTGAACCTAACTGTCAAATCCACTACAAAGTACTGCACAAATCTACAGAATACATGGTTTGTAGAAACGTACAAACCAGACACATTGCTCCCAACTGGGTTGTTGTGCTGCACCCATTACTGTCTTTGCAGTGTGTAATCTAAAAGGCCTTTCAGTACCAGGCAAACAGACATTTAAATAATATGTGAACAGTCTTGGTTGCATTTACCATTTCCTCTAAATGGACATCTTACCTCTGAAGGCTGAGACGGTGCCAGTACCTTACCAGCTGTCTGGCTCTGCTGTTTGGCAGCCTGAGGCCCTCAGACTGCTTCACATACTCTATGTATCCAAGGCTGATGAGTGTCAACAGCTTGAGCCTGCACTGACGGTACAGCCAAGGCCAACAACATGACTAATGGCTGGTATTAAGGCTATGTAGCATAACATGTATGATTCACATGCAGGTTTTTATTGCACCCTTCAGCCTCTATTACATTTTTATCCATAGTGATTCTGACACTGGAGACATGGAAACATTGGTACAGACTTTATATTTCTTTACAATAGTTGACTGATATTATGTGTTTCTGATAATTACAGTGCGCTCTCTGAGGTTTGTTGGTAACCCTCTGAATTGTTTCATATTGCTTGTAGTGACCTAAAAATACCAAAGCATCAAAAGTCATTCAGGAGAAAATTTTGAGATAGAGAGCATTTAGAGTGCTCTTGGGCACTATAACAAAATCATGGAAGTGTTTAGCACAATAAAGCCTTTCTGACCTTCATGCAGTAACTTCAGCCCATCAGGCCAGACCAGCAAAGCTCTCCATTCAAGCTTTAGACCACCAACATCTCAGTCCAATGATTAATCTGCAATTCTGCAGTCGCAAGAGTTCACAGTTCAATTCGAGTTATTCTTGCAATATTTGCAATTTAGTTCTGCGTTTTTTTTTTCCAGAAAGAGATGGTCAAACTGAAGAATACTTTTCAATTACACCAATAACAGTTTTTCCATGTAAAAAAAAATCCAATTCAGACATAAACTTGCCTTAAACACCCAAACTTCCTTTTAATTATGGAGGACATGGCTTTGAACTTAAAATCTCAGGTAGCACTTGCATTCTTGTCATAATTTCTGATCTAACAGTTGTGTCTAAATGTAGAAATACATTCAACCTGTTGGGGTTTTCATGTTTAGCCAAAACCACTGGGGCTTGCATGCCTTTAGCCAGTAATGCAGAGTCATTTTTTAGGTTTTTGACCATCAGTCTGTTTCATGTATGAAATATTCAGGTATGTTGTGCTGAATGGGAGAAAGTGCCTATAGTGCCAGTCATGATACTAGGTCCCCTGACAATCCAGAATTTACTTCTTTACAACACAAGGTGATCAGGAATTCAGCAACCTCAAGGTGTGCCTATCCATCCACGCTCCCCAGCAACAGTAAACTAGCCAGTGAAGCACTTCTGGGAATTACAGAATTCAGATCCGTCTCTTGTTTTTGTTGTCTTTAGTACTCCAGCATGCAAGCAAATGCTTCAATTGCCTTTTTGCATTGCATCAAGCCTGAGCCAGAAGCCTACAGCTGCATAGCTTCTGGAATTCTTGCACCACTTTGGAGCAATTACATACTTTCAATTATTATCTATGCTATATGCTTGTTACACATGAAAGACCTTGGTTTACATAGCAATCGTATGTTCTTTGGTTTCATAAAGCCATTTATGAGTTTATTAAATGCTAATCCACAGAGAGAAGCAAAGCCAATATGATGCTTGAGTGGAGTATCTCGAAATGGCCACTGAGATGGAACATACTGTACTGTACACTTTTATTTACTATATTCTCTTTCTGCATTAATAGAGCTCTTACATTCTGTAAGTAGGTCAAGTCTGCATGATTGAAAATGCTATTTTCTTCTTGTTTCAATGCGATGGTTCAGTTGTTCACAAAGGAAATGACGTCTTTAGAAGGTGCTTCTTGTTTTGCAGGCCCTGAAACACAGAATCACATCAGAAGAAGACCATGTGGAGTATAAACATTTCATATACTTCATCTTCTCATTATTCTTTGAAAATAGTTTGTTGATGGAGTGATCATATCAATGTCATTAAAGTAATATAGTAAATGAGTTTGTCATCAGGAGGTGGATAAGATGGTGGACGGTGTGACCAAGTTGCAAGGCACTGTTGGACACCAGAAAATAACAAAAGCGTTTGTGTCTTTAGTGAGTCATGTCTGTCCAGCACTTTTTTAGCCCACAAATGTGGATGTTTTTAGCGACCTGTCACTGTGTTTCCAATGAGAATCGTGCCATGAAAAGCACCTGTTTTTTCTTACTGAGACATCCCTGCGCTTTCAGCTGGGATAATGGCTTGAAAATTAGTTACTTTTTTTTTTTTTTTTTTTACCAAGTGTTTCCTGTCAGGATAGTGGCATGAAAACCATTTGACTTGTACAGAGACATTGCTGCATTTCCACTAGGGATAGTGCCATGATAAGCGGTTGTTTTTACCCAGACATCAATGTGTTTCCATTCAGGATTGTGCCACCAAAAGTGTTTCATTGTACCGAGACACTGAAATTGAGTTTTTTAAGACAAAAGATTATTTTTTCCTTACCATAACCAAACCTAACCACATGTTAAAGGGATAGTGCACCAAAAAATGAAAATTCAGCCATTATCTACTCACCCATATGCCGATGGAGGCTCAGGTGAAGTTTTAGAGTCCTCACAACACTTGTGGAGATCCAAGGGGAGAGGGGGTAGCAACACAACTCCACCTAACGGAGGCTTACGGCGCCCCAGATTCAAACGGCCACAAGCACAAAATATCTCCATATTACTCGTCTGTAGTGATCCAAGTTCAAATTACATTTTTCCAAACAACTTTTTATGTCGGGGCTTCAGGACACTTGGATCACTACGGACGAGCAGTATGGAGATATTTTGTGCTTTCAATTATGTGATTTTGGACATTTGAATCTGGGTGCTGTAAGCCTCCATTAGGTGGAGTTGTGTTGCTACCCCCTCTCCCCTGGGATCTCCGCAAGTGTTGTGAGGACTCTAAAACTTTACCTGAGCCTCCATCGGCATATGGATGAGTAGATAATGGCTGAATTTTCATTTTTTGGTGCACTATCCCTTTAATCAGAATGTTATTGAAACATGAAGTTTCAGCAGTTTGTATCTGCTACATAATAACTTCCAAATGTTTTGGCGGAACGTACAATGTCAAAGTATTTCTAGCGATTGGATTGCAGTTGCTTGGCAGTGGAAAGGTAGTTCACCAGATGTACTGTATGTAACACCAAATTATTGCATCTTCATCAGAACACCATCAAATCTTCACAGGAATTTAGCTAGAAAAGTCTACAACCATGGAATCTGTATACTTTAAGCTGGACTGCAGTTGAAGGTCTTGGATTTTCATCCTCTACATATTATATGTTAGCAATGACTGTGACTCACTTCTGCCTCAGTTATTTCAACCATCTGAGAATGTCACATGGCTCTTTCTGCAACTGTAATTTTATTCCATGATCCCCTACAATTCTGCCCTTTCCATCACTGCAAAAATTGCACAAGAGTCAGGTTTTACTTTGGCGCAAGAGATCCCAATTTCTCTCTCAACAGTAGCTTTAATAGAGCAGAATGCCGTCTGCCTCTCACTGTGTTATCATCGCTGTATTACCCCCAAATAACACAACAGACAAAAGCTGAAAACAACAAAGAAGTTTCAAACCTTTTCTCGAGGTTGATGAAATGTGCTCCAGGAAAGTGATGAAATCACTGACTGAGAAGAGTTTATCTGAGGGGAAAGTGCGTACACACAAAAGGAAGTCACAACACCAAGCTCCTGAGAAGTATTGAACATATAAGACTGATGGTATTTAAAAGTGTAATAGAATTTTTCTGTTAAAGTGACTGCTCTCATTTGCTGTCACTCAGAAATCTGAGCAGTCCAATAATGCACTATTGGAGGCATCAATGGAGGGCGCCATAGAGGGACAGTTCACCCCAAAATCGAAAATTCATATTTTTCCTCTCACCTGTAGTTATATTTATCAATGTAGATTATTTTTGTGTGAGTTGCTGAGTGTTGGAGATATCGGTCACAAAGGTGTCTGCTGTCACTAAAACAGAACTAGATGGCACTCAGCTTGTGGTGCTCAAAGTGCCAAAAAAATACATTTGAAAATGTCAAACGCAATGTCTCTTTCCAGAGATCATGACCCAGTTACTCAAAATAATTCACTGACGTTGTTGTGAGCAGTTTCATGCAGGAACTACTTTCTTTCTACTAAACTACACCCACCACCATGCATAAGGAAGTGTGCCTCTACTCATGAATGATAGGCTTGTGTTCTTGACAATATGAAAAGTAAACATTAATGCCATCCTTCTTGACCGAGCTGTAACATTAGTGATCTCAGTGATGCGAGATGTGCTAGAAGATGATGCATGCTTCCTTCTGCGAGATGATACAGTTGGTGAGTGTGGCTGGTTAGAAAGAAAATAGGTCCTACATGAAAGTGCTTACATCCAGGTCTGTGGATTATGTTGAGGAACAGGGTCATGATTTCTTGAAAGAGACATTGCTGTTGAGTTTTTCAAATGTGTTTATTGGTGCTTTAAGCACCATAAGCCAAGTGCCATTTTGTTCCATTATACTGGAGAGAAGGCAGACACCTCCACAGCCGATAATGCCAGCACTCTCCAGCTCACACCAAAGCATGATAAAGAGTACTACAGGTAGGATGAAAAATTTGACATTTTGATTCCTGGGTGAACTGTGCCTTTAATATTTAGAGAAAGGTGATCATAAAGTTCAAAAAAAAAATTTATTTGTACCTTGGTAGAATATCATATGAGCCATCTGCTGAGACACTAAGATTAGTACTGTAATATTTGCTTTAACTTGTGCCATTGTTCTATTGTTCTGGCACTCAGTGTTCTGTTTCAGTACAATTGAGCAATTTCTGTCAAAGCTGAGTGGTTTCTTTCAACTGTGCAAAAGGTTTCTGAACCACCCGCCTTCGCACAGTGATAAAATAATACAAGATAAGAGATTCAGAGACAAAGAGCTTCTTTGGGACTGCTAATGGACAAGCTGTTCAGATAAAATATCTTGCAATAAACGTGACAGCTATGCAATGGGTGTTTGTAAATATTGTATTTGGATAATGTTGTGTTATTGGGTCTTCCAGCAGTTGAATCTTTTCTAACATATGATGTGACGTGTCATCAGGCTGGTTTTTACATAATCGTTGTGCTGAATTATTGTGTGTTAGAATGACATTAGTTTTACTACCCATGTGGCCACATTGTATCCATGACCTCACTATAGTAGTAGCAGAAGAGATGAAATCACAAATGGAGCAGAGATTTAGTGCGAGCAGAACAGTGGAGATGTGCTTTCATCTACATCTTTCCAATTACTCTCATTTACCAGCTATGTGGCCAACACATTATTACTCCCAGTGGTGTAGTGGTAGTTGATGAGGTGTGTGTACTATTTGGTAGATGGGTGGGTTACTGAGGAAGAAGGGGGTGTATCCCTCTATATATGTCATTGGCTTTTTTGGCTATACCCCAAATACCCGCATATACCCTCCACTCCACCCCTGCTTACTCCCAATTTGTCAAATACTGACCTGTGGTTCATGGCCCTACACGTCAAAATATGATACTGTAGGTACCCCTACTGTGTCAGTTTTGGGAGCCCGGGGACTGCACAACAGTCTTACACACATGAATTGTGTTTTTTCAAAATAAACTTCTGTTTTCACAGGAAAATGTACATGTTCTGCTCATTACATGCTTACAGTCTTTTTCCAAATAAACTCACGATGTAGGTTGGAAAAAAAAAAACACAGCACGTGGTTAGGTTCAGAAAAACATCATGGTTTGGCTCAAAATAAGTACTGTTGTTACTATAGTTGATTGTTTGTGACAGACGTCACAAGCATAGCATGCTACACATACTAGCACACTATGTTGTTATTAAGTAACTCAACTGACTTTTGGTGTCCCGTGCGACACAATGGTTACCCGGCTGAAGGTCCAGACTCTGTTTGACCCATCTGCCTCCCCTCCCACCTGCCCTATGTGGACTTGCTTGCTGTTTACATTACTATAGTTGCCTGGAACATCAAAAACTGCAGCTGTCTGATGCAACTTATGCCACTGCTAAGGGTGAGACTAGGTTTCCGTAGCTATCAGCTGATTAGCAACGCCCAATCACACATAGATGCTGGTGTACAGCAAGGTCATGACAGCCTGAAACATGCTGATGTGCTCATGCTAGCACCTCCACCACCCCATCCTCCTCCTTATGTGTCTCCTAAAGGTTTTAACCCTTAGATGCATGACCTACCAATACCTACACTCTTCCATACGTGGGGTCAAAAATGACCCCAATTAGAATCAATGCGTTTTATGTGATAAACTTAAGCAGTTTCTTTCATTTTGGTTAAAGATGATGATTTGTATTATATTTTGGTCAACAAAAGAATGATTTCATGTTTGACATGTTCATTTATCACTTTTTATTAACATTTTGACAACTAATGACATCATTGAATAATCAATAATAGTATAATAGGCTACCTAACGGGTTCGATTTTATTACAAGGAAGCTATAAATATCATAGTAAGGCTGCTTATCTCTACACAACAAATGCAGTAATGTTAGCTAGCTAACATTACAGTACTTACATTACATAGTAGTTAGCTAACTACTACCTACTTTGTAGTTAGCTAGTGTTAGCTAACTACAAAGTAGGCTAATTTGATGACAATAATACTATACTTTATCTCTCAAAAGTCATGGATGTGGAAAATAAGTTCATTTTTGACCCCACTGATGCATCTAAGGGTTAATATTGTTCATTTCAAGAGGCAACAGATATGATTTTTTTTTTAGCTTGGCACAACCTAGCGTCAGTGGTGTTGCATCGCACTGTCGCAACGACCAAGTTGATCATGGGGATCAGAGATGATCAATAAAATGTAGGCTGTAAAGCCACCAGTATAGCTCTATGTATATGTAGAATGAGAAGGTGTGTGGAGACTCTACTAAATAAATGAGTAAAGAGACCGAGCAACAATTATCAGATTTATCTGAAGAAAAAACAAATAGTAATGCAAATAATTATAGCAGAATGCACAGTACCAGTACAAACAACTCATAGTAAATTATACCAATATGTACAGTACCAGTACAAACAGCTCACAGTAAATTATACCAATATGTACAGTATCAGTACAAACAGCTCACAGTAAATTATACCAATATGTACAATATCAGTACAAACAACAGTAGACACAGTGGAATTATACCAATAGGCACATGTAAACAGTCCCGATTCTAGAATAAACAGTACCGTATGGAAACGATGCGGCTGGTTAGAGCTCAAACTGAATTGGAAACAAAGTACAGTGTTCACTTACCTGGGCGTAACTTAGCTGGGTGATGTCTGTCGATAGCTGCCTCCGTGAGAAGAGAACAGAAGGAAGAGAGGGGGGTATCACTGTCCGAGGCAGTGGCGATTGCTCTAAGACTGCAAGGGAAGCTCAGCTTCCCCTAAATGTCAAAAAAATAAGTGGTCAAATATGTACTGTTGCGTTCACATTTCATTGACTAAATATGTGCTAGAACGTGTTCAACTTTTGCTCAGAATCAGCTACTGATCTCAGGTCACTGACACGACTTTCTTCTCATTCATTCCCGTAGCGTCACAGTGCATTAAACAGTGTCGAAGCTCAGCGTCCAAAGACTTCAGTGGGGAAGCATAGAGTGGGTTGTTCCACTGCAGCGAAACTAGACAGTCATTGGATAAATGCTCGGTTTTGTCCCGCCCATCGGACACTCAACATCTCTGGGGGTCTATGGGGCAGTGGGCTGGCCTCGGCTGGCCTGGACGCTGGGCTTCTGCATGATGATTGGATGATCTGTCAGAGGCTGAATCCCTTTTTGATTGACAGCGAAATGAGCCAATCAACAATCTTGAAATATAAACCACCACCGGAGCATTTTTCAAGTTTCATTCCATTGTTCCGAGTTGATCTGGAGACTTTTGACGTATTTTGGCGAAGCCATTTGATAGTCTTCCTTACGAGGAGAAACTTAGAGTTAAACAGCAGGGCAGATCAACGCCTCAGATTGATTTGGTGCAAAGGGTGGGGAAAAGTAACAGGTCTTTTCACCCATCTGAAAATCTTTGAGGTGTGTTTTGCTGCGGTTCTATGGCATGAGTGTGGTTGAAAAACAGCTTCAATTAAATGCTCCTTTTATAAGTTACTGCATCGCTACAATATGACAACTTTTATGATGTAAACTTAAAGTGAGCTTCCCCTGTTTGAAAGACCAGCAGCCGCCACTGGTCCGAGGGCTGCTGTAGAATGGCAAAGAGGATGTCAGCCGACCAACACTTGCTACCCGGTCCCTGGTTGCGGCAATTTGCGATGCTGGCCAGCTAGGAATGAACTAGCAGCCAGTACAGTACAGCCCTCTCTCGTCTAGCTAAGATTTAGCCGTGTTACTTACCGATCCATTAGAAAGAAAGCTAGCTGGACATCGGTGTTGAAGCCTCTTTGGTCACGGAGCTCCCTCCATCTCTTGAACGCCTGACTGACTCTTACTCTTTTCCTCTTCTTTTATCACTCTCCTTTTTGCTCTTCTTTGCCTCCTCAGTTTTCTTGTTCTAGACCGTTTTTCACTTGGCTCCAAACTTTGTCCGTCTGCCATTGTGCTCGTGACTCAACTATCTCATGCCCAACTCCTCATAAGGACTCACTCCAGTCCCTGATTGGCTGACCGACCAGTTTCGCAATACATGACGCGTTTCCTGCCGCAAAATTTCGGCACCGGTGGCAGAAGCTTATTGCAAAGATTGCAAAGCCACTAAGTAACCAATGTAAACGCTGATAGTCTGATTTTACTGTGGCCACTACCCTGTTCATCCCACATTATTTTCATAATGATATATTTAGGAAAAGATGCTATCTGTTGCCTCTTTAACTAAAATTTAATGTCATTATTTAAAATATACGTCTATAGCCATTTGGTATGAATGGTAAATCCTGTGACACAAATTCTCTGACCCAAGTGTTACTTATAATATTGTTCAATCACCATTTCCGTGACCACTCATTGCAAAGAGCCACAACATACATTTTCAGCTTTGAGATATACTATATACTTATACATTTTCTGCTTCACCAATTAGTAAATTCATGTTTGATAATGTCAAGTTAGCTTAAATGTACTATATGTTTAGACCCAGGTCATCTGTTTTGGCTGTCAGATCTAATCAAGTCTCTGGTATGGTTTTTCCTTCGATTGACAGGATGGATACATCTAGTGTAAATCACCACCTAACCCCAGTCTAACTGAGGGTGCAAGGGAATGATGATGATGATGATGATGATGATGATGATGATGATGATCAGAGACACTTAAGTATAAACATTGTTAGATGACCTGCTACAGGGTGATATCTGTTCTGCTACTTACGTATACACAGCAACCCTTAACAGAGCTGCACATATTGCAGTCGGTGTTATCAAAGTACTGTAACATTAAATCGAAACCCAACTCTCTCCACTCCTCAGCAAGTTTGTTTGAGGTGCCCTCAAGCAAGATGCTTAACCCAGAACTTCTCAGTCAATAGGTGTTGGTGTGAGTGCTTCCAAATGTGAGAATGTGTGTAACCCTCTAGGCTACTGTAGCTGCCTAAAACAGAGACGTGTTCCTTGTCAGGTTGTGCTCTTGGAGTAACTTAGAGGTGAACGGCCATTTAAAAAAAGAGTTACATTATTCTGGAGGCTATAACATGATAGCAACCACTCTTTAAGAACTTTAATACTACATGTCACTTTCCCCCATTCACACACACAGTCACTCACTGGTGGCAGAGGCTACATGGTGCCACCTGCTACTCAGTAACCATTCACACACACTCACACACTGATGGAACAGCCCAAGTATCTTGCCAAAGGATACTTTGACATGCAGGCTGGAGGAACTGATGATCTTCCTATTAGTGGACGAGCCACGCTACCTTTTATCCACAGCCGTCCCTCATGTATGCACATATTGCGAAGGTGTGTCAGGAAACAACTGGGTGGTAGTCCCATCGCAGTAAACACCAGCTGCCTGCCAGGGACAATATGAACAGAGTATAGACTTTCAGCAACACCTGCAATCTAAAGAAACATGCTGTTAATTTCTGAATCCAATCTATGTTAACAATAAACACTTGTATATTGTATGTACTGTAGTTTATGCCCATTGCAGCGGAGAAATCTGTGACAGGACAGTGACAATTTAAATAATTAAATTAAGACAAAGCTACACATTCTGCTGCCATTTAACTTTGGCTGTAAAGTACAGCAAGTGAAAAGCATAAGCAGTTGCATGATTATAAGCAACCAGCTGTGTGAAATATGAAAATAAGAATTATAATTTCCCAACTGGATTTCTGTGGAACAATACAGAGCTGATGGGCAGCTGTGAAGATAATTTTCTGCTGAAATTTCTAAGAAGTGATTTTATTTTATGTTAATTGTAAACTCACTCAAAACATTAAGGTCATTATGTCAAAAAAGGCACAGATTGCTTTCCACTATTGGGAACTATTATACACTAGCATGCTGCAGCGTCTCATTGTTCAGATTCAGATGAAATGCTTTTTCTTTTTTTTGTCTCTGCTGCTCAAAAACACACTTCCTTACAATCTCTCCTCTCTTTCCTTCTCACTCTCATACATATGCAGGTCTCATTTTGTACCCTTTTGCTCTCCCGTACAAACACACACTGCATCTGTCCTCCCACTGCAGCTGAATCCACGCTCTTCTATCTAATCCTCTCTCCCTCCCTCAATCCCTTCGCCTCATCTTCTATCCCTTCGTCACCTGCTGGTCTTTCTCTGCTTCTTTATTCCGCTTGTACTCACCATTTATTCCCTGCGGTTGTGTTCTTGCCTGTTCCTCTGGGTTCGTCCACATGCTGGCATGCTGTGACTTAGACTCCAGTCTGTGCTGGATTGTGGAAAAAACTAAATTTGTTAGAAATGAGAACCACTTTTCCGGACTTCCAGTCTCGAAGGAAATGACCCGCATATGTGCTTTTTTTCTCCTTCTGCTGGCTTTTTCTGAATCAGAAACACTTGCTGTGTCTGAATTCCATGCTACACACTAGCAGTTTGAAGTGGCTAATGGCACCAGTTTCCAAGTATATTTTTGTGCAGTTTATCACCAGGCTTGTTTGAGATGAATAACATATTCAAATCAAACAGTGACATTTGAGTATGAATGATGTATTAAAATCTGTGAAACAATAAGAGTGTTAAAATAATGGACAAAGCCACTGTGATGTCACCCACTGGATTGTGGGTTTCCGTTTTGAAGTCTCAAGTTTAGCATTTTGGCTGTCACTGCCCATATTTGGACAAGAGGGTAGAGCTGTGGTGAAGCAAGGGGTGAATCTGACTCATAGTGATGCCTCACAGACAGTCTGTCACTCAAAGCAGCCCCACTCTTATACTCATATATGTAACTTTAAGCCTTAATAACATGTTAATTTCTGCTGTGAAGTTTGGCATTTTAACATAAAGGTCTATGATGACTTGCTTTTGGAGCCAGCTTCAAGTGACCATTGGAGGCACTGCAGTTTGTGCTAACATATTAGCTCCAACAAGCTAACCTCACTTGCACTTTATCCAAGATCATCCAGATGAACTCTGTATTTATTAGGGTAATGCAGCGTACACCGCAGACGCACTATACGCACAATAAAACAACTTATTCAGCTAGGTTTTGTTACCTGACAAACAACAGCATGTAATCACTGCTTAAAGGTTCTGTATGTTCTGTAGGTTCTGTTTAATATAGCAGCAACCCACTATTTGCTATATAAAGGTATAGTGAAGTAATGGCATATTAAACAGAGAATGAAGGAGGGCTAACAAGAAGTAGCATGCTCCATTGGTGGAAGTCTTGTGCCTGCTCTATAGGCTCAATGATGAAGATATGGTTAATTTCACACCTGGGAGGTTGAACCTTTTAGGCATCGGCAACTGCAGCAGCTGTTTAACTTCTATTGGAATGAATGGGGCCACGCCTCTAAAGCTACATCCAGTTCTCTTTTTACTTTCATGGGCTGCCCCCTGGTTAACATCTTTAACCACACTGTTGCTGTTGTTTAGCACAGTTTATAAAGTTAGCTACGTTAGCTGCTAGCTGCCGGCTCAACCAACTCCATATTGAGAATCTTGTCCAGACATCTATATTTTCTGAATTTTTCCCCTTTAAAGTCCTGACTGCATATTCAAACTGTGTTGAAATTTTTAGGAAAAAGCAGATTTTTCAGATTTAATAGAATTTTTTGAAGTTGAATTGTGTTACCCAGGTAAGATTTCAAAGACAATAGCTACTATGCCCCTCTACAGACTTCAAATCCTTTTAATATTTACAACATCATCAACATATTTAAAGTAATAATCTGCAAGATCCTCATTTTGATGCAGGCAACATCTTTGTTGATAAAAATTAATCACACTGGAGTTTTTGAACTGCTCTGACAAATCTGTCAATTTTTATTGTTGCCCTTTTAAATCCTAAATGTCAACAGCATTTTAATTATTAGCAATGTAAACAGTATGATGTTTACAGACTTACAGGAAGTTAGAGGAGGATGAATAAATACAAGGATGAGTAGGTGCAGTGTGCGTCATTTATCTACATTGTTTACTGGAGAATAAGCGCTTCATAACTCAAGATAACACTTACACTCATATTGTGTACAACAGATTTGTCTTATGGTTAGAGTAGAAGTATGATGGCAGAATGATGACAGTCTTTAAATCACTTTCTCCTCTCTCTTCTCTCCAGGGTCTCCTCTCCTCATCAGGTGAAGCTCTGTGAGCCGCCGACCCCCCACCCACCCCCCCCTCCTCTCCTCCCTCTCTCCCTTCCTCACAGACGTCACCCACTATCCCAAACCCCCTAAATCCCACCTGGCCTCACCTGCCAAACCCCATCCGACAGCTGCCACTGGCCCTCCCCTTACCCCATGGTGGCCCCAAGGCCCGCCCTCTCACTGCTGTTGGCTGTCCTGGCCTGCACGGGGCCCGTGCGCCCCTCGCCCCCCCTGCTGCTGCGGCCCCGGGAGAGAGAGAGGGACTCGGGTGGGGTCAACATCGCTGTGGTCCACTCGGGCTCCTCCCTGCTCCCGGAGACGGCGGTGGTGGGAGGCGCGGGGGTCGGCGAGTCGGGGACGGGGCCCGGGCCGGGGCAGGTTCCCGGTCAGGGAAACGGTCTGGGAGCAGGAGGAAGCGGAGGAGGAGGAAGAGGAGTAACGGATACAGCTTCACTGGAAGGAACAGCAGCGATGGCCTCGTTTTCCTCCTCCTTCTCAACATCCCTGTCGCTGGCGGCCCTCGTTGGGGAGACGGTGATGACGCCATCAGGTCAGGCCAACGTCATCTACCTGGCAGTGAATGAGAGTAGCCCAGGCACCCTGCTGCTGCAGCTGTGTGAGCTGCTGGCCACCACACCACTGCAGGTAGACATAATATACAACCCACCACATAACGAACTCTCCCATGACTTAAGTACATTTCTTTGAAGTCTGTAATAGAGCAACTATCAGACAACCATAAAAGACCATTTTTTTTAAATGCTTCTACAACATAGCATCCCAAAATGTGCCAAACCAAATAAAAAAAAAGCAAAAAAGGTAATGAATAATGAATAGAAACACAGGGGAAAAACATGTTTCTATTATCGCATACAGTTTTAAATTTATTTCACAAATAACAATGTAAGAATAACATTCCTACAACAACTACTTAATTGCCTTTGAGATAATGTGTATAATGCCTCTTCAAGAGTCTCTCTTGGAAACTTTCATGTACCATCTTGGATAACTATTTCATATCAATCTCCGTAATGCGCCAATGCGCAAGAGTATTCATTTCTTTTGTTTGAAGCATACTGACAACTGAAAGATCAGAGCCAATTTTTTAAAGCTGAGAAACCAAATCAAATGGCAGAATAAACACTGGTATTGTGTGTTTCTGCAAACCACAGACATTTGTATGCTATTATGTAGTGGATACGTTTGAACTTTACAATTCAACAACTTTGTGGATAATGTGTTGAAGCACACAAATGACTTGGTTGTGGTTCGAAAAAGATCATGTTTTAGCTTAAAATATGGTGTTCGTGGCGAAAAAGCAGCAGTAGTGTCTCTGTGAACTGGAATTTTTGCCTCTCTGTTGTATGCCTCTGCCAACTAGTCAAGTTGCAGTTTCGGTTTACCTCAACGCCTGTTCAGATTCATATGTAGCCATGACAGTTGACAGTGCTTCAAATATGAGTGTTTCTGCAAAGAAGCTACAAATTCTAAAACATGGATGCTTCTCACACATCCTTAACCCAGCAGGACAGCCGATCTCTACAATCAGCACAGCTTTAAGGTGGGCACCCAAGATTAGTGTCACCAATTCAGTATCTGACCTAATGTGTCCCCTTCTGTTCCTGAGTGTTTGTGTTGAATAATGGCCAAAAAAGGGTTTTGCAAAACATTATGATGTCACAGTGAAGCTGACCTGTGACATTTGGAATATGAGATAACTTCATCATTTTATCCTCTGTGATATCTATGTGAAAGTTTGTCATAAGTAGTGTATAACTGATTGAGTTATGGCCAAAAACTTGTTTTGTGAGGTCACAGTGACCTAAACCACCAAAATCTAATCGCTTCATCCTTAGGTTCACATGTAGCCTGGAAATCCAGACTCAAATCTAGAAAGATTTTGAGTCTGGCACCCTTCCTACCCAAGGGGCGGCACTAACTGAGGCATATTAAATGCCGCTGCACGCAGTTGGATAGCACGATAGCCAATCAGAGCAAAAAACAAGCTGACGTAACCATTGCACTAAGCCCCATTTGTTTACCGACCAGTGGGGCTAACTGATATATTATGCTTCTGCCATATCCCGTTGGCAAAACGGCAAAAACGTTCTTCCTGGAAACGAAGGTTTCTAGGGCAGTCTTCTGTTCCTCTCTCAAGGAAAAAGATAAGTGTAGTTGGCTTAGCATTTCTTCCAAAGCTAAATTGAATGGACTCGGTCCTTCAGCAGCTGCCATCTTGGCTGTTTACTTTTCGACTCCTACGCAGAGCGCTGTCTTCATCATATTAAGCCCGTCCAGAGCCACATCCCCGTGCAGAGCAAATTCGAATTTGCTTGAGGCAGGGCATCTGGATTTCCAGGTTAGTTCACGTGGACATTTGTGCCAAATTTTTTAGAAGATTCCCTAAAAGCCTTCTTAAGATATCGTGTTCACAAGGATGAGAAGGAGGAGGTCACAGTGACCTTGACTTTTGACCTTCAACCACCAAAATCTATTCAGTTCACCCTTGCTCATCCTTGAGGATGTTTGTGCCAAATTTGAAGAAATTCCCACTGTGCATTCTTGAGATATTGTGTTCACGAGAATGAGACAGATAGATGTATGAGCATTGATTGATCAATGTACAGATGGTTGACCCAAAAAAATGATAATGGCTCTTGCCAGGGCTGTCCCTGGTGTGGAGCCATAAAAATAACTGCTTTTTATGGCTCAACCCAGCTTGAAATTCAGTGATGTTTTAGTAAAAAACACCTCCTTTTGTGGCATTCATGACATTATCCTGGCAAAAAAAACAGGAATTTAATTTATTTTCAAGAAAAAAAAAATGCTGTCCATGGCACTAAGGAAAAGCAGCAACATCTCAGTAAAAGACAGACAAACAAAAAACAAAACAAACAAACAAAAAATGCTTTTCATGGCACTTCGCTGATGGAGATGTAGCAATGCCTTGGTAAGAAACAATCGCTTTGTGTGGCCCTATCTCAGTGGAAACACTGTGACAGATTGCTAAAAAACAATCACATTTGTTGGATAAAAAACTGTTGAAAACAGCTCACTAAAAAAACAACCAGTTTTGTTGTTGTTGGACTCCAACAGTGATCTACAGAGGTCTGCAGCTTGGCAGGAGTCTCGTCGAGGTGTCATGCCATCCACCAGCCTATATACATATGCGTGGTTTGCAGAAATGTCCAATGCCAACATTTTGTTCTGCAACTTGGCTGGAAGAGAAAAAAAATGTAATCAGTCGGAGCATTAACATGTTGCCATAGTTTGCTTGTTTGTTAATTCAGCTGTTCTTTACAGAAATTACAAACTGTCCCTTCATTCATTCATGCTCATTCTCATTGTGCAGTTTGTTCATCTTTTCACTCATTCACTCATTCATCCATAGTATAACACTTGTGGATGGGAGTCTGCACTTCAACTCTGAGAGCCTCTTGTGATCATACAGACAGAGGTAATAAAACACACTACATGCTCTACTCTTGATTCATTTATTCATTCATATGATCATTCATTCATTCCTCTATGAAAATAAAATGCATTATGCATGTTGTTTTTATCTGATCTGTGTCTATCTCTCTATCTGTTTTCATGTCAGAACAGCGGACAGGTCTTTTTAGAAACTTCTTAAATCAAGTATATTAACTCTTTCAAGTCACACTTGCTATCTTATTTCCAGGTCCTGTCTGTAGCCTATTTGCATATCAAATGCTTCCCAGTGAGAATTGAGCTGTCAGCTACACTTAGCTTCAATTTGCTCCCCTGAATCCCTACAAGAAAACAAGCGTTAAGTCATCAAGCCAGACTTAAATCACCATTGCTCCTCCTCATATCATTACAGAAAGTAATGGCAATTTACACAACTTCGCGCATTTATCCTGAAGTCATTACCACTGCTGACAGTTCTGTCTTGAAAGGAAATCACAACCGAACCCTGGTTACCAGAATGTTCAGCAGCAGTTAAGCATGTATGCAGCAGCCACACCTGTTAGTAAGCCCCTGCAGGAGCTGAGGTGGCCCATAAGCCAGGAGCTTATCTGTTGTTTTTGTGGTTTGAAGCAGCTTAAGCTGTACAGGTACAACACACTCCTCTTCTGACAGGATGCCAGTCTGCTGCAGGGACTTAACTACGATTTTATCTGTGCGAACATTGATTGCCAATCAGAGCAGCGCAGAAGTCCCATTTTAAAAAGCCTCCAACGGTTTCATTACTTTATCAAAACTAAGGGATAGAGTTTCTGCAGCAGTCTTGATATGTGTTAGCAGGGTAAGAAAATAGAGTCTCTATTGGAGTATTTATCTTGAATACTGTGGCCAGCTCATAAACATACACATTGTTCTAATATATTTTGCACACTTTTTCAGCCTTAAATGTATTCTCAAGGTTGGGTGCATACAAGTAAAAGAAACGGCAGCTTTGATGCATAAGAGTATGATGTGAAGTTTTTGAAATTGTGTCTCAATGAGGCTGATGTAATGCCTTTTGTCTGATGTGCTTGGTTTAATTTTTTCTACTTTCAGGGTCTGGTGTTTGAGGAGGAGAGACCACCACCGCCGAACCGCGCCCCTCTGGCCCCCATGCTGGAGTTTGTCTCCGCCCAGACGGGGGTTCCCGTGGTTGCTGTAGGGGGAGGGGCCAGTCTGGGACGAGAGCCACAGGTAGAAATTGAATCTTTTATGTGTGTACAGTATTGGGGACTATATGTTCAGAAATACAATATAATAAGTGCTTTCATTCGTCTATAAGCACCTGAAAATAAGAATTGTTGTGTTTTTATTACAGAATGAGCAGATCATATTTACATAATGAGGGGGATGTCATTTGTGGAGATCAACACCATGTTTTTACAGTAGCCCTGAAGGGACAAACCAGACACTTACTTTGGAAAAGGCCATTCGCGTTTTTGTATCTGCCACTGCGGTTAAAAGCCCCTCTGTGACGGCATTGTACAAACACAGATTTTTGAATGTGAAACTGCTTCATCAGTGCTTTATAGCAGTTGAAATCAACAAGTTTGTTTGTTTCGGAGAGGAAGAGACCTCTGTGGATTCAGGTCCCGCTAAAAAATACTTCTGAACAGGTGCTAACAGCCCAGCTCCGATTTGCCAAACAGCATTGGCGAAACAGTGATTTGCGATGTGAAAGCTGTATTCAGTTTTTTCACAGGTTTAAATCACCAAGTCTGTTTATTTTGGGGTGGAGGAGCTCTTTGCAGTTAAAGGATAACGTCACAATTTTACGTCTTTTTTCTTAAAACGTAAGTCAGGTGCCCATATAAACACTGAAACAGTTTTTGCTCGCAGTAATCCTTCCTTCTGTCCATACGGATCATTAAAAAGCCTCTAATCCCAAAGCTCTTTCATTGTAGGTGATGGGGGACAAAATAGTTTTCTAATTTCTAGTTTCAAATTTTCTACTCTAGGTTGAGAATGAAGTCAGGAAGGGAAAGACAGGGATATCATGTCCTGACGTTAAGTGACGAATCTGTCAGTCTCGGTGTCATTCTCTTCTGCAAATTCTGATGTAATACTTTTTCACTATGTCTCGTGAAACTCTTGTGGTTTTATTTCTCATATCACAACACAACAATCGCTTTCTGTTCTGGTTACATGTTCAACACACAGTTGCTGAAGAAAAAAATTTAGCTGAGACTGGTTGTTAGTCGTTACAGACACGGACAGTGCAACAGGTACCAGAGCTCAGCAAAGACATTTAAGAAAATGCTGCATCAACATTAATTAAATATTTGTTAAACTGAAGGCGAATTATTTTAGAAAAGAACCAGTGTTAGCGGTTAGCCTCCAAGACTTGCCACTGGGACTAACCACAGACAGTTTTTGGGACTAACTAGCTTACTGCTACTTCCGCTATCTCACTGAAAGTTGTGCACATAATCATTTCTAAAGTAGTGCCCTCAGGAATAAGGTGGATAGATAAAAGAGAAGCCACTGGCTTTACTTAAGGCACACTAGCACAGAGCCAAAGATATGTAATTAAAATGCCTTTATTAGTTACTTTGGGATGCGTCACAGTTAAAAATCACCAAAAAAGTACATCGACCAGTTTTGATCCACACTTTGTGACTAGAAAAAGGAGTCCACAAACAGCAAGAGCAATCCCTTAATTAAAAGGGTAGATATAGTTTAGTTATGGCTGATTAACCATTGTGGGAAACACTGGCATAAATTAAATTAATTACTGTCAAATAATTATTCTGAAGCTCAGGGAGGCTCATGTGTTCTGCAATACTTCAGCAGATGGCAACCATTCCTTAATAGCTTACTTCCTTATGTGAATTACTTTATTGACATAGCAAGTTATTATATGAAAAATATGTAATTTGAACTGTTAATAGTTATGAATTAATGTTTGCATTCATTGCTCTGGGAGCCGCAGAGCAAGATGTGAACACAACATTAACATATTATGACCTCATGTAGTTGATCTGGCCAACTTCTCCGCATGCACTTGCGTTTCTACACATCAGGCAGACATGAAGCCACAGTTACATTCATTTGTAGCTGCATTGTTGGCCATCTGATGAATGTAAATACCTTTAGCCCCATTTTGGCCTCAACTTTGTAACACTTTCTTACTACAACTTACTAATACTTGTGAATGCTCCACTATATTCACCTGCTTGTTGCTTAACTTTGTCTGCTGTTTGGTGCTGGGCAGGAAGTGTACAATGGGATTATTAGCTGAAATAGAAGCCTGCTGCAGCTAGAAATGGGTTTGATGAGAGCTGTGAGACTCAATCACAAAGTTGTTGGTTGTAAGACCAAAACAATAAGGTGTAAATGGCTAAAACGCTACATAGAGTTGAGAGGGACTAAAGAGTCAGGTAATAATTCAGCCCATTGTTATTCCTAGGTAGTCAAATACCGATGCTTTCTTACACCCCTTGGTGTGTGACACTGAGCGCGGTTACATGCACACAATAATCAGATAACTGGGAATAATCAGGTAATGTAATAATCTGATCTGACGCGTTTACATGCACTTCAGTAATGCGATAATCAGAAAACCCTGATTTACATGATTCAGTCCGTTAGTCGGATTTCTGTCCAAGTACATGACATAAAACTCTTTCTACGACTTTTCACACATGCACAGATGTAAAAGAACGAAAGATACCAGATTAATGGTATACATGCACCGAATAAAACAGACTATTGGGGAAAAAGCTAGGCGTGTTTATCCGATTTCTCATAATCCGATAATGGCTTTTATCTGATAAAGCACATCGGATTATGCTGTTTACATGACCATCAGATAATGATCGGTTTATTGTGTGCATATAAACGGAGTCATTGACGCCAAAGGCAGCCTTTAATGAGACCAATGGGGCTTTCAACTTACTCCAATGTAAACCCATGGCAATACTTGACAATGAAAATGACTTGAATAACGTGATATAAGTTCCACATTAAGTGAGAGGGAGGTGAGGTGGACGGGTCAAATAAAACCAGACGTTAGCCCAAAAGACCACAGTTCATGTTCCATTATTTAAACCCAAAACATGGTCTTTTTTCTTAACCTAACCACATAGTTTTGTTCCCTAAACCTATCTTTGACTGTTTCGCAACATTAGTCACATTTTACAATCATAGACTGTAAAACGTAATAATGATGATGTCACTAATTGGTTTGTGGGCTAGTACTGAAGCCTCAAGTTTGGCATTTTGACTGTTGGCATCTTGTTTTGAGAGGTTGGAGCTCTAGAGGAACAAGAGATGGATCTGACTGAGAGCCTCAGGACCCAATTGGCAGACAGCCTGTCATTTAAAGCAGCCTGACCTTAATTATGCATAACTTTAAACCTGTAAATGGGTGACTTGTATAAAAATTCACTCCTCGCACAGTTGACATGAAGAGGGAGCTTAGCTGTAGAGACCAAAACAGTTTTTGTACCAGGCTGTAAATGTGTATTTCTGCTGTGAAGTTTTAACATTAGGGGTCTATGGTGATTGAGTCGCTCTGAGAACCAGCCTCATGTGGCCAATAGAGGAACTGCAGTTTTTGGCACTTCCGCATATGATTAATTTGTCAGCCCCGGAGGTTGCTGCTTGGTGTTTCAGCTGTGCATCATATGGAGACGCTAAAGTTTACCTTGTGCATCGCTGTCAGATGGCAAGAGGCATGACGAAGTATCAGCATTTGATGACTTGGAAATGTAAACGGCTTGGATAATTCTCTGTGGGTTTGTCACTATGAGTGACCTCTTTCACATTACACAGTCATTTGACCCATTGTCAACATAAAAATGGAGCAGCTTTAAGGCCAGCACTGGGCCCTTATTAGACAAACAAACAGAAGTTATTCCAAGCTTGTTTGCCTCATTTCTTTACACCACATTAGGGTCTCTTTATAGTCAGAGCTAGCACAGATTAGTCTGGCTGCTTTTCTCAGGTATTACTGTTCACAGAAATGTATGGATATGACAAATGCATCAGGTTTGTGAGTAATATTGATGTATACCAACCACTTGGAGGGCTGAGTGAAGAATCTGTAGTTTCATTCAGACTTAAGTCCCTTGCAGGATAATGTTATTTTCTAAATGCTAAACATTTCAGAAAACATGCCGCCTTGCCCTCATCACTAAGCAGAAATGAAGAAGAGGAAAATTCATTTTTTTGTCAGAATTGCTCCAGTTCTGTCACTGCTGCTAAGCTCATCAGCATCAGAAGTGCTTCTCGCTATTGAGTAGAGGAAATGAGTTTGTAATTTGACATTTTTTTTAGTGCCTACTGTGTGAGTATTGCAGTAGTCCAACAGTAAAAAGGTGTGTTAGCAGTTGCAGTCAATTCAATCATCAATTAATCATGTTTTTGTGCTGATCATTTTTTGGACCAAAACCAGAGTTTCAGTTTCAGCATCCACAATCCAGCTAATCACGATGACTGCTGAGTCACTTTGTTTTAAATGATGCTCGCTTGCCCATTGTTACAGCCTAATTAATGGGTGTCAGCTCTCCAAGTGGCTAATCTGTGTGTGACAAAAGGTAATGTTTTGCTGACAGACATTAGCGATAAGTAGATCAAGCTAACAAAGCAGTTCAGCATGACAGATGTGGTATTTAATAAATGGGCCAATTTACTTTAAGTGGATCATTTTGACAGTGAGATGTGGTTATTATGATTTCTGCACAACTGTAACTTCAGCCGCCATAAATTGATGTTACACACTCAGCTCGGCACTGAACTGTCAGCATCTGAAAATATTCATTATCAAAAGCGGCTGAGATTAAGGTGGGAGGTGAGTTCGCTTTGAAGTCTGAACTACTTTTGCTCTTGTTAGACTCAGTAAAGTCCCTTTGATTACAGTTCTACAACTCGATGTGCTTCTGCCTCCATGTTCAAACATTGATGCTATATTTGTACTAGGCCTAATATGTTATTTATCTTTAATATTCTCATATATAGAGTTACTGAGCGTTACGACTTTGCCCACAAATGCCTGGTGCCTTAAGACGAGCTGCTCTAGGGACGACAAGACAAGACAAGACGGCCCAGTGATGCAGTGGTTAGCATTGTCACCTGACAGCAAGAGGGTTCCCGGTTTGAACCCAGGGTGGGGGAGCCCTTCTGTGTCAGCCCTACATGTCAGTCCACAATCACCCCCTTGCGGTCCTTGTCCTGGAAGCAGAAGCCCTGAAGAAAATGCTAAGTTAGCATTTAGCAAGCTGTCAAGTCAACCAGTGGACAAAGTGGAGAGCTTTAAGTACCTCAGCATCATCCTTGACTATAAACTGAGCTGTGATCACCACCATAGACATCCATAAATCCTGCCAACGGAGAGTGTCTGCCATTCGCAAACTGAGAGCTCTTCTAGTGAAACCCCACTTCCTGCTTTTTCTGTATCGTAGCATTATTGAACCCATCCTCCTGTACTGTGCCACCTGCTATTTCACCATGCGCACCCTGACCGATAGAAACAAGCTCCTGAAGACCACCAGTATATCTTCTAAAATAATTGGCCTCCCCACCCCTAACCTGCCAGCTCTCATTGACATTGCCACCACTCGCAGAGTACTAACAATAGCACACAACCTCTGCCAGCAACTCAACCCATGCTTCATCCTCCTCCCCTCCAGCCGCAGATACAGGCAACTGCTCTGCAAACAATCTTGCTTTGGGAGGAGTTTTGTGCCCTCAGCTATAACTGCTTGAAATAGCCTGGGGTCACTGTAATAGACTTGTGCTATGTTGTTGTGATGTGCTTGTTTGTTTACATCTGGTGTGTTACTTGTTGTTGAAGCTAAGTCTGAAGTATCAGGTTAAAATGGAGGTTGTTAAGGTCAGGCATTATTTGCTCTAAGGTGAATCACCATTTTATGTATAATTAGTATAAAGTGGATTATTTGTTCTTTCCGCTACACATTTATTCACTACATTGTGTTGTAGTGGGGTTTAAATAACCTTAGTGTTTGTGGGTTTGTCTTGTACTGATGTTGGGTGTGGTTTGTAGGGGCACGTAGTAGGTGCTGCACAATTTGATAAAAATGTGCGACTGTGATTTTGGTGGACAATATCGCGATTTGTGATTGCGATTACAGTATAATACATAAATGGTATCATTGCTTGATTCAGTGTTTCTGCTACCATTATGTTGGGGGGGCACTGACCTGACCTGACATAGTTATTGTTATGGACAGTGTGTAAATGACCATCAATAGACTGCTGTTACGCACAGTCAAACAAGCTGCTCGCACAGCAGCGCAGCACAGCACTGTGCACTCAGTTGGAGCAGAGCCTGTGTTGCGTTCATGCTATGTCACGTAAATGACAAATTCCAGCATGTGAATAGGCCATAGCACAACACAGCAGTGTGTCAAGTGGGCTGAACCCAAGAAAAATTGCTCAGCTTTTCATTTGTTATTATATAGTTTGTTACCGAGTCCGTGACTTCCCCGTGTCTCTTTGAGGTCTTGTCGTATGGCGTGACACTTGTACGTATGCGTAATTGTGCTCTGTTGTTGTTTTATGAGGCTCTAGCAGCTTTCAATTGTCTCTTTGTCTCTAACATTACTCGGCTTTCTCTCTTCCTACTTTCTCTGTGCTGTCTCAAGTGTTGATATAGTTTGGCTGTGTTGCCGCGGGACGTGGCGACTTTGACTTTTAAAATTTTTGCACAGCACGTCTTTCTGTTCAATGTCGCCGAACCTGAATCCAAAGTATCGCCATACAATAGACATTGGGTTATTTTTCGCCACCAGCTCAGCATGTTTTTGGTTGCTCTCATGCTCTTCTTCAGTGTCCATGTTGATCACGCTGGGTAGTCACATGACCATACGTGCTGCACACACCAGGATAGCTTGTGGGCGTAATGCCAACAAATTCCACACACTGTAGGAGAGGTAGTCATGTTCACAGGCACACATGCTAACATCATACTGATATCATATGAAACTAGAAGACCTAATAAATCCAGTGGAACTACTGTTATAGCTTCTCAGTTAGCAGGCTAACCCTCACCCTAACCCCCTTAGGCCTACCCTAACACTCCAGAGTTTTAGGGAGGGAAAAACAGCAAGGCCATTTTCATTGAGGTCCCTTGACCTCTCACCTCAAGATGTCTGAATCGAAATGGGTTCCGTGGGTACCCATGACTCTTCCCTTTATAGACATGTCCACTTTAATGTTGGTCCCATATAGTTTTGGGCACAAACTATGCAATTTTTTTTGTATGCCGTGTAGAACAAAAAGGTGACACAGTGCTGAGCTGCACCACAAATTAATCCTCAAGTTTCCAGCTTTCAGGTGATATATAGCACTTCTATGTAGCATAAACTGTTGGCCTGCTACCTCCCCCAAAAGGTGCCCTGTCCCCTCCAAAAAAAAAAACTGGGTCGACAGTGGATGGGTCTCAGAGGGTTAATTGCGTGCTGCTATTTTGTCTCTTTGACCGCACTGATGTAGCAATCCTACACTAATTTGAAAGAAATAAATCTAAAAGTCAAGAACATAAAGCAAATTTTTTGCATCCATTTGATTCCCAGTCAAAGAAAAAAGAATAAGGATTGCTTAACCTTGTAAATATGGACTTCACAACTTTTTGAAATACAAAATTATGGGATTTTAAACCTGCAATTAAAAAGTGCAATTAATCGTGATTCAAACAACTTCAAACTAAATGTGGCCTCAACTATTTCTTACTCACTTCCCTGTCGCTAGCTCTCCCCATCAGCTAGATTTTTATGAGTGTTGGTGTGTGGTTACACTACAGTTGTAGCATCAGCTGATTAAATCACAGAGATGTTAGGTGATGGCAGGGTTGACCTCAGTTATCTTGAGAATGTGCCCTGTGAGAAACTCATTATATCCGTGTGGGCAACCAGTTGCTCACAGGCACTGTGTTGGTTACCCCTAACCCAGATAACGTGATAAGGAGAGCACAGAAAAGAATAGGACACCAGCCTTATAATTCAGTGACCTGTCAGCATCTGTGAACCAGTCCTTAAACCCTAACCCTCACCACTCAACAACTCAAAATACAAGGTCACAGTATTGTACTGGCAGCTTGTAAGAAGTGCTGGTGCACAAGAAAAAGTCATGGTACACCAGAGAGTAAAATGTTGTGCCTGCTGACTTTAAGCACCCCCAAAAGAGCAGAAAAGAAAAAACAAGACAAGACATGACACTGCACGACACAACGCAACACAACACAATATCACTGGTCCTCAGGAGAGCAAGTATTTTTATTTGTTGACTCAAAGGGCAAGTCCATTGCCTGCTTGACTAGCAATAAGAAACTTTAAAAGAATATACTGCACACTTCAGTCACGATGGCAGTTGAGTCTTAAACGGCTCCATAAAATAAGCTACAGCTTGGTTTGAACAGGCTAATTAGTAGATAATTTATCATAGATTGCCAGTGAGTAGCAAAGTACAAAGATTTAGCTTATCTCTTTTCTTATCCACTGTGTTAGTCAAATGCTACTTGGCTAGAAAAGGTACACTTCTGTGACCCTGCCTACTGGGGGTTTAACACAACAATGGACATATTTGCCTCCAGAGTCGCTCTACATTTGAGAAATATTTGTATGACTAAAGTCTAATCAGCTCTTAATTGCCTTTGGGATACTGATACAGTCCAAGAATCAATCAACCTTGTATCAACTACAGCTTCAGAAACTGTGGCTTGAGATAGATTCATTGTTTCCACTGAGTGCTCACACGAGTATTTTAGCTCCAGCATCCAAAGGGGCATGAAAATGTAGTTTTATGTTTCAGACTGCACCCACACCACTCACAACCAGCACGCTCCCTGCACACTCCAATCTTTGCTGGGTGAGAAAAGCAGACAAGCTTACATCATAAATCAGGCTGATGCTGGTTTGATATTTGACCTAGTTCAGCGCGGCGTAACCTGAGGTGAGCCCTGTCGACACGGGGAAGCGACGTGATGCTTCCTGAAATTTCCTCTTTGATCTTCTACTTGTACACAAAGATGCAGAGTCTTGATGATTAATTTAAACACATGCTCACTGCTGCTTTGGTTTATTTTCTGGAAGCAAGACGTAATGAATTGTTGTCAACACTGCTGAAAACTTTGGACAATGTCAAAAAAAGCACATAGGAACATGTACGCTGTCATGATAAGTATGATAAGTCCTTTGACTTATTACAATGTTTAAGCTGACATTCATGAAAAACACAATAGAAGAAAAAAAGAATGAAGTCCTCTTTCAACCAGTGGGCGGCTCATCTATCCAGATTAAATGTGACTGGAGCAGCAGAGAGGAAGGCTATCACTGTTTCTTTCATTGACACTGAAAGCCTCATTCAGAAGCCAAAGACTTTTTTGATGGACAGTCTCTGTTATTCCTCAGAGTGTTGCCCTCTCGGTAAAACTGAAGTCAGTCAGCCACGAGGCAGAGAAAAGAGCTGGACTGGATGAGATCAGCAAGGACTAGCTTTGACTGCTCCCATATAGGTACACTCACAGTCCAACATAACTGGGAGACTTGCAGTGTGAGTTCACCAGTTCATGAAAAAAAAGATGTCATTTAAAGCGAATGCTAATATTAAGTGGGCTGCTTTTCAAATAGCCTTGGCAGCTTGTCCGCCTGTACCAGAGGTAAACAACGATGCAGCACATTACACAACTGTCACTCAAAAAAGTAAAACTCACCACAGCATGTTGCTGGGTATTGGTACGAGATACTTCTAAGGTATTATCATAGCAAACACAACACTGGGCATTTGATACTATTACTTAGGTCTGACATTCTTCCAGGGTTTCCAGGGCTTGCCTGCCTATACGTATGAATTACCAGGGATTGAGCATTTCTGCTGCTAGGCTAAAGGTGAGGGATGTAGGCCTACCTGTTACCCTGCTGTCCCAGCACTGATCTGACGGCCATTACTTGGTCAGCTCAATCTCCTTCATCCGACAGTAATGACTGTGATGACTGGTACCAATCAGTGTCAGAACTTCAAATGATACCTGCATTTGATCCTTTTCGCACCCAGATCAAAAAAAAAATGACTGTTTGTATGGTTTTGCTTGCAGCCAATCACTGCAATATGTGATTGGCCCATGATCGCAGCAGCTACAGCTACAGTCTGTTTTGTGGTTAAGTCAAGCTTGGTGTATTTGACAGGGTTGGCAGTTTAGTGTGCAGAAATGCCACCAAAACTTTTGGTAGTATGGCTATACTAAACACCTGTGGTGTCTGGTGCCATTTTACACAGCTGAATGCCTTCATTCACATAATGGGTATTGAATGAAATAGCAAAAGAAAAAGCTATCTCATGAAGTGCTCTTTTGGTATCGGTATAACTTTAGGGGTAGAAATATTGCTAGTAGTATCACATTTTTTTAAACCCAGACCTACTATAGCAGAAAGAGAAAATAAAGCAATACAGCTTATTAATCAAACTGCTGCTCTTTTTACAGTATTTTCACAGATCTTTTAGTCAGATTTTACAAAGCAAAAAGACAAATGTCACTGGTCAGTTACTACTGAAATGTACCCACTGTAACATTAAATAAAAACTGACAATCAGTGTGGCCTAATACACATGTTTTTTAATATTAAGTCATACGGGCACTGGTGGTCTGCTGGGGTACCATTCCATTGCTCCGATGGCTAATGATTCCAAAGCTCCAATAGTCTGGAAAATGTTCTGACTGGATTGAAAGGCTCTTTATCCAACTGTCCGGTGTCCTGAAAAACAAACACACTGTTCCAAAGGGCTGTTTCTCCGGAAAACAAGCCATACACTTTCACAAACAGAAGCAAATGGCTAATTATTATGCAGAATGACATCATTGGGCCTTCCTACTATGGTGGAGGCATGACCCTCTCTACTTTGTCTCTGATTGGCTTACCCTGATATTCTTACCCCAACTTTAACCTGTCTCACTCCTCATGCCTAAATCATACAACCAAACCAATGCAACAAGCCAATCAGGCAGAGTAGAGCGGGTCATGCCTTTGCCATAAGGCCCGATGACATCATTCTACATAATAATAAGCCTAGTGCTTCTGTTTGGGAGAGTGCCCTCTGAGAAATGGGTGTTTGTCTTTTGGATAATGGGCTTTCAGTCCAATGGGACATTTTTCAGCAATTTCGGGCTTCAGAATTATTTGCCATTGCTCAACACAGAATCAAGAGTCTTGTGTTAGTTTCTTTATCATATTCCCCTGGCTAGTCTCTCTTTGAGGTAAGTGCTTTGCACAAAATATTCTTAACTTCATTCATTCATTCATTCATCTTCTAACCGCTTCATCCTCTTGAGGGTCGCGGGGGGGCTGGAGCCTATCCCAGCTGACATCGGGCGAGAGGCAGGGTACACCCTGGACAGGTCGCCAGACTATCGCAGGGCTGACACATAGAGACAAACAACCATTCACGCTCACATTCACACCTATGGACAATTTAGAGTCACCAATTAACCTAGTCCCCAATCTGCATGTCTTTGGACTGTGGGAGGAAGCCGGAGTGCCTGGAGAGAACCCACGCTGACACGGGGAGAACATGCAAACTCCACACAGAAGGGCTCCCACACCCGGGATCGAACCGGCAACCCTCTTGCTGTGAGGCGACAGTGCTAACCACCACACCACCGTGCCGCCCGCATATTCTTAACTTGTGCGCAAATATTTTTTTGATGATGGGCTGGCCATGTTTAATGAGTGTGTGGAAAGAAATGTACGTTTGTTTACTTGAAGTTATTTAATTTCCAGGCTAGCCATGCTGGCATTTTGGCAAGCTATTTCTAACCTTTCAATTTCAGAGAGGTTTGGCTTTTTTAAACTATCCTTAAAGGAAAACTATGGTTTACTGCAACTTGTGCATTATCTTAAAAACTCCAGCTATCAGCTATGATGGCCTTTAAATACTTTAAACACACTTACTATCAGAATATGGCAACCTTGCTGGCAATAGGTCCAACTGAGCAACAAGCTTGAGCAGTCAAAACTGATAACAATGATTTGTTATGCCTTTCATGTGGCTTATCTTTGTCCATATTTAATGAACTGCATTCTATCTTTAGGGGTAATATCTACCTACCTTAATACCCATATGTACTCATGGGCTCCTCTTGTTTGTTTTTATTGCTTCAGGAAAGCGGCTCCATCTACCTCCAGTTCACCTGCTCCACCTCACTCCAGCTCGAGGTCATCTTCGAGGTGCTTGAAGAATACGACTGGACCTCCTTCTCTGTGGTGACCACCCGCCACCACGGCTACGAAGACTTCCTGGCCATGGTGGAGGGTATGACTGACGGTTCATTCATTGGCTGGGAAAGAAAGAGCGTGGTGATTCTTAACGTGACAGATGACCCTGGCGGGGCCCGAGCCAAACGGCTGCTCAAAGACAATGAAGCCCAGGTGAGTCCTTTTTTGGATTCTATTAATTGATTGGCTTATCCAGCTGGACCAACCTGATCTCACAAAAATATGTGAAATGACCACGATTTCAAAACACCACATTTTTGGTCATGGCACGTATTAAAATTACATGCTGGAATGGTCACAGTTTTAAGTAAGTGGTTAACATGAAACGATCACAGTTTTGTTAGGTTATACACCAAAATGGCTTGGTTTGGGGAGCAATGACACTTGGTTAGGTTTGAAAAAATATCATGGTTGTTATGTACGGGCTGTAAATAAGTATGTGAACTTAAATAAGTCACTGGTGACTTTTAGTTTCACATGGGGCACAAACGGCAGTCTCCTGGGTGACAGTCCTGTGTCAGTTGACCCAACCACAACCCCGACATTTTCACTCCTTATACTTCCTATAGGGTCATAACATTCACCATGGCCCCCGTCATGATGCGAATGAACCTGGTAGTTTGTGTGTCAACCACGACAAAGGATCCTAATTGACTTTTGATTGGAATTGTTTCATTGGTGCCAGCACGAAACTGACATATGCTGTTCCACTGCCATGTAATGCCTTTCATGCATTTCTTCGAGACCACGCTGTGCTGGACAGAAGTGTCAAAGGGCAAAATATATCTCATAAGAGGGCTGAAGGTCACACTGACATTAGCCATAATAGCTACCGTATAACTTAAAATAGTAGCTCAGGCTGCTGTTTGCTTAAATCACCGAACTCAACGAGCCTATATTTGGGACATGCCTCTATGACTGAAAGGCCTTTAATTCTTTTCACACAAAAGTATTGCTCAGCAAATCATCACAACATTGATTAATTTTTATGAAAACCCTTTTAATTGTTTTGATCTGAGGATTCTCACAGACTAAAGGAATATGAATAACTTACAAGGTAATTGAATAATGGACAAGTAATTTGAGGTAGCCAACAGCCCACTTTTATACACCTTAAGAACTTCTATTTAACAAAAAAAAAGATTATAATAAAAAAAAAAAAAAGTGCTTGGCAATCAGACCAGGCCTCTAATTGAGACAGCCGTGAATTTGTCAAATGTGTAGCCACAGTGGGCTATTTAAAGGAACGGGGCATTTAATTGGGACTCGACTTTTAATTGAAGGTTTACGGTAATAAAGAGAATACTTTGCAAGATGGCTAAGCTGTTACAATTTTAGCAAATCTGTCAGTTCAACTTTTTGGGATGCCGTCTTTTTGAAACTATTGCAAACGTTTGAGTTTTCCAAAATCTTGCTTGCATATCTGTAAGCCTGTTGCAGGTAGTCAAACTGTCAGAGCCACAAAAAAGGCCTATCACTAAGTTTAAATGAACGTGCATAATGTATGATGAATTATGTTGGATTATTTCTTAATTTATGGGCTATTTGGGATTTTTGGGATATTTGTATAGAAAAGTAACATTTGAACACTAATTTGGACATAGATCACCATGGCAGTGATCAAAGTTTCAGAGCTTTGAAGCTTTAAAGCATTTGGGTCAGTCCTATGAGTGATAATCTACTTTTCAATAGTGGTAGGTGTATGGCATGACTGAGTATTAAAAGTCTTTATTCAGGTGAGCAGCTAGTGTTGTATGTCAGAGTCTTCATCAGTCAATGAAAGAACATTAACGCCGAATGCAGTTTAAAAATAAATGATTTAATGGGCTTCATGCATATAAAAAACAGCATTCTGATGCACAGGTAAGGCGTGACATCATGAAACAAAAAAAATATATACAACAACATCAAATGCTTTCTTTTAACTTTTCCTCTTCATGCTACAGCAGAAAAGAACTGACAATTTAATTTCAGATGGACTCCAAAAACTCAATACCAGGTTAAATCAACTTTGTCAGATCAATATTTGCAGTGCCCTCTCTGCACCTAGAGTTATGACACCATAAGCTAGTTCAGCAGACATTTTAACCAGAGGAAGGATTGTGAGGAAAGCTATAATACAGTATCTCACCACTTAAAGCTGACTTACAGTAAAAGCCTTATATAGGGGAGGTTGACTGAGGACACACTATTCATTTACACTGGCATCCTGGGGGACCACTTACCCATACCACCCACACACACTGCTGCACACACCTGGGGGCACTGCAGTTTAACTGCAACTTTAACTTGGAGATCTGCACTTAGAGCTGCTCTCCTGAATCACTGAGCATTCAGTACTTTACTGAAGGATTCTTAGGCAGTGCCTCAACCTGTGTGATGAGTCCACTTTTACAAGGGTGTTCAGTGCAGACTTGTAAACAAATCACACGTCTTATTAACATATGACACGACAGGTTCTTTTCTCCTGTTTACGGTGTCAGACTTTTTTTTCCCTGGTATTTTCAGTTTTGTTGTGCCTTTATATGGAGAAATACCCATCCCTGATAATATGTTTTAAAGGGCACTTAACCCCAAAAGGAAAAATACATATTTTTCTTCTAGCATGTAGTGCTTTTTATCAATCTAGAATATTTTGGTGTGAGTTGCCAAGTGTTGGAGATATCAGCCATAGAGGTCTCTCCCCTCTCTCAAATATAATAGAATAAGATGGCACTCGACCAGTGGTGCTCAAAGCACCAAAAAAATGCATTCAGAAACTCTGCAGCAGTGTCTCTTTCCGGAAATCATGACCTGGTTGCTCAAGATGTTCCGCAGACCTTGTTGTGAGCAATTTCATATAGGAACTATTTTCTTTTTACAGAACGCCATTAATGTTTACATCTCAGGCTGTTACAGGTATGGACCTCTTGTTCATGCTCACTTTTTGATTTTGGGGTGAATTGTCCCTTTAAGTGAATTATTATGAACCTCAGTAGTCTTGATTAGCGGTCTTAAATGTGCAGCTTTAATATGGAATGGAAACTTTTTTCTAACCGTCAACAACATTAAAGGTTCAAAATGAAGAGACTCTTTTTCGGTTAAACATCTGCAGACAAACCACACAGTCTGGAAGGAAAGCGCAGTATAAGCAGAATGGACATCATCTGAAGTGATGGCCTAAGCTGTGCTTTAACACATCTGATAGAGAGGAAGGAGTTTCTAGGATCTTTTCTCCTCCCCAACCCTCGTCTTTGTACATGAGCACTATCTCCTCCCACTCTCTTTTTCACACCTCTTTCACACTGTTTCCTTTTTTGTTCATGTTCATTCCTTGCTCTCACCATTTTACTGTTGTCAGAGTAAATGACCTTTGTCAAAATGAAGTCCATGAAAGGGAGAAAGAAAGGAAGAGGGGGAGAATGGACCAAAAGGAAAAGGGCCTGAGTGAACATGATGTAACGTAATGAAAGTGATATGAAATGTTGAATAGGGAGGCACTGAATGAACTCTGTGCCGGGCTTTAGATATGAAGATGTACACATTTTTTTTTTTTTTTGAAAAGATGAGTCTGTACAGGTGCAGGATATTTTAGGAGATGGATTAATGCACTTCTAGCCATGATGGCTGCATTTTATGTGGGTGAGCCAGTTGCACTGGTATTTTGCACAGTCAGACAATAACATGGCTTGGAAACTTAATGGAATAGGGCCATAAGCACAAGGGAGGGACTTTTTACAACAATCACATGCCCTCCATACCCAAGGGGTATTTTCTTGAAAAATCACCAAAATTACACCATTTATAGCCAGAAACAGTAAAAAGAGAAATTATTGTTGGATTGTTGGATCCTTGAACACATCATGCATGAAGGACAGAAGGACACTTCTGTCAGAAAAAAAACATTACCAAATCTAAGCTTAATATAGTGGCAGTTTGTCACTTTATTTTTTGTGTCTTAAAATGTGACCAATAGCCTAATAGATAGTTTGCATGAATGACAAGAGTACAAAAAACAAGGCTTTTTTCACCTGCAGGATTTCATCCTCAACTTTGAACTTTCAAACATCAAAGAATAAGTTTTTAAAATCTAGTTACTAATTTATGGCTGAAGATACCGCGACCAGTAGAATTCAACATGTCTCCTTCCATAGTGCAAAACGATGGACAGTAACATAATACTTTATCCAACTTAAAATGGACAAGTCATACAGTGTGTTCACACTGGGCACGAGTAAAATATTCACCTTGCTCTACTCGCGCGAGTTTGACCGCTGGAATATTTGTTTTTACTCAAGACATTCACGAGAGTCATTCATGCGAGTAATAGAATACACAACTTGTGAATATTCGTTGATAGAAAAGTACAGCTGATAGTTGGAATCAATTTTCAAAACTTACCAGGCAGACCGACCTCCTCACTCACTTTCCTCCACGCCAGGTCTTTCTTGGTCCGAAGCTTATAATTTGGGGACGTAACGTCATAAAGCTCAGGGTGGCCACAAACAGCTGTTATTAGCTTGTCCTCCATTTTTGGAACAACACGGGGCAGGGGCGGGCGGGACAGCAGCATGTCAGTGACGTCGGTGACGACAGGAAAGTCTCAATGCTGATAGGCTGCCCCGGCACAGCATCAAGCGAATATTTCGCTCGAGTTCAATATTTTGAACTTGCGCGAAGAGGCGAATGACGCAAATTTTGCGTGTTCGCTCCATTCGCATCATTCGCGCCGCTGGCACAAATTCGCAGCTATTCGCTTCTTTACATTGACTTTATATGTAATCTTATCGCATGAAAAATTTGCCTCGCGCCCGGTGTGAACACACTGATAGTGTTAGCACATAATCAGCAACTTCCATGTCCTGCACTGATGACATATAGGCCTATTCCTGTATGCGAATTTGTGTTTCCTCAGATCGCGAAGGAATTACCTGTCCTACTCTGCCTATGACTGGCTAGTACTCATTGCTTTTGTGGTTGGATTGGTTAGGTTAGGCAAGTGGAGTGAGACTGGTTAGGGTTAGAAATACAGAAAGTATTTTGTAGGTTGCAAAATGCAAGGCAAGGCAAACTGCACTGGCTGATTTTTTTTTCTTTTTTTTTTCTTAATTGAATGTCACCAGTAAAAACAAAAAAAAAAACAACTTTTGATGGGTGATGGTTGCCTGGCAACCATCACATCACCTCCTCACCCTAACCTTCCTGTGTCATCAAGGCAGAGGGTACTTGCTCTAGCTCTGGTTGAGGGTGAAAGATCTATGTTGGTACATGACAGATTGTGTTAACTTCGGTTTGGAAAGTGGTATAGCTACCGTATCCAGCAACCGCTACCACAAATTTTTCCTTCATTGTTTACTGACTGTAAATGTGACCACTGCAGAGGCCCGCTTCTCAAATAATCCAAATGAATGATTGGGACAAAAGCAGAGATGATGTGGTGAGCTTTTCCGCTCTGAGTTTAAGTTTTTTCAACTTTTTCAACTCAAAATGCCAGATGCCTAGAGGGCAGAAATGAGAGCTGTGTAGCAATGTAAAAACAGCAAGCCAAAAACTTAATTCTCACTAAAAGCAATTACAAAAAGCTGCTTCCAGCTGCTAGAACACTTTCTGTGAAACCAGGGCCTAAAGCAGAGTAGGGCAGGTCAATCCTAGAAAATGTGTCGGTGAAGATTCTCAGTCATCCAGGTCATGGTAATCATAAGTGCTATATCGTAGGCAACTGGACTAGGAAATGCAAATTCACTTCCTGTTACGTGCTCTTCAAGAGACTTATTAGCTTTCACACTACAAAAGATATTTGGTAGAATGCTTCCTTGAGGACTTTGGAAATAATTTGAATGATAGGATCACAATGAGTCTTGGTAGTTGTTTACTCTTGTATTTCACGTCAAGATACATGTTAATACCAGGTATAAATCATCTATTAGTCTTATTAAATTCTGAATCCACAGATATAAAACAAGTGAAGTTCCGATTATGTTTGTTAATAATATATTCAATCATTTGGAGTGATGCTATTGGCAATGACACTGGTATTTATAGTAACAAAATGGGAATACCAGTACCAAACACTATCAAATACCATGGACCAATATTCATTTTGATCAAATTCTCTACGTAATCCAAAGCTCTGGAAGACATAACACTTGAAATATTTCTTTAGATTCAGTCTTTCTACCTGTGGATTTAAAGGTTGTTTTAAATTCTAAGTCCACTGCATGTGTCAGGTTTTATGTTTTAAACACACTGATTGTTTTCAAAGGTCCAACATGTACTGGAAATGTCAGGTGGTACTTCAAACTACCTTAACATCCTGGTGCTAAAAGTCAATTGTTGGCTGAGAACTGCTGCGGCTGCTGAACTATTATTAAATGCCCAGCAATAAATTGTCCACTTCCACACCAGCAACAGTAAACAATAGGCAGTCATGCACAAGGCAAGTTATTGGACATTTTCCAAGGATGTATTTTTTTGTAAGCATTTTTTATTTTATTTTTTTTCACTGAAATGTTGCCCTCTGGGTATTATGCTCCTCGGTTGCAGGGTCAGTATCATCCATCTAAATTTGGTATTTTTAAAAACAATATATAAGCACGTGTCCTGGAAAAAAAAAGCTTATTGCATCTGTATATGCTTCCAGGAGCAGTGTGCTTTGGAAGCAGCCGCAGTAAGTGTATGGATATGTCTCATTTGCCTTATTTTCTGTCCACTCACTTCATTCTTGGGTGATCTTGAAATCAATATGGCCTGCTACGCTATCATAAAGTACATTATGAGTAAAAATCAGTGAGCAAAGAGGCTTAAGTGAGGAAATACCAGAGCGTCATATGCAAAAGTCTGTTACTGGATCAGCATACCCTTTTACTGGAGCCCCGTTATCGACTGGACACACCGGCTGATCAGGTGGCCTTAAAACTGCATCACAGCTGTTTAAAACCTGAGTGGACAGTCAAGTATTAAACCATTTTTTTCCCCATAAAACATTTTGGCCACTCAGTTATTTCCACACATTAAGACAGTTTAATTATAACGTGATTAGAGATTCATTTTTTTAACATGGCCTGTTAACTCAGCTTAGCAGTCTAAATCTCTTAATAGGCTAAACATACGTTAAAACGGTGAGTAACTTCACAGTGGGTTTCAATCTCCACTATCTTTCTTCACTGTTTCGTCATTGTCCCTCACTCAGTCACAGTCCCCCCCCTTTCTTTCTTTTTCCCTTTTGTTTCAGTCCTGCCATTTATGCATGAGAATTGCCAGTTTTTTTATACCAGCAACTACAAAAAAGCGTCACTACATTTGTAAGAAACTGACCCAATTCAAGCCTAGGGGCAAAAATAAGAAATTACAGCCAAGCCTGGCCCGAGCCCAGTGGGTCTAGAAGGGCACTGTCCCAACTGATCCCGCTCTCCCCTACAGGTCTGTTGTGACTCTGGGAATACTTGTCAATCTGTTCATTTTAAGGGACACCATGTTTTTCACCTTGACAGTCAGAAGAACAGTGCATGATATTACCTGTACAAGCACAAAATGAGTGTGACAGCTGCCAAACATCTGATTTAAAAGCTCTCGAAAAGCTACTGAATGGACCTCCTGGTAAAATTACTTTGTCAAAATCAGTTTAAATGAACAATGTGTCTTCAGTTGGAATTCAAGGGAACAAAATATGCCACAGAGAAGTTAATCTAATAGGTTATGTATCTCTGCCACCATCATCACTGATGCAGCAGATGGCACTTGAAAGAAATGGTATTTCAGAACTCCTTTTTTCCTTCTCCAACTTTTATTTGTCTTTGCATTTAATGAAGGGAAAGGAACAGCCATGCAAACATTTTTGAGACTTTTCATCTTTTAAGTAGGAAGGCCTTATCCACACATATATGGATATATTGAAAACTAAGCTTTGTTTGTGTGTTTTGCTGCTTCATTTACACGCAAACTGTGATTTAGGTCACTGAAAACTGACCCTTTGTAAAAGCAATTCAACAGTTTTCAGAAACTCAGTGTTCAATTCAGAAGTTGTAGTATACCTGCGCTTCGGCAGTGTAGTGATGTGACGTTCGCGAACGAGCCAAGTCTTTGAACTGGCTCTTTGAAGTGAACGAGTGAAACAGCTCTGAACGAGTCAGTTCCTAATTTCTTTGTTTGTTGCTTTAATTTAATGTGTATCCATTAATTTCAGATTATTTGATCTTGAACAAGTTGAGAGAGACTAGTTTGTGAGGGAGAAAGACAGTCATTCACTTCAAAGAGCTGGTTCAAAGACTTGGCTCGTTCACGAACATCACATCACTAGTTAGAAAGGAACAGTAGGAAGCTAACCCACTATCCGCTAGCACCTGCTGGAGTTCCGGTGTCACTAACTGTGCCCAGCAGCAGGCAATAATTAAAGTTAAGGGGGCGAAAAGTCCCAGAAGGGATGGTGGGAGGGGGGATGGAAAGGTCCAACAATCACGACCTTCACCCAGGAGGCCAGTGTTTGCAAAATGTAACCAAATGTGTTTGTTGTTGAAGGAAAAAAAAATTTGCAGTGTATTTTTGTATGCAGTGTATTTTGAAAGGACATAAAGCATGTAACAGGCTTAAGTTGACGTGACGTCCCAGAACGTGAACAACCAACACACCCAGGGTACCATGACCAAATGTCGATATATGACGAGGTCAGAGTGAGAAAGTGTTGTCAGAGAGTGAAACGTATCTCCTTTGTGAGGTGTCACAAATGAGGTGACATTTCTTGCAATGAACAAAATAGTGCTAACTCTAATCTTGCTAACAGAACAGTGGTATCAGAGGAGGTGACTGCTCCAAGGAGGATAAAAAGAGAAGTGGCAGTGTCAAATCATGTCATGTCATTATGATACAACACATGCCCAATGAAATCTAGTCTGCACCTGCTGAAAGGCTCAATAGCCAGTTCACTGCTGTAGAGCATAGGGAATGCTTGATTTCTTTCACTGACATGTCTGCAGTCAGCCTTGAATAAGAATATAGATTTTATGTAGAAATTAAAGATGCAGGTGAGAACTACATATCTGCAATTATGGAAAAGGTCACTATAAAAATTCCATTACAAATATGTTCTTTCGGAGTATGTTATATTCTACATCAGCAGCCATCCTTTTGAGGCCACCCAACAAGTTTTACTAGGTCTTGCACACCCAGGGAAGGCAAAAAGGCAGCACCAAAGGAGCAGCATGTGCGTAACCCTCCAACAGTACAGTTACATTGTGCATGTGTTATACACCATAGTCGGGGCCATGGGGCCAAAGACCATGTCCAAGCCTTTATTTCATTACTTCGACCTGTTTTCGGTTGCCTTCTGGTAATAGCTTTTTTTCAGGCCTCTTCTTTGCTTGGCTTTAGGGTTACAATACAATGATCGTTATTGGTTTGGCATGCTCTTGACAGTACTTCAATTTTGTTTTGTGTTATCATTTGGATAGATAGAGAAAACAGTGTTTGTGTGGATGAGATTTTTTTTTCTTTTTTTTTATGAGGGGAAAGCTCCATTTTCAAAAATACCCTTGTCCATGTTGACTAGGTCTAAAATACAGGGTAAAGGTGTGAGCAAAAGAAACATGGAGATAAGACAGATAAGACATAGCTGTGCTGCCTGAACACACTGTTTTTGGGCCTTGATGCCAAGGTACTTTAGAGTGCAGATTTGGGTTGTGTTGATTTCTCAGGTTTCAGGAGTGCAGATCTGCCATTGTACTATGATACAGCCTGTCTTTTCATTGTTGTGTTGCTCAAACCTTGTCACTGTTCCATTTTGAAATGCTGCTAGCAGGAGTGCATGCCAGTTTCTGCATAATCCTCCCATGATGCTGAGACCTTTGATGAAAAACCAAAGGGTACTGTCTCATAATGTATCTATCCTAGCATTATAGTGCGGGTCTAGTGCTGAACTGAATAGGCTCTGCACTGTGAGTATATGCTCACACACACAAATGCACACACTCTTGATGTTGAAACCAAAGATTAAATGTGGTTCGGCCTCGTCTGTGCTGTGATGTGAGTATAATTCAGACAGAGAACCGCGTCCCGCTGAGACTTTTCTTTACCGCTCTCTTCATCTCTCATCCTCTTTTTCCTCTGCTCCTTCTCTCCCTCTCATCATAAATTAACATGTCTCACAAGCAATATCTGCACATGAACAATCTGTGTTTCTTTTATACCTGATATTAAAATTAGCCCCCGGTGCTCCCAAAGAATTCCTCTGCCCCTCACAAAGTACAAATATGCTCCGTCGACCTGACAACTTTATGTCACAGCTAATGCAAAATTATTAATCTTATGTGTCTTTTATGCATAATCTTGGAGGCGTTGGGGAGGCTGTAGTGCTGCATGGGCCATTTATCTTACTTCAAAGCTTGCCTTTGCTAATTAGCATAGTGCAGGCATCAGCTGATGATTCGTATCTTAGTGTTGTGACTGGTAAGCAAGGTAGCAGGCATGTTGTTCCCCTTAAATGCCTTCACTATTACAAGAGAACACATGCATGACAAATCAGACAGCAACAGGAGGTATAATGCTATTTTTCACTTTTTCATTCAGTCTTTGACATTACAGGGGACCTTTTATGCTTTGCCCTATTTTCTGTAATACAATGTTACATCTTAGATGTTCATATTAAACATGCACTGTAGAAAGTGTTGCTACTCTCTGTTACAGTCATTCCTGACTGCGATGATGGTGCAGGAATGAGTGCTAAAAACGTGGACATGAGTGACTTTTTTTCACTTCCTGTCCCCTCATCTCGCTATCACAAGGTTAAGAGACTTCGATGTTTTGTTCTACAACAAAAAATACATCAGTAAATACCCCATTGATGAATTTTGAAGCTTTTACATGTCTTTAAAAAATGGTCGCTAACAAGTGGCTAACTGAGACTACAGAACATCATCATGCCAAACATGGCTTAACAGCTTCTTGTGATGGTGACGCTGAAGTCATGTGACCGTGGTGTAGTTTGTTTGTAGCTTAACATACGCTTTTCACTTCTGTCAATTGCATTTACACATCAGTAATCCAAAATCCCGTTGGCTTTTTGTCAAAGGAATCAGGGCTATGGTAACTTCTGGGTTGGCCTACAAAAAATATATCTTCAGCACTCTATAGCCCCGTTTCCACCAAAAACTTTCCAGCAGGCGGCCCAGTGAATTATGTTATTATTTCCTCAGACTACAGCTGCTGCTAGAGGCAGCAAACCATCCGGCGCGCGGTGTTGTGGTCATTACGCGTCGCCGTGGCAAGGAGAGAAGAGGACGTCCTCCTTCTTCCTTGTAGAGCCTGCCCTGTGTGTCTGAAACGTTCACTTATAGCCATTCTTCGGCGTTTGAGCAGCTTTCTAAAACTCTTGAACATGTAATTGCTCCTTAATTAGCAAGTTGACTTTACATAGACGGCATATCTTTTCAATTTCTCCTGACATTGTGTTGTTTGGTTTGTTCACCGCTCCGCGACATGATCTCCCTCCTCCCCCCACCCTCCGCTCTCTCACTAAGCAGCCTCCCCTCTGTCTCCTCTCACTCAGCCTCGTTCAGCCTCCATGTTGTGCCATCATGCGGCGCTGTCGCCCCCCCCCAATCCCCCACCTCTCGATTGCATCGCCATTTAAAAAAGACATCGTAAAACAACCCTTCTATTGTCGATGGGCCATCCGATCGCTACCCTATTCTGAGGTGGTTTCAGTGATTCAACACCAACTTCACAGCATCTGATTTGTTTATTTTGGCCCTTCTCAAAGTCCGAACCATTTCTTAAAGGAGCTATATGTAAGAAATCTAAAGCAAATAGTCGGAAAATCATCCTAATATGTCACAGAGACTAAGAAATAATGTTCATATAACATACTGATCTCACCGACAACAATAGTACGGCCAGAATATTCACATTTTTAAAAAAAAATTACGGTCCACAAATCATGTTTATGTTTTGAATTTGTGTTTTGGCCTCAGTATCAGTTACAGTTACGACTGAGCTACAGCAGCATGACAAGCAGCATTAGCAGTGTCCCAGTACATAGCATTAGCAGTCTCCTCAGCTGTATCTCGGCAGCGGCATTAGCAGTGTCCCGGTACATAGCATTAGCAGCCGGCTCCTCCTCAGCTGTATCCCGGCAGCGGCATTAGCAGTGTCCCGGTACATAGCATTAGCAGCCGGCTCCTCCTCAGCTGTATCCCGGCAGCAGCATTAGCAGCAGAGAAGCCGGACTTGCTCGAACGGTCCGCTGGAAAACCGAAGATCAAGGACGTGGCAACGCAGCCCTGCCACGGCAGCCGCCCGTGGGCAAACAAATCAGTCTCCAGCGTGCTGCTGTCCAGCAACCTCAAATCTGTAGGGGAGGGGGGGCGGACACGACTCACGGCAGTATTTTGAATTTGAGTGCAGTAACCGTTTTGGCCACATTCTTACATACAGTGCCTTTAACCAATATCCACCTCCACAATGATGCTGTCCTGATATCAGCGGTAACTGCTGCAGGAGTGCAGTGCAAAGCAACGACAATGAGCTTGCCAGTGGGGGACACACATGAACTAATAAGCATGTGCATGACTGGCTTACCACAACAGAGAAGGTCTATTTCATCTGCTCAGGATGTCATTACTTCTCTATATCTTTACATAGCAAATAGTGGTTTGCTGCTATATTTATGCTCTGAACGTCACATACAGAATCTTTAAGATTTTGTTATTGAGAATTTATTGAACTTTAGTCCAACTGGTGTATTTTATAGCCATTAATGTGGAGCTCTGAATGGATGTTAACATTTTGAAGTCGAACCTTTGATACACTTAAAAACTTTAAGAACGCCAAAAGATGATATTTAGAGAAAAAATGGAAATGTTCCATTTTGAAATTACATTATGTACTTTTTGAAACACATGCAACACTGTGTAAAAAATGTCCAAAATTAAATCAAATCCCAGTGTTGCAGTAAAAGCTGTTTCTTTTGTGTGAATATTTACCAATCTGGAAAGAGACTTTTTTTCATTTCAACCTGGGTGTTGATGCGATTAAGCTCTGTCATGATAAAATATGAAGACCCACAGGGATCCAAATGAAATGTTTTCTTCCAAAATGAGATGTCCAACCTTTGAAAAATGAGACACCTGCACTAGCAAAGTGATTGATGGCATGAAATTATAACAAATTAGGCATTCCACCATCGTCTCTGAAGGATGGTAGAAAGCAAAGAACTTGGCTCCCTGTGAGGAGGAGAGCACTTTGACAGACTGGATCCTCTTTATTTCATACGTACAAATGACAAACTTGAAGCTCAAGGAATGTCAACGCCATATGCAAAGAGATCTTAATATATCCCGACTGCTCAGAGGATGTGATTGACAGGGATTGAGCGTTAGCTTGGACCTCACGCCGACCTCGATTCCATTTGCTGTCGGCTGAGTGGGAGGGATCGGCGTCATCTCGCCATCCTCTCTGACGTGAGTAACCACGGTGGATGTGCAGCATGTGACAGGATTCACACATCACGTGCCTGCTGGTACAAGAGTGTTAGTAAAGCATTTTGGTTTCAACTAATTTCAGTTTTATAGCCTCCCCATTTGTCTTACGAAACTGTGGCTCAAATTTTGCTCTAGTGCTTCCTCTGAGTAATCATGTGAAGTACCCTCAACCACACACTCTCACATACTATGGCCTCTTTTCTTTCCTCACCCTCTTCTACTATCACGTTTTCTTTACTCTCGCTTAGTCTTTTTTAATCTTGCTCTCCCCGTCCAATCCCCCCTCTTTAATAATGTATGAGTGGAAATACAGGCGGACCACGAGGCACCATTTTTCAAGTGCAGCTCACTGTGTTAAGAAAAATAATAAACAGGAGAAGCATTAATGTCTAAGTGCACCAAGTGCACTGATGTATAAATGAATATAATCCATAATTGTAAAGGAAACATGAAAGGGCATTATAAGACCAAAGAACCATGAGGATGAAAAATGAGATGGACATTTTTTTTTGCCTCTTATGTCCTCTCTCACACTCGTCTTTCTTTGTTTCATATTCCTCCTTTTCCCTCCTCCTTCTCCTCCTTATCTTTAATCTTTCTTTCACATATCCTCCCCTCTCTCCCTTATCTTTTCCTGTCTTCTCTCCATCCTCTCTGCCCTCCTTCTTCCTCAGTCCTAAATTTCTGCCATTTTCTGTCATTCATTTTATCAGACTGGTACCAACAAAGAGAGGACTCAGTTGCTTGACTCAGAAAACACAAGGTCTTTACTAAAAAGTCACTATACAGACAAAAACAGTCCAAAAACACAAACAAAGGTTTCCAAAAGGCAGGGGGCTTAAGCAGAATGCAAAGATCAAAAACCAAGAGAACACTAGGAAAACATGGCTGGAACATGTGCTCAAGAAACTGAGAACAAACTGGCACAGACAAAGGGCAGTCAGGTGGACTAAATACACAAGGGAGGAGGGGTAAAGAGGGACAGGTGGGACCAATCAGGGTGGGGCAGGTAGTCACACAGGAGCAGGAAGTAAAGTACCTGAAATGAGAGACAACGGTGAGTATCAAAATAAAACAGGAAACACTAACAAAAACTGAAAACAAGGAAAGCATGATCTTGATGAGGACCTCAGAGTGTAACGCATTTTCGACTCCATATTCCTTTCTTCCATTAATCATTTTCTTGTCATACATTTCTCTGCTACATCTCAATCATTTCTTTAGTCCTTTGCTTCCACTTCATCTCTTTCATTTCATTGTTTTCCTCCCCCTTTCCTTTTTCCTTCCTTTGTTTTGATTGATTCATCCTCCATTTTTTAACCCGCTCTGTATTACCTTCATTATCTAATCCCTTTTTTCCTCCCTTTATTCCTCTACTCTCCGTCCTACCATGTCTGCCCCTTTCCATACTCTCCTCCCTCTTACTTGCTTCCTTTCCCACTAATTAATTTCCACCCCCTCCCACCCATCTTCCCAGGGTTCTCGCGGATTCTTACAAAATCTTAAAAGGCATTGAATTCATTTATCTAAAAATAGCCTTAATTGGTATTAAAATGTCTTAAATCAATCTTTCAGCAGTCTAAAAAAATGCCAAGACAGGGGGAGAAGGATTTTACAGTGTGTTGTAAAATCTCAAAATAATTAATAACATCAATTTTTTAAGGCCTAGTGTGTAGGATTTAGGGAGATACATTGGCAGAAATTGAATACAATATAATGAGAATGTTTTCTTTAGTGTATAATCACCTCAAAATATGAATAGTTTTGATTTCATTACATCAAAATGCACTGTTTATATGTACATAGGGAGCTGGTTCTCATCCACAGAGATCGCCATGTTGCACTACCATGTTTCTACAGTGGCCTAAAACAGACAAACCAAATACTAATGCTAGGTAGAGCCATTCGCAACGGCTAGTGTAGTTAGAAGCCCCTCCATGATGAGCAGCTTTGGAAAAACACTAATGTTTTAACATGAGACTGCTTTATTTAATGTTTTTACTGGTTTATAACAACTTTGACCTTTCTTGCATTTCACACAGTCCCATCCCCCTCCTCCTGCAACTCCACCTCCCTCCAAAGGCCTACTCCCCCCTCCTCCGTTACGTCCTCATGCATCTGTAGCCCTTTTTAGATAGGAATTGTGCAAATTTGCAGGAAAGCCCAGTCAGTCTTTTTTCAGCATTGGCAATATAAAAACAAAATCAGGGAGTGCGGAAAATTACTAATTATACTTATTAATACTTTTGTTTATACAGAATGCACCTTTTTCTGTGCAATGGGGGGCGTGAGCAAGTAACAAAATGTGTAGCTCAGCATGTGATGTAAACAGTGATGTCAGACGGCACTAGTTAGGCGGTGATTCTCTCGTAAATCGGCCTGTTCCTCACCTTCCCCGTCATTTGACGGTTAATGGCCTCTTCGTTTGCGAGGGCAAGGAGGGCGCGCAATTCTTTGTCTCCCCAGTTGCTCATCTTTACAGTGTCTGTCAGGTTTGTGTTTCCCTCTTGCTACTAGCTGCTCGCTAATTCCTGCTATCAGCTGTTTCCTGTCCAGTGGGTTGCACATGCAGCGTCATCAACAGCCCCTCCCATTGCGGAAGGGCGCCTCGGTCTGTTTAAACTAAGAGGGTTACGCCAATATGTCTACCCTACGAGGCGGAAAATTGGGCACCTCGAATCAACTCGCCAATCCGGCTCTGTGTGTCTAAATGCTCGCAGCTGGCCGGCAAATCGGCCCAACATTCATGGAAAATCTGGCAGTGTAAAAGGGGCTTATGATAGACATAGGCGTTTGCAAGGCAACGTTAGATACACAGAAGAGGAGAGTGAGTGTAACACGCCAAGAGAAGAGTAGAAAAGAGGAGGAGTAAAACACACTGCTGTGTGATGTTACGTGAGCGGTTATATCATTGCATTCGGTCCAAATGCAGTGATTGGTCTGAGTTTTCTTAGAACCATATAAGAATGGTACAATTATGAGTTTGTATCTCTGGTGGAATTCACTTACATTTTAGTGTGCCATCAGCCTTTTAATAGCATTTTAACCTGAACAATGAAAAGCGTAAAATTTCCAGAAAGGTAAGTGTCGCTTTAAATCAGTAGCCTAGGTCCATTTCTTTTGGAGTGGAAGAGACATATGTGGATAATTTGGTTACTGGTAAAAACCTCCTGAACATCTGGATCTCAAATGATCAAAAACAAAAAGGTGAGCACACATTAGCAGATGCTGGGCCAGTGGCCCACCTCTAGTATGCCAAACAGCTTTGTAAAAAACACTGATTTAGAATATGAAATTGCTTTAGTCAGTGTTTTTACCTTCTAAAATTACCAGGTCAGTTTGTTTTGAAGGGGAAGAGACCTAGATAATTCAGCTCATGGCACAAACCTCCTGAACTATTAACATTAAAGGATTCCTAATCAGAGGTTCATGCATGGCACATGAGAGAAGTTTCAGCTGGTTGCAATCTCCAGTCCTCACCACCAGATGCCACTAAATCCTACAGTACATACTGTTTGTTTGAATAATTTACTGAATGCCACTAGCAATAGTATCATGCAGATGGTGATAATGAACAACACTCATATTTTGTTTGCGGCTGGATGATCCACTCTCTGCTATACTGTAACTGTACCCTGGACAACATGGTTAAGTGCAAATTCAACAAAAGTTGGCTATGTAACCAGGTTTCATGGCATGGCTAATGGCAGTACAAGGTAATGCATACGGGGCTCAGTGTACTTCATGCAAAAAGCTTTTCAGACTTGGCACAGTGGGGATCATGGCAGTGGAATCCCACATGCAGAGTGAGAAACACAAAATCACCAAGAAAAACCCACCAACAAATGCCCAGTGCTTTCCGGAGGCAAAATTTCCCCTAACCCTAAGTAACTGATGTTGGTTCATGATTTTTAATTCTCTTTAACTTTGGTTACTGTGAAATTGATCTGAAATCTAATTTGCCTGAAGCTGCAGAAACCCTGCTTACATTTCTTTACTCTCTCCCTCCCTCTCCTCACCCTCCAGGTCCGTCTGCTTTACTGCTCCCTGGAGGAGGCTGAGCTGGTCTTTCGGGCAGCCTGGGCGGCGGGTCAGGCCGGGCCCAGTCACATGTGGTTCGCCGTGGGACCGGCTCTGTCTGGTTTGGGCCTGGAGGGGCTGCCGAAGGCCTTGTTCGCAATCCGGCCACAGGGCTGGAGGGACGAGCCACGAAGGTATGAGCAGAGCAGGAAGGCCTCAAGGGTTCACTGGCTGTGGGATCAAACAGGGTGTCTACAGGTGTTCAAACATTATAGATGATGACTTTTCCTTTTGGCATTGAGGGGCTTTTGGGGCTAGATGAATATTAAACAGTGTAAGAGCAATACACATCACATCTGCTTTATTAAACATAAAAGGACAGAAAGGACTGTCCTTAAAGTGAACCTCATACAGCAAATTTTATCTGCTGTATTTGTGATTAAATATTGTAAGGCAAGTCAAGGAAGTTTATTTATATAGCACATTTCAACTAAAAGGCAATCCAAGGGCTCTACAAAACACATTGAGAAAAGGTGCAAAAGAAACACATTGTAAAGGAACATTTAAATGCAATTAAAAAACATCATTAAAGAGCAAGAGACTAGGAAATAAAAACAAGGTAAAAAAGAATAAAATACAACATTAAAGAGGCAACTGATAGGATTCGTTTTTTTTTAGCTTGGCGCCACCTACCGTCAGTGGTGTTGTGTTGCACTGTTGCAACAACCAAATTGACCGTGGGGATCAGAGATGATCAATAAAATGTAGGCTGTAAAGCCACCGGTATACCTCTATGTATATGTAGAATAAGAAGGTGTGTGGAGACTCTACTAAATAAATGAGTAAAGAGACCGAGCAACAATTATCAGATTTATCTGAAGAAAAAACAAATAGTAATGCAAATAATTATAGCAGAATGCACAGTACCAGTACAAACAACTCATAGTAAATTATACCAATATGTACAGTATCAGTACAAACAGCTCACAGTCAATTATACCAATATGCACAGTACCAGTACAAACAACAGTAGACACAGTGGAATTATACCAATATGTACAGTACCAGTACAAACAGCTCACAGTAAATTATACCAATATGCACAGTACCAGTACAAACAACAGTAGACACAGTGGAATTATACCAATATGTACAGTATCAGTACAAACAACTCACAGTAAATTATACCAATATGCACAGTACCAGTACAAACAACAGTAGACACAGTGGAATTATACCAATATGTACAGTATCAGTACAAACAACTCACAGTAAATTATACCAATATGCACAGTATCAGTACAAACAACAGTAGACACAGTGGAATTATACCAATATGCACATGTAAACAGTCCCAATTCTAGAATAAACGGTACCGTATGGAAACGATGCGGCCGGTTGGAACTCAAATTGAACGGGAAACAAAGTCCAGTGTTCACTTAGCTGGGCGTAACTTAGCTGGGCGAAGTCCGTCGATAGCTGCCTCCGTGAGAAGAGAACAGAAGGAAGGGGTGGGGGTATCACTGTCCGAGGGCTGCCATAGAATGGCAACAAGGATTGCATAAATTAGCCTGCAGCTAGCAGACTTTTCCTCCATTCATATGCAGCTAGGATAAATCGCACTCAAGAAATCAAATGCTTTTTTGTGGGGGCTTTACTGACTATGTAATTTATTGTTTCTTGTCTTTGAAATGAAAGTTAAAAAAGCTTCATTTCCAGTGAGAGAAATAGTTTTCAGTTTACAAAGTTAAGGTACATTCCTGGTGAAGAACACATTGAAGTACGTGTATGTACCACATCAGTTTAACGCAGAAGTTAACCTGTCTTAAGAATCCAGCAAACAAAACCCCCGAGTACATTTTACCGAACATGGGTGTGTTGTATTGACTAGAAATTCAACTTTTTCGTCCATGAAAGATTGATTGTGGTATTTTTGCCTTTAGAAGTAACGTGGCCTTGCTTTAAAAGTTAATGTCCTTTTCATTTTGAGTCTGGACCTTTGCTGCATGTTTTTAACACTTCTTTGCAGTGTTTTGTATGAATCTCTGGTGCTTTGTAAAGTGTATATTTTGTTGTGTGATTATGACTGTGGTGGAAACTCAGTGCATTCCCAATATTGTTGTTTCTTTTTTTCATTCGGTTTTAGTCAGCTGAGTTGACAATTTATATGTGTTAAGTGAATTCTGCATTGTGGAGCCTTAAAGCTGCTGAAAACCGAACCTCGTGATTTTAAAAATACATGAGGATCAGCGAGAATATACACACATTTTTTCCTATTAGCCCTGAAAAACACTCTTTATGCACCTCCATGTATTTCCTGCAACAACAAACTAAGGTACACAGTAAAATTTTACAACCACCTGCTCTGTCCATGATATATCCTCTGCTGCAGGGAAGACTTGATTTCACTGTAGGGATCATTACATTTTCATCTAATCTAATCTAAATAGACTGACCGAGTGAATCCAGGTGAAGGGTGGAATCCTTTATTGATCTGAACTATTAAATCCACCTCAGTCATGATGGGGGTGACAGGTGAGAAAGGTTTTTACACTCTGAAGATAGTTCAACAATGCAGGGCAAAGATGAGCACTTACTTTGTGAGTGAAATTTTATTGCATTACAAATCCGACCCAGGTTACGGATTACAAACTGTGAAACAAGTTATTTTTTTCTCCACAAAACGCTTCAATATACAAAAAGGCTTTTATTCCTGAGCTTGACTAGATGTTGCCTACTGTGCTCTAGGATATGACTCTTTTTTGCATCATCCCACACATCACCTTGGGTATTAGTACCACATCACTCTCCGTGCTTTATTCAACACTGGCTGTCTACCGGCCATTATGAATCCACTGAGATGCAGGATTCCTTCCAGTTTGCCAAGCAGCATTCCAACTGCATCTGATTTCTATGCTTGTGAAATTATTGTCAGTGCTACAAGGGAAGCCCCCAGTGAGCAGCACACTTGTCACTACCAGGCACAGCGTCATGGTTTATTGTGGAACACAGATGGTATGTCCCAAGAATGGAGCTGAATACTTTAAGGGATGTCTCCAACACAGATGTGCCCTTCTGAAGATCCTGAACCTGCACCTTATCAATGAATGAAAAGATACAGACTCACTCAGATCTGAGCCTATGGTGCTTTCAGGCACTTCCAGTTTTATCTTAAACACTAGAAATGCATATAATGTGTTGGATCAAAAACCTCTCACTGTGATAGAACTCAAAATTCATCATCATCATGCTAATATATCCAAAAAGTAAACTTTTCTTAAAGGGACAGTTCACCCCAAATGTTTCCTCTTACCTGTAGTGCTATTTATCAGCCAAGATTGTTTCAGTGCGAGTTGCCAAGTGCTAGAGATATCAGCCGTAGAGATGTCTACCTTCTCTCCAGTGTAATGGCACTAGGTGGCACTTGGCTTGTGTGCTCAAAGCACCACAAAAATACAATTTGAAAAACTCAACAGCAATGTCTCTTTCCAGAAATTATGACCTGGTTACTCAAGATAACCTACAAACCTTGATGTGCGCAGTTTCATGGAGGAACTACTTCCTTTTACCTTCTTATCCCACCAACTGTATCAGCGTTCAGAATCGAGTGGACGAGAGGCTTGTACCCATGACAGCGTGAGGTGTAAACATAAATGGTGTCCTCCTTGGCTGAGGTGAAACGCTAGTCAGCTCAGTGGTGCTAGGGGAGCTAGCTGTAGATGCACATTTCCTTCTGCATGGTGATACAACCCAGTTGCCAAAAAAATGGTGTCTTATATGCTTCTGCAAACCAAAGATGTTTTACATTTGCGCAGTATTACGTAGCAGATTTGTTTACTCTTTTAAGTACAAAAGCCAATTGGTTGTGGACACACAAAAGACAACGGCTGTCAGTTTGTATCATGGGTAACGAACAGTGGTCTGCAGCTTGGCAGATGTGTCGCCGGGGTGAGACACCAACATCTTCCCCTCCACCTCCTAATTATAAAGTCAGCTCATACACTACATTACTTTAGAAATGCTGATACGATACTTATGAAACATGCACATGTAACAAATTCATGGTTTGTAAAACTACAACTGTACAATGCCAACATTTTCTTCTTGCCACTGGACTGGGTGACACAGTTTGCAGCTGTAGTTTGGTGAAAGGAAATAGTTCCTTCATGAAAATGTGCATTGCTCTTGAGTTTTTCAAATGTTTCAAACATGTGAATTATTTATTTATTTATTTATATATTTATGCTTTAGTGCCTCAAGCTGAATGCTGTATAGTCCTATAGTACTGAAGAGAAGGCAGACATCTCCAACACTTGGAAACTCACAGCAAGACAAGATAGACTGATAAACAGCACTGTGGGCTAGAGGAGAATATGGATTTAAAATTTGTGGGTCAAGTGTCCTTCTAAGGGCCTATGCACACTGAGTCCATTTTTTTCAGATGCTTTTTTTTAATCCGTCACCCGAAAAAAATGTTACCCACAGAAACCTTGCACACTGATTCAGATGTGTTTTATTGTTCTAATGGTCATGAAAATTCGCAATATATGACAAAATAAAAAGACAAATTTCCTCCCTTGCCTCTCTCCACTATCTGGCTGTCACCAATCACTCCCTGTCTTTTCATTTGGCACCGCAGCTGCATGAAGGGGTGGAGCTGTCCTCTCTCTCTGTCCTCCACATTTTGTTTGCAGTCCACTTCCTCCTCCTCCTCCTCCTCCTCCTCCTCCTCCTCTTCCTCATCATCATCCAACTGAATATTACTGTCTGACCTGTTGAAAGCAAACTATCTGAGTTATGAAATGATTCGGTGTGTTGCAGCTGTGTTCCACCACCACATTTCCTTCACTGATTCTTGGCCTAAGGCTTCGGACAGATGCATAAAATGCAGAAAATCAATCATGTTCCAAAAATTTTAATGACAAACTAAAATTTCAGACTCATTGTGCAAACTTGATTGAAACAACGTCAGGGCGTATTTATTTTTAGATGTGCGACAATTTTTGAGGAAAAAAAAATGGACTCAGTGTGCAAAGGCCTTTAGTTGGCCTGGCCTCTGCGGATGGTGGAAAACAACTAAGAACATGTACTCAAGTGCTGTAGGCCCAGTTTTGAGGCACTTTTACTGAAGTGAAATATACCAGTGACTGAAGGCAAATACATCGTAAAATTGACTTGGTCATGGGCTATCTCCAGACTTAATGAGTTTACAAGTCGTCTGAACACACCATCACACAATTGACCAGTGCACAATGGTTTATTGAATACTGAGGGGTGCAAACGATACACCAGCTGAGTCCTCCAAATCCCAACAGTTAAATATTTCAAATGATCCTGACACCGTAATCTCCGCCTCCCTTCAGTGCTATATTACAGTAAGTCTGCTCTGCGCTGCAGTGTTTATGACTGCTGCTGATGGATCCTCCAGAGAACCATTCCAGACACTAAAGAAATGATGCTCATGATGTGGACCAGTAGTTTTTGTGAACACATTAAAGAAATGTCACGCTCGCTGTGATGGGAGCAGAGTCTTACCCCACTGCACCACTAACAGCTGTTTTAAGTCACATGTGGAATTAAATTCAACTCTGTTGACTGATTCAACATAGCGTAACATGCATGAGCAGATTTTCTGACCAGAACATGTACTGTACAAGCCATGTAACGACTTTCAAAGTCACGGTGGCGACACAGTACATCAGTGAACCTCCTGCTTCCTGTCCCAAGGACACCATGACTGTGAATTAATTCCCCGTGAAGATGACTGAATTTGTGACACCTCAAATTTATGCTGCGAGTACTTTTGAACTTTTGAACTCTCTTCAGCAGTCCTTTCGCACATCATGTCCTGCCCCGCCAGCTTGTTTGAAGTGGTAATGCGCTGAGTTATAGAAGCATTGAATTGCTTTATGAATTTGGGATCATTAGGGTTTCCTGCCCGGCTGGTGCAGACCTTATCATCACGACTATAGCTGGAACATATTGTTGGTGTTAAATGTTTATTTAAAATGCTAAATGTTTTTCATGCATAATAAGAAGTGTGAAGTGTCTGGAGTTCATTTTATGAGGCGAGTTACAAATCAGCGTTGACTTTACAGCCACATTAAAAGCAGTGGCTGTTAAATAGTCTCTTGCTCTGTGAACGCTTCCTGCAGGTCAAAGTCTGATGATCTATTATTAAATGTCCTGAGACAGATGGTAACAGAGTCTGCTGATATGTTTTTAGTGGAATGAGGGAAACATGAAATATAGATACATTAAAAAAACTGGATGTTCAATGTTGTACTGAAGTCTTGTATTCATTACTTTATTGACACATACTGCTTCATTCAACATCAGGAACTAGGGATGTCTTTAGGGATTTATTAAATGCTCTTTCTGGTAAGAAATATGCCGATAGAACAATAAATCAGGACTTCCCCATGGCTAGACACCTTAGCGAACTTCATAATGTTAATGATTCATTATTACGCATAGAGGGGAAACACATTAAACTTTTAATCAATGGGAGAGACAGACCACAGAAACTCAGTCAAAGGGAAGCTTTTTGGATCCATCAACTAGATGCATAAAGAATCTTAATCTTAATGAGGATACTCAACTCACATTTTCACATTTTCTGTGATTTGTCTCTGTTCTCTATAGGTGTCACCATTTTTCTCACAGCCTATGTTTGGGATTTTTATCCTTCTTCCATCTACGACACATACACCAAACACACACATACCCCTAATGTATATATATGTATAGATAACAACCTATATTAGGTGTGGGCCATATCATCTTGTTCACGATAACACAGGTATAACTTTTAATACCATATATAAAATGCATATCGTGGTACTCGTGATATTTCGATTTGATGTCATACTGCTACCCACGGAAAGTGAAATTATTAAGAGGAGCAGCTTCAGTAGTGTAGAATAAACTGTGGCGTCCTGAATGTTTAATGATCAGCCCTGGACTTCTAAGACACTTTTGGCAAGTTAGCACTCAGAGGGAACTCATTCAGTGGCTCCTCTGGCAGCAACAGTTCCACAAAGGCATGAAGGGTTGTCTGTCTTTGTTTCCATGCATGGTCTTTAAATCTTGTGAAGGCAAAAATCACCTTGTTGAAGAGCCAACTCAACATAAAACCCTCAGATAAAACAAACCAGGATTCCACAACTGCATTTTTTTCAAGGAAGTGATTACTTACACTACTGTACATAGGGCAATGGAACCTAAAATTACATTTACCCTCAACACCAAGATAAAAAAAATAAAAAATACATAAACACTGTCCTTCAGGAATGCCTTTATACCTGCCTGCCTTGTTAACTGAGCACACAGGGACGTCCTTACATTATAGTTGTCTGATAGCCCACATAAGCTCCATGTGTAATTAAACAGTAGTAGCTTTTACTTATTGTATATTTGTATAGTATACTATATAGCTGTACTTGGTTATGATAAATAATATCATGGAAAATGAGGTGGGGTTGTGGGTATGTGGGAATAGTCAAATGCCCTGGCCATTTGGTAATCCCCCAGCCATGATTCTGTGGCTATGGCCTTGTCCATCCTTTCATCTTCTAACCGCTTCATCCTCTTGAGGGTCGCGGGGGGGCTGGAGCCTATCCCAGCTGACATCGGGCGAGAGGCAGGGTACACCCTGGACAGGTCGCCAGACTATCACAGGGCTGACACATAGAGACAGACAACCATTCACGCTCACATTCACACCTACGGATAATTTAGAGTTATCAATTAACTGCATGTCTGCATGTCTTTGGACTGTGGGAGGAAGCCGGAGTGCCCGGAGAGAACCCACGCTGACACGGGGAGAACATGCAAACTCCACACAGAAGGGCTCCCACACCCGGGATCGAACCGGCAACCCTCTTGCTGTGAGGCGACAGTACTAACCACCACACCACCGTGCCACCCGCTATGGCCTTGTCTTCACATTAATTAGATGCACTGCACAGCCACATATCGTGCTGATGTGAGAATGGGTTGGCCATACCGGTTCTCACCACCCATCCCTCTTAGTGACTCATTTATCAGCTGCTTGGCAACCAGCTGCCAAATAATGTCCTATTCTATTTATACAAGTGGACGAGGTGGCCATTATAACCTCACACTTTTAGCTGAGTACTCTTGGTGCATAAGTGGTGAGCCTGACAGTTACCAAGATACAACTCGTAAATAATATCATTCTAGTTCTTTTGGATGGTGTACACTTTCTCCTTTAATGAAATCTATATTGTTGTTTTCCTTTAACTCCCAGCAACAGCACACAAATGTACTTCTGAAAATGTTTGAGTACCCCGTAACACCCAGAAATCCTGACAGCACACTCATGTTTCTCAGCTCGGCTCATCTCTGATGATTTGTACAAAAGAAAATAGGAGAGGAAAGAGACCTGATGCTGATGATCTAATCCAGTTTTAAGCTGATGAGGGTGACAGTCTGGATTTTGCCCTTTAGTCTTGATTCATCAGTTTCTGTGTGCAGGGCAGTGCACACCCCCAACAGCAGAACCTCATTTGTAGAAATTGGGTAATTCTACAGTGTCTCAGTCAGTGAAGATGTAATTACTTTTCATTTTGTGGAGTCACACATAATTTAAACTGCAAAAATGGGTGCTCTTTAAAAAAAAAGCCCAGTTCAGCTTTAAGGTAGAGAGGACAGGAGTCCATTCATTTCCCCTCATAAGTTCAGTGCTATTACAGTAAGTTTGAGCCTGCTGAATTTTCATTGTCACTTATTCAAGCGGTGACAGCCGTCTTCCACCCAGACAGTCTCTCTCTCCTGCATTTCCACAAACCTCAGCAGTGTCAGAAAAGACCTTTGAAAATGTCCCAATGTCTCTGTCTCACATTGTTCTCTCCCTAATCCTGCAGGCGCATTGCCAAAGGTGTCTCTGTGCTCACCCATGGGGCGATGGCTCTGCGGAGGGACCAGGGGACCACCAGCCGCTCTCAGTACGCCGGGAACTGTCAGAGTGACGGCAACCAGACCCACCGAGTGCCAGACAGGATCAGGTGAGCAGAGAGGGGACACAGGGTGACTTTGAAGTTCGATGTCATTCACACCGGCTCCCGATGTACGGCAGAGAGAATGAGCAAACAGTGCAGCAGCATGGAAAAGCAAACAGTGGCAAGCAGCATTAGTGGAGCGTCAGTATTCAAAGCGCTGAGTCATTCTGACCTGGAAACAGCTGTTGTGTTTCTATAGTGATGTTGTACAGGTGAAACTCCACCTGTTGGCTTCTGATGGAAAAACATGGCTCTTTGTGTTACTGGTCCTCGGCACATTTACAGGATTAACTACTGTTTATCAGGCTCATGACGTCGAACAAATGTTTTTCCTATTTTGCTTCACATATTACGTATTCTATAATGACAGACCTTGATCTGACAGTTCATTGATTCTGCAACTCAGCAACACTGTCAGGGTCACACTCAGCCCTGCCAATACATATAGACATTGTGGTGCATTCATGTCCTGTAGGACAAGAGGAGTTGCTTCTATATCAGTGAATTAGAAACAGCTGTGTGTGTATCTTCAAGGTGACTGGTGAAATAATGCATCCACTATTTCCCATAGAATTAAAGTGGATGTGTGGCAGTGGCTGGCGGGGTCTCTAACTTCCCCCTTTTTTTCTCGCTTGTATGTCCTTGTGTATGTTCCCAGGGCGTCAAATATGGCAGCCTGGTCAGTGTGCCTCAGCTTCTGTTACTGATGCACAAGGCCCCACGCAATGTGTGTAACACATAGAAAAATAACACAGCAGAAAAAGCAGGAAAGAGTGAGAGGGGTGGGAGGGGGAGAGAGTTTTTGGACTGGTCAAACACACACTTTGATTTTCAGCAGTCCAGTGTCCGTGTCCTTTAAAAAACAAACAAACAAACAAACAAAAAAAACCCTCAAATTAGGTTTTTTCAGTCACATAACTTAGTTACTTGGGTCAGTGATGTAATTGTCATATTCACCTCATTATTAACTTTCATTCATTCATTCATCATCTAACCGCTTCATCCTCTTGAGGGTCGCGGGGGGGCTGGAGCCATTCCAGCTGACATCGGGCGAGAGGCAGGGTACACCCTGGACAGGTCGCCAGACTATCACAGGGCTGACACATAGAGACAAACAACCATTCACGCTCACATTCACACCTACGGACAATTTAGAGTCATCAATTAACCTAGTCCCCAATCTGCATGTCTTTGGACTGTGGGAGGAAGCCAGAGTGCCTGGAGAGAACCCACGCTGACACGGGGAGAACATGCAAACTCCGCACAGAAGGGCTCCCACACCCGGGATCGAACCGGCAACCCTCTTGCTATGAGGCGACAGTGCTAACCACCACCTACCGTGCCGCCCTCATTATTAACTTACTGTTAAAAAAAAAACAAAAAACATAGGCCTATTTCAATCCAAACTATCATCATTATTCTAAATCTAAGTGGTTTTGTCAGCAAAACCTATGTTATGAAGATGGAAGTTTATTTTGAAAGACACCGCAGCATACAGTGAGTGTAAGTTAACTTGGAAACTGTCCAAAACTGAACATAGAGGTTTACCCAGAGAACTGGGCTGCACTGGGATTGGGACCCGATGGGTCCCACAAAACCCAACATTAACCTCGTGGCAACAGACAGATTTATTTTTCGCACACATGGGTAGGAGCAGGCAATCAAAAAAAGTGTGCAGGACCCAGGAACTTTTTAACATGAAGGATGGAGATGTCAGTAAGTGAAGTAGAACATAAGATAAAAGCAGGACATTACAATACAAAAAAAAAAAACAAGACAAGCTGGTATATATTAATATTAATAAAACTGAATTACAGAGACACCAGTATAACTGTAATTATGAATGTAAGTATGCATTACAACATCATTTTGTGACTTACTACCAACAGGTATGCATATCTTTCTGGTGACCACACTAAAAATGCATATTTTCCCTGCAGGACAGACAAAGACTCAATCAACTGATAATCAGGATGTTTGCGGGTGTGGGTGGGAGCTGACGCATACCCTGCAGGATTGGGTGGGAATAGATAATATACTCTGCAAGAGCAGGCAGTAATAATCGGAAATCCAGCGGAAGCAGGTAGGAGTGCAATTAGGAAAACAGTTTGCAGTGTAGGGCCACTGAGCAAGCTGCTGTATTTGATGAAATGGGAGAATACCATGGCTTTCAGGGGATCCTCCCTTTGCGCCCCTGCATGTGCCTCAAAGACGGGACGACTGACTGTAACTCTTTTTGCAAAGAAACATTCATAGCTGCAAGTGTGTAGGCCTGCTTGCTTTATGTTAGCATGTAGAAATCAGTTGACTTCATCAAACCTCCACACGAGTATCTAAACTAAACATCACAGTACGATCAAATGCCTACACATCAAATCCAAAACAGCATGCCAGGCTGTCTATAAGGGATCGAGTCCTAATCAGCAACGCTTAAAGTCACACATCACACACAGACAAGCACAGTAAGTTCTCTATCAACCAATCATACATCCATAGTAGCCTAATTTTGCACATGATCCCTGATGATGATACAGAAAAATCAAAATGCATTTTGCATTTTGGCAATATTGTAGAAACACCAAAATGTCACAAACCATGTTCATAGACTGTTTCAAGGCATCATTTTGGTTCCTTGGAAACAATATTGTTGTTCCTCTTAGACTTCCGGTCCAGCCACTACTGCAGAACAGCAGAAGCTGAACTTTAGTCCTCCTTAACTTAAATACGTACTGTGTGAAATTGCTAGTATGTTTTAAGAACCTTACTGCACAATGGTAGGTTGTTCCCTTCAATGAGGTACAAACTTGATGTCAGAGATAAAAGCCTACTGCTTCTGTGAAGAAATGAACCAGCACAAAGCGTAAATTACAGTAGTCAAACAAAAGCACCAGACAATGTCAGGAAACTCCAGGGTCTGTAGTGCTGGTAAGCAACGGTAATGAAATGAGCACTACAGACCATGGAGTTTCCAGAAGGTGTCGAATTCTTTCGTTTGACTGCTGCAATCCACACTTTGCACTGATTTGTTTTTGGTTTCTTGGTTCGTAGACTTTCCTGACATCAAGTTTCCGCCTACCATTGAGCAACAACCTACCACTGAGCAGCAAGGTCCTAAAACTGATTTTGCCATGTCTCACAGTATTTATTTCAGTTCAGGAGGACTAAAGTTCAGCATTTCATATGATGTGTACGTGCATTAGTGGCTGGACAAGAGGTTTAGGTGGAACAACAGTGCGTTTCCTTGACACCAAAAGACACCTTAAAACAGTCTATATGGAAGCTCGTGTCTTGTTAAGCTCTCCCTGACTCACCTGTAGTGTGCACCCTGCAACCTGTGTCCAAAATTCATGGGCTGTTGCGTTTGAAGGATAGTATGTCCTTCAGAACACTAAAGGCCAGGCTGAACCTGCTCTTGCTGCCAATTAGACTGCTCGGCCTCATACAGGAGAAATACGATGCTGCTTCTGGTTGCCAATTTGTAAATCACCAGAAAATCACATAACCAAGAAATAAAGAAAAAGAAAATAGTGTCAAGTCCATAATAAAGGAGTTTACAGTACAGTAGGAGAACCATGTGCAGTATCTCCAAGTGTCCAAGCTCATTTTTAACATTCTACTCCTTTTACCCAGAGGGACTTTAAATATGTGGAGAGGAAATGAGCAGAGGTGCAGGACAGCAGAAGTCCAACCTCTAACTGCATGCTTGATTGACTACCGCTGCTGCTCTCTGGCACAATCCCCTCGGGGAACTGTTGGGAGAAGTCAGGTTTCGCTCTTTTCTGCTGTCAGGGTTACAGGAGTTGTCTGGAAACCTGCCGAAAGACTAGCTCTGCAGATCTGTGTTCAGTTTTATTAATGTGGAGACATTCACAAATGAATTGTCTGCAGGAGAGATGCAGGATATATGCATGTAGGGCGGTCTGTAGGCTACACTGGGTTCCGCTAAAGCCCCATTTCCACCGAGCAGTACGGTACGGTTCAGTTCGGTACAATTTTTTTCCGTTTCCATTGCAAAAAGTTGTGGATAGTACTGATGGAACCGTTCCTAACCGTTACCATTTTTGGTACCCCCTCTGTGAGTACTGGATGGAGTAGTAAGTGACAACAACCCTGCCCACATTTAAAGATACGGTTTGCAGTGGAAACGCTAGGGTCTAGGTACCATGTCTGATGGGTACTTTCGGTGTCAAAGGTACCATACCAAAAATGTTTGGTGGAAACTGTACATAAGTGAGCAATCAGGCGTCACACACAAGTGAATGAGGAACCCTGATCTCATGAAATAATGTCAAAAGGCCCTTGAGCAAGGCACTGAATCCCTCACTGCGTCATTTGAACTGCAGCTGTGTGCCTCTCAGGCCTCATACTGAACTGAATGTGAAGAGGCATGCTTCTAAGAGGGGAAAAAAAAACAAAAACTTCCAACGCACGTAGGTGTGAAAACAATACAGCATTATCTAGGACTTTAATTTGCATTTTAAAGGAAACAGTTGGAGCTGAAATTGCCAAAGTTCTGTTTGTTCCTGTACAGCAGCAGAGATGATGAGTATCTAGGGTCGTGTTTCTGATGTTGTTTTGCCTCATAATTGTTGGTAGGTCTTGGAAATGTAATGAGTTGACCAGTTCAGAACAGTTCCAGTGATGTCAGGTGTCACTGGTATTGGTCTCCAAATCTCCAAATCACTTTTGTGTGTTTCCTTCTAAGTCGCAAATCTTTTGCTCGAGTTGAAAAAATTTACATTCCATGTCTTTGACTACATCTGCTTCTTGAGCGTTTTTGCATCCATGTGTATCTTGCCATTCACTTTACAAGCAATCACACATGTGGGTTAGTTGTTAATTGTGGGCCTGAATAGCCATCACTGCTGCAAAAACATGTGGCAATTACAAGATACTAGTAAAACACATTGTAACAGGAGCACATGTAAATAGTCATAAAGTGATGGAACCAGTTAAGTAATGTCTTAAAGTTATACAGCATTGTATAACTTTAAGACATTGAAACATTTCCGTTGTTTTCTTCATTTTTGGCGTGTGCTTTCGTTTTGAGCATTCAGCTTCGTGCCTGTGTTGTGAGTATCTGCATCACATTATCTCATTTGCTTGTGTTGTGAGGATTTGTGGCGTATGTGTTGCAAAATTGATGAATGTGTTTTCTGAATTTGGGGGTGTTTTCTTAATGTGGGTGTGTTGTGTGGATTTGCGGGTGTTGTGGAGTTTGCAGCATCACTGTGGATAACATGTGGTTAGGGTTATGTACAAAAACCAAGATCATATTTTGCCTTGAAATACTTGTTCTTTGTCAAATCAAGTCAACTTTATTTATATAGCAATTTACACACAAACAAAGGAAGGAAACAAAGACAGAAATTTGAGCAATAATAGCAGGAACATAACAGTAGTAATAAAATATAATTACCGTTATTATAGCACCTATAGTAATAAAAGTAGCAAACACTGTATCCTTGTTGCTTTTCTGCTGTCACCACATTGTGACTACCTCATTATGCACAATTGAAAGCTAGTGAGTAAAAGTATATTTTAAGATGACTCTTGAAAATCTTAATGGTGGGATGAAGAGAATTCCCAACTTTTGAGGCAGCAATAGAGAAGACCCTGGCTTTTTGTGAAACTAACCCAGCTGGATATCCCCACAGCCATGTCTGTAAAAACAGACAACAAACAAACTTTTCACGGGCCTTATCCCCAAAAGAAAAGCAAAGACAAGTTGCTCAAAAACAGTCATATTTGATGCCTGAAACCCCACTGGACCTACAGTGATGTGTTCCTAAAAAAATCCATGTTTCATGCCAAAATAGTTGACTAAACAGTGAGGGGTCGCCAAAAACACAATAGTTTTTTTTCTTTGTTGGTCTCAAACAGTGGTCTGCAGCTTTGCAGGCATCTAGCCTAGGTGATCCACCATCCACCATCCCCTCCAACTCCTCATGACAAATTCAGCTCATATACTATGTCACGTTATTCATGGTTTGCAGAAACATACAATATCAACATTTTCCTCTGGTAACTAGGCTGAGCTGATAGCATCATAAATTGTTCATAACTTGCAACTGCTGTACCCCATCTCAAGGTCTGATTGACAAAAGATACTGCGCCTTTCGGTTTTACAGTGCAAACACAACCCTTATGTTTTGCAACTTTTCCCTTTTTTGCGTCTGATTGCAATTATGCATGTGGTTAAGTATAAATGTTACCTTTGTGCCAAGAACAGAGTAGACAGAGGGACTAAGAAAACTAAAATTTCCAGACCGCAAGCTTCAGGTCTTGAACGACAAGGTGCGAAGGCATGCTACAAAACTTCAGGCAAGAAATTTAAACATGACAGATAAACTGTATTTCAGATTTAATATTCCATTCTGTCAGTTCGCTTTATTTACCACCAACTCTCTGAAGATGCCAATAATTTTACTGTAACTGCATGTAGCTATTTGCATGGACTGCTTTTGCAGTAAGGCTCATTTGCATCGAAAGAGACCACATTTGTGCATATTATCTAATTACCTACAAATAGCAGCAAATAGCACAGGAGCACTGAGATGCCATTTGATTGGCAGCGCAGTTAGGGGTGCATTTTACCCTTTGCACGCGCTTTGAGAATTACATGGTTTCCTTTCATGTTATTTGTGCAGGTTTAGCAGCTGCAAAAGCCATGCAATCCTTTTGTGAATTTGCCCGAGTGTATTGAATCAGGCAAGTGTGCATTTTATTTCTTATGAATTGAGCTTCAAAGGGAGACTGTATTTCCCTTTAACGTGTCTTGAGAAAACTAGATGTTCACACCTGTTCCCTCTAATTGTATGGGTATTGAAAGACACTTTGGGAAATGTTTTTCCTGAAATAGATGCAGATGAGGCACAAGAAAACAACAGCTAACACCAGAAAATAACAGATTGGTGCAGATATGACAGATTGATGACAGCATTAGAGAAATCTTCCCCGCACAGACAACAAGTTTGACTGCAGATGGATGGTTACCGCAGGTTGCCTGTCTGCGGTCTTTAATGAAGTGAGAAGGTTCATTTTAAACTTGGCAAAACATTTCATGCCCTTCAGAATCTGGCTTTTGAATGCTCTCAATCAGCAGCAGTGCTGTCTGTCACGCTGACAGGCGCCGGGGCTCGTGGGAGTCTCATCGAGTGGCAGTGATAGTCCTCTCTGCAGCAGCATGAATGACACCTGTAACACGTGAAGGGTTTTGCTCTCCAGGGAGATGAACACCTTACCGAAAATGGCTGCGCTCTGACTGAAGTGTTGCTGACACAGAAATGAAACTCAACCTGTTGGTGTTTTGAACAATTGTGTGGCCTTGTTCACATGTAAACAAATTTATTTTGGGAACACTAGGAGCTTCTGAATTTATAACATTCCATGAATTCTGTAGTGAAAGTCTACCTTTAGAGAATAAAAGGCCCAACTTGTCAGTTTAAAAGGATTCAACTCATTTTAGTTTAGATTTTAGCCACATGTATGCATCTATTTAGGTAGATCATGAAAATGATTGCATCAGTCTTGCTCGTCTCATGGCATACACAGATTTGGATAGGCCCTCCTGTTCTTATTACAGTATTGGTTCCTTCATGTAGATACATGTGAATGTATCAAACCTTTCAAGTATTGCTACTGTTTGCAAAATATGGTGTCACTTTCTCCGTGACACTCAGTTATAGTACGAGTGTTTGACAGCTAGTACTACTGCCCTACAGTCGTCTTACTACACATAATGACGAAAACTGTCTGTAGGTGTCTCTGTGGGTGTGTGTGGGTGTGTGTTCCACGTTTTTCTCCTCACTGACTTGGTCAATCCATGTGAAATTTGGCACAGTGGTAGAGGGTCATGAGAGGATGCGAATGAAGCAATATTACATCAATTGGCCAAAGGGGGCGCTATAGCAACCGATTGAAATTGCAAACTTTGAATGGGCATATCTCATGACCTGTATGTCGTAGATACATGAATCTTTGCACAGAGATGCCTCTCCTCATGAGGAACAAATTTGCTTCAAGAACCCATAACTTCCGGTTATATAGATTTTCCGCCATTTTGAAGTTTTTTGTAAAACACTTAAAATCGATCTCTTCCTAGGAAGTTTGACCGATCTGCATGAAACTGGGTGAACATAATCTAGGGACCAATATCTAAAGTTCCCTCTTGGCAAAAGTTGGAAAACTTACTAAAACTGAGCTTCTATAAGGCAATGAATATTGTGGAGGGCGTGGCTCATCACATAAAGGTGTATAACATCTCAAGAGTTCCACTGATCACCACACAACTTTGTAGGCATATGACCACACATGATCTTATTTCTTTCTAATTTTTGGTATGACTAAGTCATGGTATGGTATGCTGTACATAATCAAGGAAGCTGTCAGTGTGTCATTCTGTCAGTCAGTCAGTCAGTCATTCTACCAGTGCGCCCCACTTTTAAGTCAATACAACATACAGTATAAACACTTTAACTACCTGCCTTTCAGCGTGCTACCTCAACTACTAATGTACAATTTTAGCCCACTAACTATCCCACTATTGGCAGTGGTACTACTGTACTTTCAATAAAGTAATTGTACTATCAAATTCACTAAAACTCACTGAATGCATTGCTCTCCTTAATGGGTTCAGTTTCAGTTTGTTTCCTATGACCTGTATCCCAAACACACACCGTGTGAAACTGTACGTGGGCAACTGTGCACTCAATGGGTATGGACTAGTTATGTATAAGTTAAATAAGTATAAATTAATAAAGAGAAAATATCCATTTTAATGCACTGATTCAGCATCCAGCTTATATGTGGATAGGCTGCGTAAGCTCAATACACTGATACCTAAATGTCCCTGACCAGCCATCTATCATTTTTTGAAGTGCAAGTAGCAGACATCCTAGTTACTTCTGCAACCTTGTGCTTTTTTGATTTGGTTTCAGTATAACCTGAAAAAAAGAGTTTCCGATATATTTAGTAGCTCACCTGATCCATTTCCTTTGCTTTTTGTTATCAATGTGCAATTTAAATGCTTTGAGCAATAAAAAACAGCACATCTTCTTTATACCCTCCTTGTTTCCACATTACAACTTAAAGCTCATGAACACACCTCAGTTACCGCAGCCATCTGAGGAGCTTATAAATGCACCACTGGCCTTGGGTGGTGGAGGTATCAACTTGACTCCAATTCAATGTGTCTTTCTTCGTTCGTTCAGTGCTTCATTCAGTCTTGTTCGGTTGGTGTAGCTGCCAGGTTGTCTGTACTCGAGTCCAATCCATCGCTTCTTGTTCATTCAACATAGCGGGCAGTGTGAGCAGTACTCTACGATAACAGTAAGTGGGAATTCATGAGCACTTGGATGCTTGGCAGGCTGATCTGATACATTCTGGACACTAACAAGAGTCATTCATAAAGATTCATTCATTCATTTTTGCCAATCTCTAGTCCAGAGGAGTGGATATGCAACCAAAGCTTTTTGGTAACTGCCAAAAGCACAAGAGGAAGACTTAGCTTGAGCTATTAAATGTTTGGCTCGCTATCAACTAGGGCTGGGTATTGTTTATGAAATTACAATATCAGTACCAATACCAGTGCCCTTAAAGTGATACCAATATATAACTAAATTGACATCACATTCACATACGTTTTTTCCCCTACTTTATTCAATACCCATTCAAAATCCGAAGCATTCGGTTGTGTAAAATGCCACCAGAGGCCATGGGTGTGTAGTATAGCCACACTTTCAAATGATTTGGTGGCATCTCAGCATGCCAAACTTCCAACTCCGTCAAATACACCACACTTGACTTCAGCACACCACAGACTGTATGAGGTTAGGGTGCTGCAGTAGTGGGCCAAAAATACACAAGGTAGATCAAAGAATTCTTGTGGTGATTGGCTGCAAGCAAAACCACACAAAAAGTCATTTTTTTTCTTGACCTGGATACATGAAGGATCAAATACAGGTTCATTTTTACTGGAGAAGTTTAGATTTTACATGGTACTAGATGATTTTAGTTGATTTCTTAAAGATATTGATTACAATACCCAACCCTACTAGCTAACAAAATTCTTGCATAGATGGACTACAAGCAAGACAACAGATGTGCTCACTATCATGAGCACTCATTTACTGGTGTGTGCACTGATCATGGATCAGATAAATGATAACAGATTGTTTGACCTTCTATTTGTTAGTAATTTGTAGTAAGATGACTGTTATTTCTAAAATCCTACTTTTTTCCTGTTGCTTTAATGGGAGGTGAGATGGGAGATGCTGTGTAAAGTGTCATCATTATCACCAGAGGATGACCCTGTAAGTGACTTCTTCCCGTGACCATGAAGTTACACTTGAGAGGACTAAAGATGCAGCCTGGAAAGATGGGTGCACTCACACCTTTTCAATATCAGGCTTTAGCGACACATCAGGAGGTGACTTGAGAATGTCAGTCCATGTCTAATGCTCCTTGGTGCACTTCCACTCCACTTTGGATTTCTAATCTTATCCACCCAAAGGGCAGGAAGTGGTAAATGGTAAGTATGGTAAAAATGTTGGATTCACAGTTATTACAATGTAAAATGTCCTCCGGGGTTGATCTGTGTGCTCCACTTATGCCCAACTGTATGTGATACTCAGAGCGCTTCCACAGTTTTACTAAATAACACTACCCTTGTATCACACTATCACCTTCATGCAGTTCAGACATACTGTACTGGATTATGCTGAAGGAGTGGTTTTGAGAAGTCAATGGATATATCTGGATTACCATCAGAGTCCCCGACAAAGAAGTGAGGTATGAGCTTTCTGGGATAGTTTACAAGGTTAGAGGTGGCATTTAAAACACAGAAGATAAATTTAAGGAGTAATCTGTCATCTGTTGGCTCCGAGTTCTGATCCAAATGCTGATTCTCCAAATCCACTGCCAGACAAGACCATCAATACAAGATGACTGCAGGTGTGAGATGGGTGTAATCAGCGCCCAGCCTTCCACATGTGAACATGTGTTTGGACATTTAAACACAACGTTTTGGTCCGTGTAAGTTTGTTGGAACTTAATGGCTGAGTGTTGGATGTTAGGGACTGCTGCTGTGTTGCTGTGCTGGAGTGCGGGAGCGGGAGAAAAGCAGCTTAGAGATGGTCATTTGACACTGCATCTAACTTGTGTTATGGCAGCAACATAAAGTTTTCTGATTTTTCTTATGTTGGCTTTGAATTTATGGTTTAACAAGCTAATTGAAGCCTTGCTGCTCAGTGAATCAATATTAAATTGCACTTCTTTTCCATTGTTTGTCAACTTACATTCCTATGATTATTATTTATTTAATTATTTATATATTAATGTGCACATACTTGAGTACTCTATAATGGCTAAATGCAAGTACTCTAACATGGAAATTAGTAGTAATGTCCATCCCTACAACATGCCAAGCACATCCATGGCTGGTGTTGGTACTGGCTGAATGCAAGTTGCTACAGCTCTGACTGAAGATTTGTGTCCAGAGCTGAGGATAAGAAAGGATAGCAGGGTGTGTCAGGTATATTATTTTTGTCTGATAAACAGTATATTTGTCAAACTCAGTGCCCTGTATTGCTATTTTCCAAGCTACTATAGCCGTCATATAGGTTGAAGCCACAAACTCACAACATAGAAGACTCTTTCCTCTGGCCTTTGTGATTGGATAGTGAAATGATATTCCTGATTGGCTAGTCTAGTGATGTTGTTAATCTGAGCATCTCCACTAGCTATTCAGCATGAAGCATGAAATGTGGGTAAAAAGTATTTGTACCATGCCCACAGGAAGTGAGCTGGACTTTGAAGCCAATTTGACATAGTGGCCAAACTGTGGAACTACAATATCTGGGTCCATCACATGATGCCATTGTGCATCTTTTTCCCATAGATTTACACTGGGAAAGAAACATTGTTTTATCAGTGGATAAAACATCACTTAAGCATCACAACCCCAGCCAACCCACCAGGAATGTGTGGACCTCGAGGCCCAGGTGGGGGGAGGAAGGGGTCCAGTTTGGGGACCTCGAAATTGCATCTTTGCTTTTTGCAGATGATCTGATTCTGCTGGCTTCATCACACTGAGACCTCCATTATGCACTAGGGCGGTTTGCAGCCAAGTGTGGAGCGATCAGGAAGAGAGAGTTCTTGGCCGGAAACTGGTGGACTGCCCCCTCCGGGTTGGGAGAGATCTACTGCCTCAAGCCAGGGAGTTCAAGTATCTTGGGATCTTGTTCACAAGTGAGGGTAGAATGGAGCGTGAGATGGAACAGTGGTTTGGTGCGGCTTCTGCAGTGAAGCAGGCACTGCACCAGACCATTGTGGTGAAGAGGGAGCTGAGCTGGAAGGCGAAGTTTTCGATTTACTGGTCCATCTATGTCCCAAACCTTACCTATGGTCATGAGCTTTGGGTAGTGACCGAAAGAATGAGATCGCCAATACAAGTGGCCAAAATGAGTTCCCTCCATGGGGTGGCTGGGCTCAGCCCAGAGAGAGTAGAGCCACTGCTTCTTCATTGCCATTGCAAAGCACTGAACTGGAAGTTAGATGCTCTGCCCTGTAGCCTCTGGTGCGCCTGTTCCATGGGCCCAATTCTGTATCTTTATTTTAATCCTCATTACGCTTTTCTGTATTGTAAATCACTGTGCAGCACTTTGATAAACTTTTATGTTTTTAAAATGTGCTATATAAATAAAGTGGATTGGATTGGATTGGATTGGATTCCATGGGCCCAATGCTGTTAAGATGTGGGTAATTTTTCACCCAGGACAGATATTTTTTGCATATTCAAATATTTTAAATTCATTGAATTAAAACATTTTCCCACATTCGCACATTTGAATGTGTTCATAACAAAATTTTTTCACATATTCAGATATAGCCATACACAGCTACAATACTGTTGGCCCTGTTTTGTTTCAGTACTTAGGCGGCAGTGCGTGTTTGATACTCAGAAAAGACTTGCTGGCAAAGACCTTTGTTTCTAATTCAGATTTCAGCCTTGTTCTGATTCCGAGCATATACAGAAAGCTTGTTATTGTGGGAATAAAACTCCCTACGTGGTTGATGTTATTACCTGTTGTAAAGCTCCTGCTGAAAAATGGCTCCCATGCAGCTCTCTTTGTTTTTCGAAAAGCTGAGCTGTGAATACAAGGTAATGTTTCAATAGTTATGCCTTTTAAATCCATGACATCCTCTTTTACACTGAAGTAAACCTCAAAATGGTGTTGATGAATGGAGCAGCGCACTTGCCAACAGTGCTCCTGTATGAATGAATAGTAATAAAGGAGTGGGAGGCAGAGCGAATGCATGCTCAGCAAATCTCCCCTGAATAATGAATCATTAAGAGACACTGAAACAAAGTTGATCATATTAATTAGTTTATAGATTTATGGACTTGATGTTTAAATATTTTATACTCAGCTGGAATGTATGGTTGAAAAGCCTCACACAAACAATGTGTAATCTTTGTCCACAGTGAGAGACATTTGAAAACAGCATCCACACACAGAAAAGTAAGATGAGACAATACACATTTTTTCACTCCCTAACGATCTCCATTAGTCAGTCTTTCTGCTCTTTGTGTGCTCTGACAGCTGAGACAGATGTGTATTTAACAAAACAGACATAAAACACCGGCATGGCTGCACGACTGCATTCACCAAAAACACCAAAAACCCACTGAACAACCAGCTGCTCACGCACACACAGACCCCAGCAACACAAATATCAGGATGAACAAACATAAGAAAAGAGGGGAGTGTGTGTGAGGACTGAGGAGACAGAAAATGTGTGAGATGGAAGTTTGGCAGGAGGAGAGTTGAGAGAAAGCGTGAGTGGCGGAAGAAAGAGGCAGAGATAACGATGATGATGGTTACGATGGTGGTAGTGGTGATTTGGCTGTCTGCTTGAAAATCATTTTGCTGCTCCAGACCATCAGATTACAAACAACAGCAATGAAATAAATGAACACATACAGCATAACAGAAGAGAGTGAAACTCATAATAATGGCACTCAAAGAAAACTCAATGCTTTACAGCAAAGTGCAGCTTACGCCAACACACTGAAATGTGGCACACAAACACACAAGGCTAATTTCTGATGTGGCATGTACACACAGAATAGTGACACTTCAGCTGATATTCAAAGATGACATGTTCTAGATGCCTGCACTTGTTGGAACACCACAACAATCTGACAGACATGTAGCCCTGACATATTGTTGTCTTATATAATTGTTAATGCGTTGGCAAACTATTGCAGGGAGACTGACAGGGGCGTAGCTAACAATTCTGGAACCTGTGCATAGGCATTCTCTGCAGGCCCCTCCCAAGTACCATGGTCATTCATTCTGGTATCTTTGTGGGCCTTCCTCAAATGAGGACTATGTATTTTGCCCAGTCTGACATCCCCGGAAACAGAACAAAAACTATGCTGTAAAAGAAAACAAAAAAAACAAACAAACAAAAAAAAGAGCTAAAAGAAGCTAAATAGACTTCTTTAAAGATGCAGAGTTGGTGATTATCCATGGGACCATTACTGCCAATGACCCCTGCCCAGTGCTGGGCACATTACTCCAAAAAATGTAATATATTACTCTTTTCAAAAATAATATTACTTAACTTATTACTCCCTGCCGACAGCAATTCATTACACTACGTTTTATTATATATTATATTTTATATATATATATATATATATATATATATTGGTAATTGTGTATTTCCCCAAATTCAGATGTGTGCCTCTGTGTGAAGGCCTAGTGATTGCTGGTAAGTGTAGCTTAGGCTAGGTAGCGTGTAAATGATTATTGTTATCTTTTTTTTTTTTATTACCGAAATTTTATTAGTATCTTGTCACAATACTCGTTACTGGAAAAAGTAATATCATTACCTGTTACACAACAGCTTAAAGCTGTCTTCAAACTGCCATTAGCCCCGCTCTGAAAAAAACACAGCCAGTCTGTTAATGCAGTGGCAGTACCAACACAAATAGCTTTGGCTAACAAATGCAGGGCTGTCAACTGCAACAGCATATCATCTGGTGCTGAAGTGACCATCATGTTCCTGTTAGATTGAATTGCTGAACACTATTTCTGCTGTTTAACTTGCAGTCATTGTGGCAAACGATGGAATATTGCCACTGTGATAACTTAAAGAGATATAAAAACCCATTCCAGTAAGTGTTTTTGAGTCTCATGAGCTTTTCATGGATCTGTTACTCAAACTGGATTTCCTAAATTATACTTCATGTTTTGCTAGTCCTTAAAGCTAGGGTAGGCAGTTTTCTGGAAAAGGGAAAACCAAAGGGCAGAATTAAAAAAAATATACCTTCCTCCTGCACCTATACCCTCTCTGTTCTAAGCCCCTCCCACCAGAGCACTGGCATATGCACAAGCGTTGTATAGTAACCTGGCATCTCTCCATACATTGATTTATTTAATCTTGTTTCATTGTAAAGTTGTGTAGAGCACAATCACTCAGTCCCTGCTAACTTTTTGTCTGAATCAGGCTTTGCCATCTGGGACGTGCACGTTCATGTGCATTTGTATAACAGTCAATAGCAATGTCCTCTCCCTGAAATGATCTGTCATCAGCCGAAGTCTCAAAGGTACAGAAGTCTAGTTTTCTCTCGGTCCACTTGAATTACAGTTTGCTCAAAGGTTATTTGGGGATTTTTGCCCTTTAACTGCCTCAGCCTAAAACTTTAGCGAGGCTTACACCTAATTGAATGTAATAGCTAACCTTTTTTACAGGAAAATTATTTTAAAAAAATCCTTTCACAACTTCAGGATAATTAAACACAGTGTTGGTGGTGAAGTAAATTGTGTTGAACAAAACCCGAGGATTGCCATTTCTTTCTTTTAAACCCGCTAATCAGGTGGATTCAGGTAAAAGCCACAGTGACATCCTGTTTTAAATGATTACACTCATCAGACATGCAGCACAGGAAGGGGACACTGCTTTAAGTAGGATTTAATGCTTTCAGACAACTGAGACATGGAGTGCATTGTAACTGAATAAGCAAAAATACACAAGTATAAACTGACAGAGAGGATGTCAGGGGACGCCTTGGACAGAAGCAAAGCACAAGGACAAGAGTAGGACAACAAGGATGTAGCTCAGTCTAACAGAATGGATTAAAAGAAAATGAAAAACATCTTTATATTTTATTATTAAAATGGCATAATTAAAGGCAACTGTAATTCTCTCTAGACTGAAGCATTAGCTCAGATATAGAAACACAGCAATGCAGAATATAGGACAGAAGATGCTGGGAAGAGGGAAGATATTGTTGGCTGTTAATTAAAATATTGTATGTTAATGGAGTTTTTTCACTCAGATGATAAAGCTAATGTAAAAACCCAATGAGACAAAACAGAGGAGAGGGAGGGACAGGAAAGAGCTAGAGAGGAAACAAGGATAAGGCGGTGATAAAGAAACGAGATGGTGAGGTGGGAGAGGGGAGAAGCAGGAAAGAGATAAGACAGGAAGAAGTGGAAGTAAGGAGAGACAGTGGAGGGGCTCAGCCAGTCACCTCAAACCCTCAAGGGGACCAACTGCTCGTCTGGAGTGGAGCAGTGTCACACCGCCCACTCTTTCTCTGTCTCACTTTTTTAATAACCACCCCACGGTGATCTTCAGCAGCCACACTCGTTCAGGACAACCAGAAAACCCTTAACACATCTCTCTCTGAGCTCTCAAAAGCTTCAGCAACCATGTAACTGTGTCCTTTACTCAGATTTTCATCTCCCAAATCCCTCTTTTCTGTTACTTTTTTCATGATGCCATCAAACAGCAGGGGAGCTTTCGCTTCCATGGGCTGCAGCCATCAAGTGTGTACAGCGATATAGCTTATAGCGTAATCTTTTACAGTGGGAACTACATGAAATATTCATGCAACACTTAAACCCACGGCGATAACAGCTAACCGTAATCAGTGTAAACAGTGACAATATATGTTAAAATTTAAGAGGGAAACATGTTGTAGCTCACTATCAGGTTTGCCAGTGTTTCAGTGCTTAACACTGACTCAGCTTATAGAGAAGATTGAATCAGTTGATCATTAAGTGAGCTGAAGACCTCAGATTGCATTCAAAGAAACTGGTAATTAATTAAAAAAAATGTTTTATTTTCTGAAAATGTTTATTTTTAGCTTTATGTTTGATTTAACATCTGTTTCCTCTTAATAAAGAACTTCATTACACTGAAAAAGTGATCAAGGAGTGTCGGGACTCTATGTCCGGTCATGAAATCTTTCTGTCTTTCTTTCCCTCGTCTTTTCACACCTTCCCTTGTTGCTCATCAACATGTCTGCTTGTCATCCTCCCATCTGTTGTGTTTCATGGCCTGGTATTAGCTTGTGTTCCCCCTATCTCTCTCTCTCTCTTCTGCCTCACACATACAGTTACCTTGTTACTTTGTTTTCTTTATTGGGCGAGACACCTTTCTCTACCTTTCTCTCTACTGGTTTCCTGTCTTTATCCTCTGGCATCCATTTGGATCTGGCCAGGGCATTCAGTAGCAGCAACAAATGGCTGTGTAATTCAAGTGAATGTGGGCATGAATTTGATATTGTTAATCGTTTTAGCCAGTCATATTTGGTTGAGTTGTGGGTGGGATAATCCAAGGCTGTGCAATTAATGGTCTGGTGATCGTGATTACGATTTTGAGGTCAGGGTTTGGTAGCCTAATTTTCCGTCACGGACACCTGGGGATTTTATTTTGTCATTAACAAAATATCAAAATATCAACAACAACTGCCAGTTATAACTCCCACACTCCGGTGGTCGATTGCGACAGGCCCTAACATCAAACCAAAAGCATCGAGAACTTCTCATGTTATCAGAGAGTTTATTTAAAAATATTGTTTACAACTGTATTACTGTACCAACCTAGACCGAACTGTCTGCCACCGCCATCTTGGAAAGTCAATACAAGTCGAATGATAACTGTGACATAACATGATCTGAAGTCTGTAGAAGGTCTCTAGGTTGTACTTTTTCATCTTCTTCCCACAGCCGGGATAAGCACACACACTAACCATTTTGTCTGTGAGTATCTGTCCACTCGTCGCTCACCTGTTGCTCACACTAACTCTCATCCAATCTTGTTCAAGTTTGTCGATCCACTTGTATGTGCTTTCTAAGATGGAGGCGATGGTATGTTGAATTCTGGTCGCTAAATACTGTCTGGAATCGTTGAGTGTTTCTTACAACAACAACAAAAAAGTTAGATACATGCAATATATTGTGGCAGTGCACTAAAACTTGAGAGAATTTATTCTGGACAAACAGTTTTACTGTGGCTGATTTTATTTTCCAGCTCTTTATTTTATTCATTAGCCATTTTATAGATACAGCATGCACTACAACAGTTGGTGTTCTATTTGTCTTATTTTCCACTAATGGAGGAAGTTAACTAAAGAGACTGTGTAGCTGGATAAATTGAAACTCCATTTTCAAAATGCCTTTACAGGAAAAACTTGACATTATCCAGAAAAGGCAACAGAAGCCCGCTTTGTCAGGATGTGCGCAAGGTAGCAAGGGCTACCAGAGGTATTTGCATGTTACATCACAGTGTGACGTGAAGATGCAGACACACCAAACTGACTTCAGAGAACTAGCAGTGACAAAGGCTCCTGGCTGCGTTGCCTGACTTGGCCGTGTGTTGGCCAAAACTTTTCACATAAATGCATTGTAAAGACCACAGCTGACGGCCAACCAGCACATAGGTTCTGCACTTGCTTAAGAGGAAATAACTCCACACCAGTAGATGGCGGTAGTCTGTAGCTGTCATTCAAAAAGGGAAACCAGAGGACTGTCGTGACGCTAGTTACCCAGTAAGCACATTAACAACACAATCAGACGTTGACAGAACAGAGCATTTTTACATGTTGGTGAAGATTCTCATCCATCCAGGTCATGGTAATCCTAAATCCTATAATGTAGGCAACTACACTTGCTTGAGTTTCCTGAAGACATTTCAACAATACAACATTTAGGAAGAGAAAATTTGTGCACCAGTTCACAATAGAGTGTGGCTACCCGATCCAAGCCCAACGGGTCCCGAAGGTACCTAATGGGTCGGGCTGGGTTCGGTCAAAAATGTATAAATTGTATTCGGGCTCGGGTCAGATTCGGTCAGCCTTCAGTGAAAATGTAGTGTAAAAATAAATAAAATCCTATTGTTTTTCTGTCAGAGGACTGTGTATGTAGCTGCGTGTATGACTGGGTCAGCTGTCTGCGGCAGCCCCAGTAGTTCTGTAGCAGTTCGGTCAGTTGGTGGTTCTCCTGATGGGTCAGAGCACAGAACTGGGCTGCGCACACTTCAACACCCTCTAGCCAAGCTCGCAAACCTCCGCCGGGCTCCCACACACTCAGCTGCTCAAGTGAGAATGGCTATTATATTTTTAACTGCTGATGACACTGCGTAATGCGTGTTTAAACACTCTACTAACAGAATAGCACAAATCAGTGCCTTTTTACGGTCATTTACAAGATGTAACCGGGTTAAATAGCCTGTAACCATAACAAATGTGTGACACAAACTCAGTGCTTTAGTAATTAAATAATGTCGGGCTCAGCTCGGTTTCGGACATAACAAAACAGAATGACTGTTGGGTTTGGACGGGTTCGGGTACTTTTCTCTCGGGCTTGGTCGGGTTTGGACAGAAATATGCGGCCCGTGCCGCTTTCTAGTTCACGATAGCACAAACCATCGTGTAGTGTTTCTGCTAAAGAGCTCAATGGCTAAAGAAAAATAATCTTACCTTATGTAAAAAGATTATTGTGGTCTCACTCCCTCTTGAATTTAGCTGTTTGTTTATTTCCTCTCTTCCCTATCTCTTATTATGTGTTGAGCTGAACCACCAATCAGAGTGATTTTATTCACTGATGGGCTCCACTGTTGCTGATGCCAATCCAGTATGCTGATTGGCCAAATAAAAAGCAAACGGGCTGACAAGAGGCAGCGGTGCAGGATACGCTGCACTGGCTCGAGCAACAGTAGCTCACCAATTTAGAGAAATGTACTCGTTATGGTAGGAGTATGATTTTCATGTTTACGGTCAGCGTATCCTCAAACGACAGTTGGTATTTATCTTTCAAAAAGTTATGCACATGGTCTGTATGATATCTTATGGTGCCCCTACTGGTTTTGAAGTTGAGGTTAGGTTTAGGAAATGTATCATGGTTGGGCATAGTCATGTTTCGCACACATACGCAACTTATGCTTCATCAATGTTGACTCTTGGTTTCATTTGGACGCAATCCCCGGTCTCATGGGTGAAAGTCCCATGTTTGTTCTTCTTTATACATCACCTGACTTCCCCCTTTGCCCCTGTCATATGACGAACGACAACCAGCAGCACATATGTCATGTGATCACAGCCTCCTGGTTCCTGGGTTATATACAAATCACAGTGCATTGCTTTTAGTATGCAAAAGGACAAACCGGGAATGAGAACAGCCTGAAACAGTTGAGGTCTTCACTGGTGTGAAATGTTGGACCTGATTTGAAACAGAAATTAGAAGGGGGACTCAGTCTGAGAGTCAGAACTAAGTGAATCCAGGAAGACTTCCACTTGAATAGATGACTGACAGTAAGATAAAACTGACAAAAAAATGAAGCTAGAAAAATTAGTTTTTATATTCTGCAGGGTTATTGGGAATAATGCAGTATAAAGAAAATGGTGTAAAGGTGGACCATGGCTTAGAGTGTTATTGTAAGTTAATTAAGACTGAACATTACTCAAAATGTCGCGGGTCAAACTGCACACATATACTGTACAAGGGTGACTTATCCAACCTTACTGCCGTGCAATAAATGGCGTGAATCAGTCAAACAGCATCAGACTGTCAGTGCACATAATGGCCAACAGTTCAGATGATGTGAGCTTGCTGTTCTGGAAATATGGACATTAGTTTCCCTCCTCGAGATCAAGGACAAAAGGGGTGAGCTGTAGTCTACGTGCAGGATTTGAATTTCTGTGGTTACAAAGGATAAACCTCGATGTGTTTTTGTTTTTCAAAATAACTTTTAGCACTGTTGTGTCAATAGGCCTATTGTGATAAATTACTGTCAAATGTCTGAAAAACAGTTATTTCATTTTACCCTGCCAAGGGTATTAAAACTGACTTGTGTTGCGTGATTTGAAGGCCTGTCAAGGCTACAATAAACTGGCCTATCAAAACATGTCTATCATGTTTAATTGTTCCACTTCTTACTTTTCATCACAGTGATAATGGCTACAATCAAAGATGAAATGTGGCAGTTGTTTTGTCCCACACTGTTCCACAGCAACACTAAAATAATACAGCTACGAGTACTTTAATAAGACAATTAAAACCGAATTTTAAACTTTACACAAACGTTACTTTGCTTTTTTACTAATATCTTTTAAATGCAGTAATTGGTAAAGTAACTTAGCTAATTTGGATAGAAGTAACTAGTAACTGTAACAACTAATTTTCCAGCTCAGCAAGAAGACAACATCGGCATTGTGCATTTCTACAAACCATGAATATGTTACATTTGTACTTGTCATGCGTATAATAACATTTCTGAAGGGATGTAGTATATAAGCTAAGCTAAGCTCATTGGGAGGTGGAGGATGAGATGCTTGCCATGCTGCAAACCATTGTTTGAGACCAACAAATAACAAAACCAGGTGTTTTTAGCAAGTGGAGACACAGCCACAAAAAGTGATTTCTTTTGTACCCAGAGATCACAGTGTTTCCTGCAACTATAGTGCCACCAAAAGCGGTTACTGTAAGCCAGATCATGATCTTTCCTCACCAGTAGTTTTTGTGCCTTAACCTTATAACAAATTAACCACAGCATTGATGAAATGTAAAGAAATGTAAAGTTTCAACATATCCTCTATAATATTGCACAAATGTACACACCAAAATTCATTGGGTTAAAAATGGACCCAATTTGGGTCAGGGTTAGGTCAGGGTTATCCTTAGGTTAACCCCACATTTGAATTAGTTTTGGGTTATTGACCAACCTAGTGGAAGATACAACAAGCTCAAGTTTTACCCTAAGCCTGTCACAAATGTCTTGTTATTCCTACACAATGATGTGCATGCAAAAGATACTCATTAGTTAACAATCTGTAACGAATGCTGACATGTTAGTTCAAAGAGTGCATGAGTAGATTATAACAGTTTTAACACTAAAACTGGGTCAAAGCAGCCCATTGTCTTAAGTACGGGGTAAACTAAGCCCAGTTTTGTGTTGGTGCTACATTGACATAGTGGTGTTTAGTGTGTAATGTGTCTGTGGTTTGCAGAGACATACAATGTGGACATTTATTTGACAAATTGGGTTGAATTTTCAGTAACTTGCACAACACTGGGAATAAGTAATAGCAAAACGATGTTTTTATACCTATTATACTTTCATACAACACAGCACAGTGTGGTACGCATCATGTTTTGTCAAAGACGTGCTGTATCTTTTGTTTTGCATATACACTTTAAGCCTTTTTCATCCTCCTCTGCCTGGTGCTTTGCTACATTTTCCCAAAGTCCTTATAGTTGCACATACAGAATGGGTCTTGGCTTGATGCATTCAGTAGATGACATCTGAGAAAGCTTAAACTGTACTGCTGTAATGAGCAAGAGAGAGGAGTAACAGGGTCTCCAGTGTTTCAGCCCTTACAGCTCACAGCACAGCATGTTCTCAGTCTGCAGAGCTTTCTGTTCTACTGAGGCAACTGCTGCTTCTCTCTTTGTCTGTCTGTTGTTGCCTTCTTGCTGTAATTGTTGGGAGTAGGTGCAAATTTTTTGATTCTGAAGACCAAAATCAGTTGATGTCTAACAGACAAACTGGCAATGATGTCTCTCCCTCTGTCCTACCTCGTGCCACCTCTCTCTAGCTCTCTCTAGCCGTCATGTTGTGCCTCCCCCCTTAAACATATATGAGGTGTGTACCCGAGAGTCAAGTTAAAGTTACATGACTCGTGTCCTCAACAATCAAGTTAATTTATTGAGACGGTAAAAGCCAATGTGAGGTCAGGCTGACGATTAGTTTTGGTAATATGTGCTTGGGGGGTTTTAAAAGGAGGGTCAACTTTACTGCCTAATTATACCAAGGCTTTGTTAATGGTTCTGCTGGGGGTAATGGCTGCCCTAATGCTTTTTTCTCCCTCATCCGCTCTGACCAATTATATGGCAAGCTTCCACAATACATGCCGCTCAGTCCGCCTGCAGCACTTATTCTTACGTTGTCCAGTTCTTCTCTAAAGAATGACAGAAACACACTACAGCTACACAGGGTTGTTATTTTAAATTACCATTTTGTTTTAAGGAAGGTTTTATTGCAGTATGAGGGCATTTTTTTTTTACAAACTTTCAAGGGTATTTTTTGCTTTGAGTGAACTGTTTTTAATTTATGGGCCTGATACACAGAAAACAATCCAAATTAACATGCATAATAAGCACAGATGCCTTCTAGTTACATGTTTTTACATAAAAGTGCACCCTTGTTCTGGCCTCATTTTGAGTTGCATTTTCTGCTCTTTCTTTCTGAGCTTTTTATGAACTATTTCCCCTCATTTGATAAATCTAATCTCATTCCTCTTTTTTGAAATCATTTTTCCTCTCCATGCTGGCCATGAGGTCAGGTTTCTGGCATGGCTGCAGAGTAAGAGATGTGGAACAAAATCCTTGTTCCGTGCATAACTGTATTTCAAAGTTCAGCTGAAGCTTATTCAAAGCTTCAGGAGCGTGAGTTAGCTAAATCAAGTGGGTTTCCTCCAAAGTCAGTCTTTTTGTAATGAAATTCACTGGAAAGCTTTTCCCTGCTGGTCTACACTGGGGGTGATAACACACAGAGAGAATTTTGTTCTTAAAAGAACTCTTCTGAAAAATCTCTGGTGGACGTTTTTGCACCGCAACGAAGACTGCAGATTGTGTTCCCCATCTCTTACATTGGAGTCATTCTAGGAAGTGCTACTTCATCTCCAGTGTGGAGAAAAGGAATGATTAGCCATCGTTTCCGTCTACACATGGGGATGTGAATGTTGTACCAGGATTGACTTCTGCAGAATCTGAACACATCTTTCACATCTTTCAATGAATGGTTTAATTCATGAGCAAATCATTGACTGATGAGTACAGACATAAAGAAACTCAGCTCTGAGAGACATGTGACTTCAGTCGATGCACAAAAATGGGCAGGCAGAAACGACAGTGATAATGAGATTAGATTTATGAAACGATGGGAAAACCTTCATTAAAAAAAAAAAAAACAAGTTCTGTGGAGAAACAGCAGGAGAGACAATTGTACAAAATGAAGTCTAGAAGAGAGATGTGCTTTCTATGTGAGAATACATGACTGGCAAGGATCTGTGATTTTTTTTTTTTTGTGCACATCACAAACGCCTTCAACATGCAATATGGACATGTAGTTTTTGTAGTTGAGACTGTACTGTAATTTTCTTAAACATAGGTCTTATTTTTGTAGCTTTGGCCATCATGCCAAAAGGCCATATTAAAAATTGGACTCGCCTAGGTAAATGTTTAAATCTTGAATCACTGTCACAATGCAACTCAATGGCCAGAAAATGTTGGCCTTGTACATTTCTGCAAATCATATATTTCATTTGTACGCTTCACATGTAGTATGTAGGAAAAACCTGGTTGTTGGCGCCGCAACCAACTGGAAATGTTTCAATGTGCCGTTAAAAATCATGCCTGGCCTCAACAATATTGATGACAATGTTTCCGCAAAAATCTGTAGGGCTGTAGTCTCCTGGTCGACTAGTCGATTATTTGGTCGATATGCTCTCGTCCGACCAAATTCTCATTGGTTGAAAAAAGTGCTACATCAACAGCTTTCCAGGATTAGTAATCCATTATTTCCTGTGGCGGGGGGACAGGCTAAGTTACCTGAGAAAATGGGGGTGTTTTCAAAACAGAAAGTTGAACTTGCCCACCCTACGCTCAGCTTCGCGGTGACGCAGACCTCTTGTGAGTTTCCGTAAGCTGACACCATTTCCCTCAGTGGAACCGAAGCTTGTATTTACTTGTATTTCACAGATAAGAAACAATTAATCGTGGAGACAGTAAAGCCTCCACTAAAATAGCATTATCCTGTCTTCATATGAACAGAGGAAATCTCCACTCGTCGCTAGGCTAATGTATACAATGTAAAATGCCATAGGCTGGCGCTAATAACTTTAGCATGTTGTAGGCCTATTTGTTTGGAAAACGTGTTTAGTGTGTTGTTTTGTTGTTTTGTCGGTGAATGTTGTGAGTTGTAATGGAGCCAAATTGTGTGCCGTTACCTTTGTTAGATGTTGTTGTTGTCCTTGGTTTTATATCAGACAAGGGAAAGATCGCTATAGTTGCTAGGCTAATGTATACAATGAAAAATGCCATCGGCTGGCGCTAATTACGTTAGCATGTTGTATTTGCTTGGAAAACGTGTTTAGTCCAGGACAGTTGTTTTGTCAGTGAACTTTGTGAGTTGTTATGGAGCCAAACTGTGTGCCGTTACCTTTGTTAAATGTTGCCGTTGTCCTTGGTTTTATATGAGAAGAGGAAAAGATCACTAGACACTAGGCTAATTTATACAATGTAAAATGCCATAGACTTGTGCTAATAATGTTAGCATGTTGTATTGCTGGGGGAAATGTCTCTGTATGGAAATGTGTGTTTGGCAATTCTGCGATTTGAAGTGAAGCCAATTTGTGTACTTGTGTTTGAAATAGTCTCTATTAAGCTGTATTTAATGTGTGTTTTGAATCAACTAAACTTTACAGCACTTAACACAGTCCTCCACCGATGACTAGCATTTTGTGTAACTGCAGATTGACACAGACACACCACCGCAGAAGTAAATATAACGTGCAGATTTTTTTTCCCCATGACTAATCAATTAGTTGAAGATTATGTACGACTTTAGTTGACCAAGATTTTCTTTGGTTGACTACAGCCCTAAAAATCTGTTGTAATCATGGGCAGGTTCACGGGATAGCACCAATGTTCCAAGAATCCTAAACTGAACCAGTTTAAGAACCAGAGCTGATTTGTGGAAAATGGGTATTAGAGTTATTCTGGGCATGTCCGACTGGGAGAGGGTCATGCTGCTGAACATGTTGGAAAGAGTTTAGATCTAATCTGGCCTTGGAATGCCTTTGGAGTCCCCAGAAGGAGTTGGAAAACGTTGTTGGTAGAGAGACATTTGGAATGCTTTGCTTAGCTTTCTGCCCTCATGACCCTGTCCCAGATAAGTGGAAGATAATGGATGGATAGAATAAAAGATAGATTGATGGACAATGCCAACATTTTCTTTTGGGGACTGGGCTGGACTTTGCTACAACAACGCCTGATGAGGCAAAAGAAATAATAATAATGAAATCAATCAGGCAATCAGACAGGTTGTTAACTTTATCCGGATTCTCTAAAACTCTTTTGAAGGTAAAAGCAAAAGTGATCACTCCTGAAATGTTAATGATCCCTCTTTGCACAGGAAAACTGTGTGTCCCACATCTACATTATGATAAACTTAAACCAGTATGTGAGTCAGCAGACTGTGATTGCAACATTCAGTTAGGGTTCATATATTCATCTTCATCTTCTAACCGCTTCATCCTCTTGAGGGTTACGGGGGGGCTGGAGCCTATCCCAGCTGACATCGGGCGAGAGGCAGGGTACACCCTGGACAGGTCGCCAGACTATCACAGGGCTGACACATAGAGACAAACAACCATTCACGCTCACATTCACACCTATGGACAATTTAGAGTTATCCTAGAGTTAACCTAGTCCCCAATCTGCATGTCTTTGGACTGTGGGAGGAAGCCGGAGTGCCCGGAGAGAACCCACGCTGACACGGGGAGAACATGCAAACTCTGCACAGAAGGGCTCCCATGCCCGGGATCGAACCAGCAACCCTCTTGCTGTAAGGCGAGAGTGCTAACCACCACACCACCGTGCCGCCCGGGGTTCATATATTTACTCTTCCAGATAGGTTTGACTAACCTGGGGGATTGTTTAAAAGCTCTCTGACTGTCTGACTGTCGGGCTGCATTCCCAGATTTCTAACAGACTAATCACTAACAGGAATCATGGCCAAACCTACAAAGTAAAATGTGTGTATGAAGCCAGAATTTCCCATTGATTGGTGGAATAATCGATCGCCTGACTGATTGAATGATTCATTCATTCATTCATTCAGTCATCCATTTGCTCAGCCAGTTGACTTGATATTTGTCTTTCAGTCTGTCACTCAGTCTGTTATTCCCTCATCCAGTCAGTCATTTCCCATCAATTTCTCTCTCACCCCTCTCTTACCCTCCCTCCCTCTCTCCCATTCATATATAAATCCCCACCCCACTCTACCCTCTACTTCATCCCCTTCATTTTTCATCCCCCATTCTCTCTTATTAAATCAAGTCCCCCCTCCCGTCACTCTATCTAGTGCTCCTTCCATCATTCTACCTATTTGCTCTGCTCTCCTGCCCATCTTTGTCCCCCATCTCGGCTCCTCTGGGGACTGCGGTCACAAAGGCATCTGATGCATCGTTTTGCATGTAAATTGGATAATTGGATTCGAACGCATAATGCATGATGGCAGGTAGGAAGAAAGGGAATAAAGAAAAATGGGACATGGGACGCTAGGAGCATTGAAGAGAGGTGGAAGAGTTGAAAGCGGCAAATATTTATGCACGTACACACATTCATAAAGGTGCAAATTCAAAAATGTGTCAATACACACACAGGTATACACATAAACTCTCAGAAACATGCAAGAAACACTGACAGACAGATGCATCACAAACATACACTTCTATAAAGATGCACTGGAGGCTTAATCAATTGATCATGCTATACCTACAGTGTGCAGCATGCAGAAACAGAGCTGCTGCTCATGTTTGGGATGTCAGTGAACACATTGCCATGCAAACTAGAGAATACTATACAGGGACCATCAGCATAACTCTGTTCAGAAAGTATGTGTCTACACAATCTGGTGCAGCACCCTGGTGAAAGATTTCTGTTCCATCATTTGTCCAGCACACACTCTTACAAACTAGTTCTGATCCTGAAGGGCTAGATTCTACCCAGAACTATTTGCTTCTGAAGAACTGTTTCTTGAAGAAAGGGTTCTTCACGGGTTCTTTAGCAGACTACGGGCTTATTGAAAACGCTTTCCAACCAAAAATCCTTTTGGGAAGAAAAAGGTCTAAGGATTGTTGAAAGCACACAGATGTTGACCCATGTTTAAATAATATCTTTACCCTAGTCCATACCCATTGAGTACAGCATACCATGCCATGACTTAGTCATACCAAAAATTAGAAAACAACCCCCCCAAACATTGGGCCACAAGGGGAGCCACAGCGATCGGTCGCATTTTAGACATTTTAAGCATTTTTCTGTTGTTATAGCGCCACCCAGTTGCCAATTAGAGTTAAATTTCTCCAGTCACCTTGAGGCATCCTGTTCTACATATCTACCAAGTTTAGTAAAAATCGATATGGCAGTTAGGCCTAGATAAGAAAGTAGCTCTCTAGTGCCCCCATTTTGTTTGATGGGGTCAATAATGGAGGGGTCCCCTCAGATTATGTGTGGTCATATGCCTACAAAGTTGTGTGGTGATCGGTGAAACCCTTGAGCTATTATACACCTTTATGTGATGAGCCACGCCCTCCGCAATATTCATTGCCTTATAGAAGCTCAGTTTTAGTAAGTTTTATATTGGTCCCTAGATTATGTTCACCGAGCTTCATGCATTTTTATTTCATTTTATTTCATTTATTACTTTTGACCCCTCCCCGAGGTATAAGGGGCAGACAAAAAAAAACATTAACAAATCAGAACAGGCAGCAGCCAATGCACAGCAAAATAAATAAAACAGAATTTTGTACATACATACAAGTCAAAGCAAATCAAGAGAAACTATTTAAGATTTTCTTTAAAAGTTTCAACAAATTTGACAAGACCTTTACTTTTCGAGATGACATTAACTTTTGAAACTTATAAATATTTGGATTTGCTCTATAGAACTGTCCGACCAACTCTCTTCTCTCTTTATCAAAAAAAGAACACACAAGTACATAATGATATTCGTCTCCTCGATTGCCAGTCAAACAAAGACTACATTTCCGGGGGACATTTTCACGATCATACCTGCGCTCAGAGATAGGTAACTAATGATTTCCACACCAAAACTTAGACAAACAAACTCTTTCGGCAGGTCTTAACATAATCAGATAAGGCTCAAAAGTGAAATCAGTTTTAAACAATTTATAACTATCACATAAAGGGTTACTTTGTAATTTCTCATGCCATCTCTGTAGTTCCATGTCAGATAATCTACGTTCAGTCATTAATTTTAAATATTTAGGGTTCATCCGTCCAGCATCATGCCATAAGTACGATAAACCACAATCATCAAGAATATTTTTAACTTTGGAAATCCATTTACACTGAAAAATATTGTCATCATACAAAGTCTTGAAAACAATAAACACAGTCAAAGAGATTTTTGCTGTATTATGACTAATTAAATGTACCCAAAAGTTAATCATTCTCATGTTTACCTTTAAATCTAAACTATTTTGACCAAACTCTATGTAAATAATACAATTTGCTCTGCGTTTATTAACATTAAGTAAACGTTTCAAAAAAGATCTGTGAAGCATTTCAATTTGGTCAAGTTTATGAAATCCCCAGACTTCACTTATATAAAAGTATAGGCACTATAAGCTGGTCAAATAACTCACATTGTATATCAACAGGTAACTGTAATCTAGTAACTCTGTTTTCCAAGGAGAATAAAGCTCTTTTAGCTAGTTTAACTTGCTTAGCTATTGCTTTATCAAATCGTCCATTAAAATTAAATAACGTTCCAAGATAGTCATACTCAAAAGTAACTTCTAATTTATCTGAACCAAACTTAAATTCTGGGAGTATCCATAATTTCCCCCTAGAGAAAATAACAACCTTTGTTTTGTCTGTGTTGACAGTTAAATACCAGTTTTTACAAGAAGAAGTAACGGCATTTAATGCGGCCTGTAATTCTGAAGGAGTCTCTGCCAGTACAATCGTATCATCCGCGTAAAGCAGGACATATAATTTCAAATATATCCCTATTTCACCATTCATCACATTGCGGCATTCCGTTGTACCATTGACTCACATATTTTTCAAAGTCTTTTAAATATAGTGCAAACAATAGTGGTGATAAATTATCCCCCTGACGCACTCCTACATTACATACAAATTGTTCAGATAAATCATAACCAGCTCTAACACAAGATTTGGCATTCTCATAAATATTATGTATCGCATTTAATACTCTTCCGTTTATACCAAGCGCAACTAATTTAAACCACAGTGATGACCTATCTACCAAATCAAACACTTTTTTATAATCAACAAAAGCACAATACAGTCTTTTTTTCTTATACAGGTACCATTCAACCAGTGAGTGAAGAACAAAAATATGGTCAAGGGTTGAAAAGCCTTTCCTAAACCCTGCCTGCTCTTCTCCAAGAATTCTTTCAGGCTCTATATAAGCAGTTAGTCTGTAATTTATCACAGCCGTAAAAAGCTTACCAATACAACTAAGTAAAGTAATACCTCTGTAATTTTCAGGATCATCTACTGGTCCCTTGTTTTTGTATAATGGTTTTACCACTCCTAAACACCAGTCAGTGGGACTATACCTGTTATCAGTACCAAATTAAAGAATTTTACTAACATGTTCAACACTTCCAAAGGGGAGTTCTTTATATATTCATTTATAACTTCATCGATAACATTTGCTTTTTTATTTTTTAATTTTTTTTTACCATTCGCTGTTTTTCTTCCAAAGTAAACAAATCATTTATGTATTCATTTGTAGGAGAGGTGACTTGTCTGAGGTCAAATTGCTGGTCTTCTGGTGTACAATTATCACTCAATTTTTGGCTGAGTTTCTTAAAATATTCAGCAAAGGTTTCTATAGATACATTTCCTAATCTTCCAGATGGTTTACCTGCATTTAGAATAGACCAATATTCATTACTATTAGATTTCTTAAGTGTACGAAGTTTCCTATGTAAAGAATTATAGAACTGCCTTGAACATTTCCTTATGATGGATTTATACTTTCTAGCTATACATTTTATTTCAAATTTACATTGAGCAGAGCGGTTAAATTTAAATATATTCATGGATTTAAAATATTTTCTGCGGGCCTCAACACATTCAGCATTAAACCAGGGTTTTCTCTTCTGTAGTTTTTTTGACGTTCTACCAAATTTGTACAGATCCTGACCATATGCCTTACATAAACCCAAACTTTTAGCATGATCTACCATAATGTTGCATATACCTTTACTAATGTTATTTATTTCAACCAGATTTGTATTGGAAATATTAATCGCATCAATCATTGAATCATACATTTTTATAACTTCTAAATTAAAGGATTCTTGGTATGTGGCTTTTAACTCAGATTTCCATTGGTGTTTAAACATTAAATGGGCCATGTGTCTATACTCTTTTTTGGGATCATAATAAACAATATCTGTAAGAGTTTCACACTTATGAGTACCCAAGTTATTATCTCTTATAGTTAAACTAATAGGGCAGTGGACATCTGACAAACATTTGTCCAAGGGATCAACACAAAAATAGATAATCTGTGCTAACGCAGATCGGTCAAACTTCCTAGGAGAGATCGATTTTAAGTGTTTTTCAAAATATTCAAAATGGCGGAAAATCTATATAACCGGAAGTTATGGGTTCTTGAGTCAAATTTGTTCCTCATGAAGAGAGGCATCTCTACAACACACGGGGCATGAGATATGCCCATTCAAAGTTTGCAATTTCAGTCGGATGCTATAGCGCCCCCCTTTGGCCAGTTGATGTAATATTGCTTCATTCACAGCCTCCCATGACCCTCTACCGCTGTGCCAAATTTCACATGGATTGACCAAGTCAGTGAGGAGAAAAAAGTGGGACACACACACACCTACAGACAGACAGAGTTTTCATCATTATATGGTAAGATGTGGATGCATCTAGAATCAATTTACATGTTTGCTGCCATACTGTAGTTATCTTTACCATCATTCTGTGCCATACAATAGTTACATACATAGCTGTATTAAACAGCCATTATGTTGGCTAACTGGTGAAGATACTGTCCACTCTACTATAGATATAGTAAAGGCTGTAGCAGCAGTGGTTGTTTTGGGTTGCGCTGCCCTGGACCTTTAGGAGCCTCAAGAAGACCAAGGCTGTTGGACATGGCTTTCTTGGCTCCGGGCATCCTATACCTGTTTATCAATACCCAACACATTCTCATCCCAAGTCCTCACAGATCATATGGGGAAATAAAGTTAACAGACTTAGGTAAAGTCATGGTTGAATGTGTGATTCGTGGAGTGCACAGAGTTTAATGACCAGTAAATTCCTGATGTGGCTCAAACCTTCTCCAAGCTGAAAAACTCACATTGTAGGGGCAAAACAAAGGTTGCATGAGCAAAGAATCAAAGGCCTCATACAACTTCATCAAACTTCTTTGATGTGATGCAATTCCTGTTGAACATGATGTTTGGGTGGAGACATAACAGTGAATGATAACTCTCAACTGTAAACCCAGTATCAGTTATAGAGATCAAAACTGTTTGATCTCATATGATTTCTCAAAATTAGCTTTTTATAGTTATACCTACTTGTGCCTTTACTGTAAAATCTGACCAGTTTAACTTACTTTAAAAAAATGTAGGAAACCAATTGCCTTGTGAAGATAAGTTAATATAACTGTTAGTCTGAAGTTATATTTACTCTATATCTAATTTTGTTGCATTTACTTCATTTTGTGAAGTTGTGGCAACTTAAACCTGACAAGTGAAATTAACTTGTTCTTTCTGAGTGGTAGCAACTTAAGTAAACCAAGTTAGTCCTACTTAACTGAAACATTATGTTTATTAAGTAGAAGTTAGGAAACTGATTGCCTTGGATAAATCAAGTAAGCACTACAAAGAATGGTTAGTTTGCAGGATTATTTTTCATTTTTAACCAAATGCCATTCTGTGTATCTCACTACAAGGCCTGTTTTTAAGCAAATCCACTTTTGAGCCTGATAATAAAATCTAAAAATGTTTAGAATATATCTTTCTCTCTGACTAATTTAAGATTTCAGTAGGACATGGCACAGATTTATCATAAATATCAACATTCAACCAAATTTCAGCCAACTTATAAGTTAAATGAAACATTCCATCAAACGATGCATATCCATATAAACAACTCTGTAGATCAGGGTTACTGACTTTGCTTTGCCCGGGGGCAACATTTGCAAAATGATAGGAGGTCAGGTGCAAATTTCTTGTTTAATACATCCGTGGATGCCTCACATACAATCGCCCTCAGGGATGACTAAGGTCTCCAACCTGGAGCTGCTGTCATCAGACGGTGCCCACCCTTCTCTGGGTGTTTCGACCCTTAACCGCTACACCCTGCAGTTGGCGGGTCAGCAGTGGTGGCCAAGTCACTGCCCATCAGCCCTCATCCTCCCTTTTGTGCCAGAGCCAACAAGAGGCTCTCTCTGCTGCCTCTCCAATCCTGCATACTGCCGCCTTCCGCTCCTTGCCTGAGATGCACAGTGTAGTCAGCAGTGTCCACACAGACTGGAAGCAACCATGTCTGCCACCCTTTCTCTCTGCACTCCATGGCGAGGTCTTGGTATTTTAGGCTTTTCTGCTCATGGGCCTGGTCACAGCCTTCTTCCCATGGGACAGTCAACTCCACAAGGATAATCTTATTTGCCTGCTCTGACCAGATGACAATGTCAGACCTCCAAGGTTGTCTGGATGATTGGATTTGAAGACATTCAGCGCTTCACCTGCACCTCTATCAGGGGGTCTTTGTATTGTGAATTAGAGAATGGCACAAAATGGCTACCTGGCATCCTGTTGTGGGCCAAATTTGGCCTGTGGGCCTAAATTTGAGTATCACTTCTGTAGGTGTTAACATTGTGCAAGATATCTGTAGTCTGCCTGTTGCAAACTAGTCAGTCACATTTGTATCTTCTCAAACATGTCAACATAACCGGTCTTGAAGATAAACTAACTCCACAACATGCAAAATCTTCATCATGATTAAGTTAAGTCGGGCTAACTTGGTTTACTTAAGTTGCAAGCCCTTAGAAAGAACAAGTTAATTTCACTTAACGTTTAAGTTGCAAAAACTTCACAAAGTAGGTCAATACAACTCAGATTTATGTGAAATTTACAATCCGATATAAAATTTACATAATTTATAATTGATAGTTATATTTACTTACCCTTTTCCTTTTCAAGGAAATCAATTTTCTGGTCAACTAGATTTTTTAGTACGATCAACTTGTCAAATTTTACAGTGCACTTTGGGGGGGCTGGGGGGTAACACATGTAGCCTGTCATGGCAGGGTAACACAGGTAGCCTTTTTCAGTCATGCTCACTTCACAACATCTGCACAACCTTACGCAGCTGACTCTGACCTGCCTGCAGAGCAGTGATAACGAGAGGATGCCTTCTTCATGCAGAGTTACGAACAATCACATTACAAGACCTTATTTGATCAGTGATGGATCATCGCTGCTCTCAGTCATATTCACCTGCTCACTGCAGCCGGAGAGCAGAGAGCAGGTGCTCCTGATGCGCAGTCAACTCGGTGCATTTGCTGCATACTAAATTACTGGTTGTCAGTGAACAGCGAGTGAATCTCCTCGGGCTCCGTGACTTCCGCTGCTATTGCTGTGAATGCTGTCAGCTCTGTGAAACACACACTCACACACTCGCACCCCGCTATCCTTAATGCGACCTGTCCTATCAGTGCTAATGAAGGCAGTCACATCAGGGTGATGATAGGAGTTAAGTGCTTATATGAGCTTGTGTGTTTGTGTGTGCATGTGTGTCTAACACAAGAGCTGCCACTCCTGCTTATAAACATGCAAATGGAGCTGTAAATGAAACATTAAATTCTTCCCGATGCTGTTTGATGTTATTCCTCTCCTCTCCCCAGTGCTCCCTTCCTTGTTCTTTCCTCCCCATCCTCCCCCAACCACCCTCCTTTCCTTCTTTAATTGTCTCTCCTTCCTCCCATCACTCCTTGTTTCCTCAGCCTGTCTCTCATCTCATTTTTCTGCTTCCTCTCCAGCTGTCTGTTTCTTTTTTTTTGTCCTCAGCTCCTTCTCCTTCCTCCTTTTCTGGCTTCCTCCTTGCATTTTCCTTCATCTCTCCTCACCTTCTCACTTCTCCCTCTCTCCCTTTTCCTCACCCCCCTCCTCAGGCATTCTTCACCTGCTGTCTTCCAGGTGTTTGATGAGGAGTTATTATCCAACCCTAAGTTTTATCATTAATGACAGATTACATCGTGAAACTTTTTGACATTTAAGACACTTTTACATTATGAATAGTGGTTTAACCCTATTGTTATTAGACAAATATTGACTCTATTTTGACTTTCCTCATGCCATTTTTGTTATCTACATCATTTCCTTTCTCTCTCCATCTCTTTCTTTCTGAGCATCCCTGTTAGGGCAGCACTGTATCCAAATGTCCTCTCTCTGCTGCCTTGCTGTGTTTCAGCAACAGCCATGCACAGCATTAATGAAAACACATGTAATGCCAAGCTGCACTCATCACCATGACAACCCCGCTGGGACGAGGGAGAGACAGAATGAAAGACGGGGAGAAAGGGGGAGATTGATAGACTCGGATAGAGGAAAGAAAGAAGGCGACAGAAAAATCCAGAGATTCAGAGAGGAGAGGATGACGTAAGACAGGAAGGTGAAGTACGGGAAAAGAAATTAGAGAAAAAGAGGGTTGTAGAGACAAAGGGAAGTGAGCAATAGGGAGAGAATATGAGGTTGAGATCAGAAATATAACAGTACAGCATACTGAACTGAGTGCTACCAGTGATATGCTGTATCATCCTATTTGAAATACTTTTCAACTTTGCTACACGGAGGAATCAAAGCTGCAGCCAAATGAATAATTTCTTATTTGTCAGCCCATTTTCTTTTTTTTCCTTTTTTTTGTATCATCCAGCTTCTCTTGAATCCAAAGCACAAAATAATTATTCTGCCGCCTGTTTTTGGATAGCATGGAGCATCTTGTGTTCGGTCATGTGTGTAAGTGGGCGTATCTGTCTGTCCATGGCTAATCTTGCAAACTACTGGACCAGTCAGCCTAATACCTTGTGTGCACATTCATGACTATAAACTCAAGAATCTCTCATGGTTGCAGTGATTCACAACTGTTGAAAAATCGGATTTTATTGACTCTATACTGTCACTGACTGCTGACTCCCCACTCCTCTTAACCAGCTGTTAGGGGCCGCAAAGTTTCAGGAAATTTGCTCAGCTAAAAACAATGAGCCTTCCTAGTCTGTTGCCACATTTTGGCCTTCGTTGTGGCTAAAAACTGGCATCCATAGAAAAGTTTGAGCAGTCAGAGCATCTTCAGATTGATCCCATACCTGTTGTGTTATGATCCAACAAAGTTAGACATGATATGAGATAAACAGGTCAACAGGTTTTGTTATTTTTGCTGTCTTCTTGACTGTGAGATAGCCTGGAGGGACAGTTCCACAGCGTTTTACAATCTGGCTTCGACACAATTTTGTTATGTTGTCCGTACGATGTCATACCATACCTGGAGCGTTTTGCCTGTTCAACTTTTAGACTTGCAGATCTTACTGATTTTGTCATTTTTATACCTCCATACCAGCAATATCCATGGCTGGAGGCATTATGTTTTTGGGTTGTCTGTGAATGCATTATCTCAAGAATGTCATGTCCCCTTGGATTCAACAATGAACTGATTGGATTTTGGTGGCCAAAGGTCAAGGTCACTGTGATCTTGTGTGTCTCATTCTAGTATACAGGATATCTCAAAACATCTTGAGGGAATTTCTTTAAATTTGGCACAAATGTCAACTGTGACTCAACTATGAACCGAGTTAAAGTTGGTAGTCAAAAGTCACGGTCACTGTGACCTTGCATCCATTTCATTCTCATGAATGTAATATCTCAAGAAAGCCTTTAGGGAGTTTCCTCAAATTTAGTACAAACTTCCACTTCAAGGCTCGAGAATGAACTGATTAGAATTTGGTGGTCGAAGGTCAAAGGTCAAGATCACTGTCACATTACAAAACATTATTTTTTGCCATAGCTCAGAAATTCATACTCTAATGATGACAAAATTTGACACACAGGTCTAATGGATTAGAATAATGAATCGATGACAATTTACATCCAAAGGGTCAAAGATCAGCTTTAGAATTTGACATCATAATGTTCCGTAAAAACACTTTTCTGGCAATTAGTCAATGTCATATTTTAGGAACAGAAGGGGGGCATTTGGTCAGATACTGAAACCCTACAGAGAAAGCTGATACCATCCAAAGTCCAGTAATGAACGACATAGATCAAAGATTGGTGGCTGTGTTATGCTTATTTGTAATGCATCAATTCTCATGATTACATTGTATCTATATTTCGCATACAGTTGCCTGTTAACAGGAGAACTCTATCTGCTCTGTGCAACATGCTGCAACTATGTCAAACTTTTTCTATTAGCTTCCAGGACGCTTCGGAAATGTGCTGCACAGTGTCTGCTGGAATTACAAGAATTGTCTGGAGTGATCACTACAGCTCAGTGGCTGCCTAGTGGAGATCTGCACTCTTCCGAGTCAACTTTTCTAGTTTATTTTTTCCTTTTCCTCTTATATTTTCTCCCTTTAATTTCTTGAGTACTGCTTTTTCTCATTTCTAATGGTGAACTGTGCATTGTTCACCTTATAATTGATTTTATTCCAGTGTAACAGACCTTCAGTGCCCAGTAATCATGGCCTCATTAGATTCACCATCACAAACATATTCTCTATGCAAACTTAAACCTCTGTTGTTCTACGTGTTTTTTTTTTTTGTGTGTGTGTGTGTGTATGTGTGTGTGTGTCTTTTTTTCCCTTTGGCATCAGTGTTCTTTTTTCGAATGAGTGGTGATTCACATTCCTGTGAAGGAGTTCTGGGGTGATACAATAGCTAGTGATGGCCAAATGAAGCCTCATGAAGCATTTTCTTTATTTTATGAGCCCACTAGATGGCGTTCTTGGTTTAAAAAGGGAGGCTCAAAGAACGGCAATTCAATGTATTTTCAATGTTTTGTTGAAAAAAAAAGCACCATCTAGTGAGCTTATAAAATAAAGAAAATGCTTCATGAGGCTTCATTTGGCCATCACTAACAATAGCAGCTGCTGCTGACTGGGTCAGAGCTGAAAATTCCACTACCAGTTCTGAGTCCTTGAAGTTTACAACTCAACACCTCTGTAGTTAGTAAGAAGTCCTTGGATATGTTGTCAGAACCCATGTGTTCCCTGCAGGTGAGGACAACTGAACTTCCAGCAGAAAGCTTCTGTTTTAATTGATTGGGTTTGCTGAGGTACCTAGGAGCAAGAGAGGGAATCAAAACACACTTTTTGTTTACTAAACTTTGATGAACAACCTGTCTCTCTATTCTCACCCATGTTGACCATTACTGACCTTTGAAAGGCGAGACTGAACAGTTGTGGATGTTTGTGTCTGTTTTTGACTGAAGACAGGCTTTGACTATTTGAATGTATGCAGCCATGTAGAAATCATGACATGTTATTTGGATTTAAGAATGCTGCTTGGGTAAGCTATGTTGAATGTGAAGGTTCTGGCCAGTAAAAAAAAATGTACAATTAATATACATAGTCTTATACCCACTTTACATCCATGTTGTATTTAGATATGATTTACCCTGATTACATTTACACCTGATATTAATATGTGTCCATATTGAGATCTCTTTGAGATCTGATTGTGCTGTCCAGCTCAAACAACCCAGTGGTTGCTGCTGTTTTCCACCATTTATTTAGCATTTGCTTCATAAATGTCTTAGGTGCAATATGAATTGTCAAGTTCGGCTTGTAAATCTTTGTTGGACCAAAAATGCAGACACTAGGTCTTGACTCTGGCCTGTAGAGTATACTCCCACAGCTCCTGCGGTCAAAACAGGCTCAGACCCCAGCAGTCAGCAGTTACAATAGATACATCTAAAAAGCTTCTCCATCAGGTGAGGGACAGCTGCTGCTACCTTCCTGGTTTGGAACAGTTGGGTATGATTACTTTGCAAAGCAACTCAATCTCACACCCAAATACCAACACTTAGTCAGTGGCCCTTAGCATCAGACACAAATGCACAGAGTTGTAATGTGAAGGGCCACAATGTTCTGGCAGGAGAGGAGATGGATGAGTCAAACAAACTCCGGACTTTGACCCAGGAGACTGCTGTTTATTTCCCATGTGAAACCAATAGTCAGCACAGTAGTAACAACATAGTGTGCTAGTCTGTGTAGCATACTATGATAGGACATATGCAATGTGATGTTAAATTACTTTCCTAACGAACATAGTTTATTTTAAATGATAATGTATGAATTTAAGGCAAGGAAACTGTCCATTTCCTGTAAAAGAAATAAGTTTATTTTGGAAAGACACAATGCATGTAATGAGCGCACATTGACATGCTGTCCTTGAATGCTCCAAGCTGATGCTGCGGGGGTACGTAGAACAACATAATTTAACATGCAGGGCCACTGACCAAGTGTCAATATTTGACGAGTTGAGAGTGAGAATGTTTTTTCCACCCACATGTTGTATGTGGATTAAAAACACGACTGCATTCACTGTTCAATATGGCCATAATGCCTTCCTGACCACCTCCGCAGGTGGTTTGACTGATTGAATCACATCATCTGTCCTTAATGCATTTTTGGGTGCAATTACACCTGAGCTTTCATGTGATCAAACACC